>NC_053390.1:139654395-139976181 GCF_905171765.1 Bufo bufo | reverse complement strand
TACTTTAGTTGCCCTCCTCTGGACCCGCGCCAGCTCTGCTATGTCTGCCTTGTTTACAGGAGCCCAGAACTGTACACAGTACTCCATGTGTGGTCTGACTAGCGATTTGTAAAGTGGTAGGACTATGTTCTTATCACGGGCATCTATGCCCCTTCTGATGCAACCCATTATCTTATTGGCCTTGGCAGCAGCTGCCTGACACTGGTTTTTGCAGCTTAGTTTGCTGTTTATAAAAATTCCTAGATCCTTTTCCATGTCAGTGTTACCGAGTGTTTTATCATTTAGTATGTACGGATGACTTGCATTATTCCTTCCCATGTGCATAACTTTACATTTGTCAGTGTTAAAGGGAGTCTGTCAACACATTTACCCCTTTTTAACAGTTCCCATAGCGCTGTAGCCGCAACACAGATGATTAAAACGGTACCTTTATATGCTTTTGTGGACTTGTAAAACTGCCAAAAACGAACTTTGATGCATATGTAAATGAGGGCTCGCAAGTGCCCAGGTGCGGCACTGTGGTGCCCAGGCATCTCTGCCTCTTCGGCTCTTATCCCCGCCCAGCCTCTTCCTCGGCCCGCCCATCTGTTTTCTCTCCGCCTCAGCGAGATCCCGTGCCTGTGCGCTGACTTCCTTGGCCGGGGCATGCGCACTGCGATGCCCATTGCTGGCACGGCATCGCAATAGCTTATGCGCATGCGCAGGCTAACGGATCATACAGAGAGGTAAATTTATCTGTATGATCCGTTACCCGGCGCATGCGCATGAGCTACTGCGATGCTGTACCAGCAATGGGCATCGCAGTGCGCATGCCCCGGCCAAGGAAGTCAGCGCGTAGGCGCGGGATCTCGCTGAGGGGGAGAGAAAACAGATGGGCGGGCAGAGATAGAGGCTGGGCGGGGATAAGAGCCGAAGAGGCAGAGATGCCTGGGCACCAACGCGGTGGACTCCGCCCCTGGGCACTTGCGAGCCCTCATTTACATATGCAGTTTTTGGTAGTTTTACAAGTCCACAAAAGCATATAAAGGTACGCTTTAATCATCTGTGTTGCGGCTACAGCGCTATGGGAACTGTTAAAAAGGGGAAAATGTGCTGACAGACTCCCTTTAAACCTCATCTGCCACTTATCTGCCCAAGCATTCAATCTATCCAGATCCCTCTGTAGTAGTATATTGTCCTCTTCAGTGTAAATTACTTTACACAGTTTAGTGTCATCTGCGAAAATTGATACTTTACTATGCAAGCCTTCTACAAGATCATTAATAAATATATTGAAGAGAATGGGGCCCAATACTGACCCTTGAGGTACCCCAATAGTGACAGTGACCCAATCTGAGTGTGTACCGTTAATAACCACCCTCTGTTTTCTATCATTGAGCCAGTTACTTACCCACATACAGACGTTTTCTCCCAGTCCGAGCATTCTCATTTTATATACTAACCTTTTATGTGGTACAGTGTCAAATGCTTTGGAGAAGTCCAGATATACGACATCCATTGATTCGCCGCTGTCAAGTCTAGAACTTACCTCCTCATAGAAACTGATTAAATTAGTTTGGCATAACCGATCCCTCACGAAGCCATGCTGATATGGCGTTATTTGCTTATTTCCGTTGAGATGCTCTAAGATAGCATCTCTCAGAAAACCTTCAAATAGTTTACACACAACAGATGTTAAACTTACCGGCCTATAGTTTCCAGGCTCTGTTTTTGGACCCTTTTTGAAAATTGGCACCACATTTGCCATGCGCCAATCCTGTGGAAAGTGCGGATGCGGACAGCACATTCCGGCCCCATTGAAAATGAATGGGTCTGCACACGTTCTGCAAAATTGCAGAACGGATGCGGACCCATTTTGCGGACGTGTGAATGGAAAAGATATCCCTCAAAATGAAAATAAATTAAATTATTAAAGTTAAGCAAAAAGCATAGATGTGGTAGGCAATAACAAGTGCTCGGCGGCACTAAATCAGGTGCTCGGCAGCACCAAATCAGAAACCATATGTCCTACCACAATCCGGGGGGTTCCAATGCACATCCATGAATCCCGGAGGGAAAGCAAAAAACATCTATTCCTGGCCTAGATGATGATGTGGTATTGAAGGACAGGGTGGCCAAAGAACTGTCCCTGATATTTCCCTACAGGGGGGTGCTATTCTGGCCCTGATAGCCTAACCACAGACCACCCGCCCTGATAAGAGCGACCCGTCCGGAACCTTATTCTATATAAAAATGGCCCTAGTAAGCCACTAGCCCCTAGGCCCCTGACTTCCAGGTGATCACTATATAGATCTATGGTTTTTTACTCATTATAAAAGTATATTATAAGTATATCGCACCCCTCTGTGTATCACACCTATCGATAGCACACCTATACCAGTCCTTAAAAAGACTTTTGTGGCCCTATTAGCTAGCGTTTGGTGTCCCTAACAGCCTGTCCCTGCTCCACCCAGCAACCTCTCCCTACACTGGCAAAACACTGAATGTAATATGGCGGCCAGATCAGGTTTATTTATAAGGTAGGGGGTATGTCCATGTGCTCAATTTGCTGTCCTGTACCACCTGATGGATGTGTCATGGGTCAAAGTTCTTCACAATGTAAAAGAATATGGCGGGCGCGAATATCTCCATATGTCCGCATGTTCGGCGAATCGTGAACACGCAAAGTTCGCCGCGAAACGACCGCCGGGCGAACCGCAAGGCCATCTCTATTGATAAGCCTTCTATGTGGGACAGTATCAAAAGCCTTACTAAAGTCTAGATAAGCGATGTCTACTGCACCTCCGCCATCTATTATTTTAGTCACCCAATCAAAAAAATCTATAAGATTAGTTTGACATGATCTCCCTGAAGTAAACCCATGTTGTTTTTCATCTTTCAATCCATGGGATTTTAGATGTTCCACAATCCTCTCCTTAAGTATGGTTTCAATTATTTCCCTACTATTGATGTCAGGCTTACTGGCCTATAGTTGCCCGATTCCTCCCTACTACCTTTTATGTGAATGGGCACATTTGCTAATTTCCAATCTATTGGGATGACTCCTGTTACCAGTGATTGGTTAAATAAATCTGTTCATGGTTTTGCTAGTTCACCGCTAAGCTATTTTAATAGCTTTGGGTGTATCCCATCAGGCCCCTGTGACTTATTTGTATTAATTTTAGACAGCTGACTTAGAACCTCTTCCTTTGTAAAGACACATGCATCAAAAGATTTATTAGTCTTCCTTCCTAACTGAGGTCCTTTTCCTTCATTTTCCTTTGTAAAAACTGAACAGAAGTATTCATTGAGGCAGTCAGCTAGTTCTTTATCTTCTTCCATATACCTTTCTTCTTTTGTTTTTAATTTGGTAATTCCTTGTTTTAAAAATAATGCAAATGTGGCGCACTGGAGCAACGGAGGACCAAATGAGGTGCTCACAGTAGAGTAGGCTCACCTAGTCTACTCAAAAGGGTTACAGTAAATACAAAGTGAACTGGGCACTCTCAAATACTGGAACCAAGATTAAATCTATTATTAAAACCAATAAATAAATAAAATCACAGTATGCAGAGAATGGTAAAATCGAATAATAAAATCGATGCGCAGATAAATGGTAAAATCGATAATAAAATCGATGCGCAGAAAATGTAAACTTGATAATACAAATACTCTAAATTCCTGCTAGACAAAAGTAAAAAGTGGTTATGGTACCACAAGTAGAGCAATTTGTTGGGATCCTTAATTGCACTACTTGTGGTACCATGCCCACTTTTTAATTTTGTCTAGCAGGAATTTAGAGTATTTGTATTGAGTTTACCTTTTTCTGCGCATCGATTTTATTATCGATTTTACCATTTTCTGCATACTGTGATTTTATTCATTTATTGGTTTTAATAATACATTTTATGCTGGTTCCAGTATTTAAGAGTGCCCAGTTCACTTTTTTCATTTATGTATCTGAAGAATGTCTTATCGCCTTTTTTCACTGACTGAGTTAATTTCTCTTCTGCCTGTGCTTTAGAAGCTCTTATAACTTGCTTGGCCTCTCTCAGCCTAATCTTATAAATTTTCCTGTCATCCTCGTTTAGTTTTTTTTTATGATTACTAAATGCTATCTTTTTGTTTTTGATGATTTTGGCCACTTCTGCTGAGTACCACAGTGGTCTCTTCCTTTTTTTGCTTTTACTGACAAGCCTAATGCAATTATCTGTTGCCTTCAATAGTGCCACTTTTATGTAGTCCCATTTCTCCTGGACTCCATTGAAACTTTTCCAATCTGATAGGGCGTCGTATACCACTAATCTAATTTTAGAAAAGTCAGTTTTTCTAAAATCTAAAACTTTTATTTTTGTGTGGTGTGACTCAGTCACTGTACTTACTGTAAACCACACTGACTGGTGATCACTAGATCCCAAGCTTTCCCCTACAGTAATATCAGATACCAAATTCCCATTTGAAATTGTGAATACTAAATCTAAAAATGGCTTCCTTCCGAGTTGGCTCCTCAACTACTTGCTGTAGATATAATCCCAGTAGGGAATTTAGAATATCTGTACTCCTGGCAGAACTAGCTATTTTGGTTTTCCAGTTTACATCAGGAAGATTAAAGTCTCCCATAATGATAACTTCCCCTTTCAATGTCATTTTAGCTATTTCCTCAACTAGTAAATCGTCTAATTCTTTGACTTGGCTAGGTGGTGTATATATCACACCTACACGAGTTACCTTATGATTATCAAGCTGCAACGTAACCCAAACTGACTCTAAATTGGTCTCGCTAACTTGTATTAAATTATATTTTATGCTATCTTTCACAAACAGGGCCACCCCTCCCCCTTTCTTACCTTCTCTGTCTTTCCTATATAGAGAGAACCCTGGTATTGTTATATCCCAGTCATTACTCCTATTGAACCATGTCTCAGTAACAGCCACTAAATCTATATTCTCAGATGCCATTATAGCCTCAAGTTCATTGATTTTATTCCCTAAACTACGAGCATTTGTAGACAAGACTCTGAGCTTGTCATTTCTTAACCTATGTGCTACTGGCATCTTCTGGCATTGTTCCGGGAGGCAGTCAGACTGGTGGATTATCACTCTTTTGCCCCCCTGTCCTAGTTTAAATGCTCCTTAGCAAATACTTTGAACTGTTCACTGAGGGCATTCGTTCCCTTGAAAGAAAGATGCAAACCATCTTTCTTGTACAGTTCTTTTCCATTCCAACGAGAGCTAACATGAGACACAAAGTCAAACCCTTGGTTCAGACACCATTCACCAAGCCATACATTGAATTCCTTAATGCACATCTTCCTGTCATGCTGAAGGTTATGCACAGGCAAAACTGCAGAGAATGAAACAGTCGATGCAACCTCCTGTATATCATTACCAAGTGTGTGAAAAGCTTCCTTCACCTTTGAAACCTCATTGCAAGCCAGATCATTTGTCCCAAGATGGACAATAACATCCACCTCCCTTTCCTGCTTTGCTTTCTAACAATGTTAAGGATACGTCGTCAGTCCCTGCTAGCGGTAGCACCAGGGAGACATCTCATAAAAACATTTTTCCTCAAACTTCACACCTCTTATGATAGAATCGCCCACCAACAGCTGCTTACTATCAGTCCTCACCTTATCTTTTTTGTCTTTGGCTGCAGTCTTGCATACTTTAGGCATAGGAGATAATTGTTCCTCACCCACTGTGCCTGAGCCATCCTCCATGTTGCTTTTGCGCTCTGAAAGTGCTGCAAATGAATTATGGAGAGCCACAGACTGTGGGACATGTCTTCTATCAACAACTCTCAGTCTACCAGAACCTGCAGTAACCAATCTTCCATTTCTAGGGGGCCTCTGTGGCAGTGGCATTGAAACATTCCCAGCCTGAGTTTGTTCAACCGTTAATTTACAAATCTCAGATTTCAAAAATGAAATTTCCTGCTGCATTATGGAGAGCTGTCTACAGATCAGACAGCATCCAAACCTCCGAAGAGTGGAACCTAACCACACCCCCAGTTGCCGGGTATATGGTGAGTTGAGCTGCACTGGGGCCGGGAGTGCTTCTCTCCCCCTCAGTCAGCCAAAGAGAGCCATGTCCGCTGGTTCTAGGGACTGACTGGAGGTGAGAGAAGCCTCAGTCAGTTAATATGTTGCTGCAGCTCATGCTCAGATATCACAATGCTTCTGTATAAGCATGAGCTGCTGAAAGAGAGGATATCCCTGCGTCCATCCAGGCCCTCTGCTGTATGGAAGACAGGGAGCCAGAAAACCGGACTGTCTGGCCTAAAACCAAACGTCTGGCCACCCTTCTCACAATGCCTGTGCATCTTTTATAAACGATACTTACCCGGTCACTGGCACCTGCTTCTCTCCAGTTGCAGCTAATAACAGGCCGCAGCAGTCACCCCTGATGCAAGGGGACTGGTCGCCATCACGGCCTGCTATTTGCTTGACCTCCCCTTCTGCTGGAAATTTTGATCCACGCGACGGGGAGATGCAGCGACACCCGTGCAGGGATCCGAAAGGATGTAGGTGCCTGGGTCTGGGTAAATATCTTCTGAAGGAGGGCCCAAGCATTGTGAGGGGTGTTTATACTGTTTTGATAACCCCTTTAAACATATTCATTTAATCAAATAGGCTTTTGGATGTTTGGAAGTCTGGAAGCAGGGGGCACATGATGAGTGACATCATAAGGCCCTGTCAGGGGGATGAGAATACAGGTTGCTAGGAGGAGGATCAGTACTCATTCACACTGTCCCGCTTGGGACAGCAGTATTCTGCAGCAGCATTGGAAGACAGCAGCAACATGAGAAGGAATTTTAAAAGAGCAGAAGGTATTTTTAATGAATACAGTAGAGAAAAAAGACAGATAAAGATGGCCAACCAGCACAGTAAAACTAAAAAGCACAAAGGAAACTTGTACCTGAGATGAAGCAACAGTAAGAGCTGTTTTGAAAAAATTATGGGAGTGCTTTTTTAATTTGTAAAAATGCATATAAGCTCCTCCTAGTGGCGGCTATAAGCAGCCAAAACTTAAAAGGGTTGTCCGGGTTCAGAGCTGAACCCGGACATGTCTCCATTTTTACCCAGGCAGCCCCCCTGACTTGAGCATCGGAGCAGCATGCTCCAATGCTCTCCTTTGCCCTGCGCTAAATCTCGCAGGGCAAAGGCACTTTTTGGAGATCCGGTGACGTACCGGTCTCTCCATGGGGCTTCCAGGAAGCCCAGTGACATCACTGGCACTGATGGGCGAGCTTTAGTGCTGCCCTAGCCAGTAAAACGGCTAGGGCAGCGCTAAAGCCCGCCCATAAGAGCCGGTGACGTCACCGAACACACTGGAAGCTTCAGCCTGGCAGTGTGTGAATGTAAACAAAAGAGCCCTTGCCCTGCACGATTTAGTGCAGGGCAAAGGAGAGCGTCGGAGCAGGAACTGCTCCAATGCTCAAGTCAGGGGGGCTGTCGGGGTGAAATTATGGGTATGTCCGGGTTCAGCTCTGAACCCAGACAACCCCTTTAATTATTTAACTTGAG
Source organism: Bufo bufo (assembly GCF_905171765.1). NCBI lineage: Eukaryota > Metazoa > Chordata > Amphibia > Anura > Bufonidae > Bufo > Bufo bufo. The sequence goes on along the minus strand of NC_053390.1, from coordinate 139,968,676 downwards.
GTCTATGCAGGTGGTTTGGGGCTCTGTACCATCACAACTGAGCTTTGACTACTTTACCCTCCAACTACTGCAAAGAATTTTGGACCTACCTTTTTTGGAAAAAAGGTGTTTAAGGAAGAACATTGATTTAAAGGCTACCTACATTATATGTAAGGAAGTCATCATAAAGTGATTTGTCAGCTTTGTGCACTTTTTTTAAAGTCCAGCCTGATGTATCTATTGAAAAATCCATGCTCACCTGCTCCCCGCTGCTCCGTTTGGGTTTCCTGAGTACCTTGCTCTCTTCTGCAGTCTTGATTTCCCCGTCCTGTAAACTTCCAGACAAATGGGGTTATTTGGACCACTGAAGCCAATGATTGGCCTCCATTGTGACTTGCCCCAAGCAACAGGGTACACTCTGCTTGGGGACACTACTGCAGAGAGCCAAGGAGTTAGAGTGATTAAGCAGGGAGAAGGTTAGTATGGTTTTTCAACAGGTTCAGCAGGATGGGCTTGAAAGTTAAAAAATTGTTCTAAAGGTGGGTTTACACTAGCGTTAGTGATTCCGTTATGGCTTTTCATTATAACATGCTTATAACGGAAAATAACGGAATCTATAAGACTGAAGGACGGATCCGTTCTTCTGCCCATAGACTTGTATTATGACGGAATGCAAAACAGAAGCCTTTAAAAGGCATCCCGTTTGCCCTTCGTCCTAATAGAAGTCTATGGGAATCAAAACGGACCTGTCTAGGTCCCGTTATGCAAGACGGAAAACAAAATCCTGTCGACAGGACTTTGTTTTCCGTCTTGCATAACGGGACCCAGACAGATCCGTTATGCTTTCCCATAGGCTTCTATTATGACAGAAAGCAAACGGAATGCCTTTTAAAGGCTTTCATTTTGCATTCTGTTTGGGAATTCTGTTATTTTCTGTTGTAACCATGTTATGACGGAAAGTAATAACGGAATCCCTAATGCTAGTGTGAACCCACCCTAGTCTGAAAAACCCTATTAACTTAATTAATGTTATTATGGATTAGCTATAGTCCACTGATACCTGTTGCATTTAGAAAAATATAAAGAGCAGCACAAGTTAAGTGCCAACAGCTTTGATAATATTTTTCCACTGTAGATTTTTGAGGCCCATGCAAATAGATAGCAATAGTAAACTATACATTTCATTTGATTCTTAAAAATGTATTTTCAGAACAGTGTTTCACAACACGGAATGAAAGGTAGCCTTGAAAGCTAGTCTAGAGTAAGGTCGACACCACAAGTTTAAAATAGAACTTGTTGAATGTCTTGATGATTGACACAAAAAATGCTTAAACCACAAATTAGCCCAATTTACTTTGAGAGGAATCTGCTGGAAGAAAACAAGAAAAGATATTTTATTTTGAATGGTAAAGTGTTTAATTTTCGTAACATGAATACATGATATAAATTGATATAGAAAACCTAAAGAAAACAAGGATATGGTTTATTAGGCAAGTAGCACTTTTTGGCTAAAGAAGTAATGACATAAAATATCAGACCAAAGGATTTCCTGTGGCATTTTAGAAATTTTGAAACTGAGCTCATATGAAAAACTATTTGGAAAGTCCCCAGCTGTTCCACAGAAAGAGATTTTATAGAAATATAAACATTAGCCTTTCAACCCACAAAGTCTATATAATTGAGCATGACAAGATAAAATGTCTTCTAAACTTAGATTACAGGAAGCAATCATTTCCTTGACCTTTCAAATACACATAATACACTGGTATTTAGGGTATGGTCTCAGGATATCATAAATTATTAGGAAATAACAAAGACACTTTTGCAAAATTCTAATTCAGTGTTATTTACTAACAGCTGATACAGTTATATACTTATGATGACACTAGTTAGGAGAATTTTATAAGGTATATTGTAACAGTAGTGCTTTTCTGTAAGTTGATCAATTGCCCTTGTATTTTTTTTAGGGCTTTTGCATCGGTCATCAGCCATATTTATATTTTTAGCCTCCAAAAATGACATGGTAACTAAGACTACAGCGATGCTGCATTTTTAAAGTTTTTCTTGTGCTGTGTTTTTAAAATAATTTTTTTATTTTTATTTTCTTTGCATCACCATATTCTGATCACCATAACTTTTTTATTTTTAATTCTATGGAGCTGTGTTTGAAAGGGTGATCTGTAGTTTTTATTGGGACCATTTAGGAGTATGTGTGACTTCTTGATCACTTTTTACAAAATTTTTATGGGAGGTGAAGTGAACAAAAACAGCGAGTCAGTCATTTGATTTTTTTTTACTGTCATGCCATCCAGAAGCGGAAGCTGCGCGCTTCTGCTCCGGTAACAGCGTTCCCCGGCTGAGATTGGGAGAACTGTTATATTACTCTAATAGACTGAAGCCTCAAGCAGGCTTTGGAGTCTATTAGAGGAATATACCAATAGAGGCCACTAGGTGGCAGCACTGTATTGTTATATTGGAAAATTAGTGTTCAATGATAGCTATGTAGTCACTCAGGGTGACCTAAAAAAGTATAAAAAAGCAAAAAAAGTTTTTACAAATATAAAAAAAAAACATCATGGGCATCACCGCATGCTAAAATGCCCAGACAATTAAAATATAAAAACCGCTAATTTGCCATTTTTTGTCACTTCAACTCCCCAATAAATTTTTTATAAAGAGTGATTAAAAAGTCGCACACGCTTCAAATTGGTATCACTGAAAAGTACAGTTCGCCCCACACAGCCCCGTCCACTTAATTATAGTGGTCAGAATAGGGTGATAAAATTTTTTTTCTCAAAGGTTACTTTTTTTTTTCAGTATTAAAATGCAAGAAAAATTATACTAGTGTGGTATCATTGTAACTGTACTGACCTAGAGAATAAATATATAACACTTGTACCGCATAGTGTATGGTGTAAAAAAACAAAACATAAAAAACCTTTGTCAGAATTGCGTTTTTCCCAATTCTACCCCATTTGGATTTTTTTTTCGCTTCCCACTACATGTTATGCAACTGTAAATGGCGCCATCAGAAAGTACAACTCGCCCCACAAAAAATAAGCCCTCATAAGGCTATGTGAACGGAAAAATAAAAACTTTAGGACTATGGGAAGGTGGGAAGTGAAAAATGAAAACGCAAAAATGTCAAATCTCAGGGTCCTTTAAGGGTTAAAATGGGGTAAAGGAGGAGAGAAATGAACCTGTATAATTAAAAAAATCATTTTTTAACTTTTTTTGCACTTATTTTAAGTTCCTCAGGGGACTTTAACAAGTGGTCATTTGATTGTTTCTTCCATAGACTGCTTATTTAACATTGCACCCTTTAGTAGATTCAGGGCACACAGGGCAGGGCCTGATAGGAAATTCACTAGTGATGAGCGGTAGGGGCAATATTCGAATTCGCGATATTTTGCGAATATTTTGTAGAATATTCAACGAATATTCGCGAATTCTAATATTCGTTATATTCTACATTCTTTTTTTTTTTACTTGAAAATCGGCAAGGTAATGATCACATAATATGCGAATATTGCACGATCAATACAGGCGTGGGTCAAAAACTATTATATAGCACTATACAGTCGTGGCCAAAAGTTTTGAGAATTACATAAATATTGCAAATTGGAAAAGTTGCTGCTTAAGTTTTTATAATAGCAATTTGCATATACTCCAGAATGTTATGAAGAGTGATCAGATGAATTGCATAGTCCTTCTTTGCCATGAAAATTAACTTAATCCCCAAAAAAACTTTCCACTGCATTTCATTGCTGTCATTAAAGGACCTGCTGAGATCATTTCAGTAATCGTCTTGTTAACTCAGGTGAGAATGTTGACGAGCACAAGGCTGGAGATCATTATGTCAGGCTGATTGTGTTAAAATGGCAGACTTGACATGTTAAAAGGAGGGTGATGCTTGAAATCATTGTTCTTCCATTGTTAACCATGGTGACCTGCAAAGAAACGCGTGCAGCCATCATTGCATTGCATAAAAATGGCTTCACAGGCAAGGATATTGTGGCTACTAAGATTGCACCTCAATCAACAATTTATAAAATCATCAAGAACTTCAAAGAAAGAGGTTTAATTCTTGTTAAGAAGGCTTCAGGGCAACCAAGAAAGTCAAGCAAGCGCCAGGATCGTCTCCTAAAGAGGATTCAGCTGCGGGATCGGAGTGCCACCAGTGCAGAGCTTGCTCAGGAATGGCAGCAGGCAGGTGTGAGCGCATCTGCACGCTCATTGAGGCGAAGACTTTTGGAAGATGGCCTGATGTCAATAAGGGCAGCAAAGAAGCCACTTCTCTCAAAAAAAACACATCAGGGACAGATTGATCTTCTGCAGAAAGTATGGTGAATGGACTGCTGAGGACTGGGGCAAAGTCATATTCTCCGATGAAGCCTCTTTCCGATTGTTTGGGGCATCTGGAAAAAGGCTTGTCCGGAGAAGAAAAGGTGAGCGCTACCATCAGTCCTGTGTCATGCCATCAGTAAAGCATCCTGAGAACATTCATGTGTAGGGTTGCTTCTCATCCAAGGGAGTGGTCTCACTCACAATTTTGCCGAAAAACACAGCCATGAATAAAGAATGGTACCAAAACACCCTCCAACAGCAACTTCTTCCAACAATCCAACAACAGTTTGGTGAAGAACAATGCATTTTCCAGCACGATGGAGCACCGTGCCATAAGGCAAAAGTGATAACTAAGTGGCTCGGGGACCAAAACGTTGACATTTTGGGACAATGGCCTGGAAACTCCCCAGATCTTAATCCCATTGAGAACTTGTGGTCAATCCTCAAGAGGCGGGTGGACAAACAAAAACCCACTAATTCTGACAAACTCCAAGAAGTGATTATGAAAGAATGGGTTGCTATCAGTCATAATTTGGCCCAGAAGTTGATTGAGAGCATGCCCAGTCGAATTGCAGAGGTCCTGAAAAAGAAGGGCCAACACTGCAAATACTGACTCTTTGCATAAATGTCATGTAATTGTCGATAAAAGCCTTTGAAATGTATGAAGTGCGTGTAATTATATTTCACAACATCACAGAAACAACTGAAACAAAGATCTAAAAGCAGTTTAGCAGCAAACTTTGTGAAAACTAATATTTGTGTCATTCTCAAAACTTTTGGCCACGACTGTAGAATATAGTGCTATATATTCGTTTTTAGAATATTCGTAATTTTTTCCATCTGAACACATGATTCCTCCCTGCTTCTTGCTTGTGGCCCAAAAAGTCATGGGCCAATGAGTAATTGGCCCATAAGCAATTTAAGCAGTGAGGAATCATGACTTCAGATGGAAAAAAATGACGAATATAAAAAAAAAGAATATATAACACTATATTCAATATAGTGCTATACTGTATATTCGTTTTTTAGAATATTCGTCATTTTTTTCCATCTGAAGTCATGATTCCTCCCTGCTTAAATTGCTTTTGGGCCAATGACTCATTGGCCCACAAGCAAGAAGCAGGGAGGAATTATGTGTTCAGATGGAAAAAATGATGAATATTCGAAAAACGAATATATAGTACTATATTCTAAATATTCACAAATTCTCGAAGTTGCGATATTCGAGATAAAAATTAACTTTTTGAATCTTCGCGCTCAACACTATTCACTACCCATAGTCCAAGGCTACCATAGCAACTGAACAGCCCCCTCGATCTTGGTGTATGGGACATTCGTTCCCCGAGAGTGTAGCACTCCTGTGAGGAGGCCTCTGAGATGCCATGGTCGCAATTGACTGGACTTCTGCTGTACATGTCCTTGAGAGGTTAAGTCTTTCAAGACAAAGCTTATTTTCATTTTTACATTTTTGTTTTTATCTCCCAGTCTTCCAGTGAGCCTCAGTAAGAGGGCAGACTCGCCTTTTGGCGCCCGATGTGAGTTATTTAAGTTATGGCTTTGAGTCTAACAGTGCGCTTTACTTTATCTTGACACCAATACCGGATCAGAATGCAATTATCATAGTTGCCATCTTTACCTCATCTTTGATCCCCTGATGAACCAGCCTTTTGACTGGGGAAATGCGTCGGGACGAGGGACGAATATACCATGGAGGATTATCCCTTACTTACCTACAGGGCTAAACCAGGTGACAGTGGAGGGCTTAGCCACCGAGAAGTGCGGTCGCTCCTTCGGGGCGTGTGCCATGCTTGTAGGCAGGGATAGTGTGAGGGTCAAATTAGGGTTAAATTCCCCACTCCACCCCTGCCCTGACCTTACTTCTCTATTATCTGGTGTGCCTATCAGCTGTCATCAAAAATGTAAGTTATAATATTTTGCTTCATATATTTGGGATCTTCATATCCAAGATAAAGTAAGGCTCTTCTACATTATTATTTATTGACACTAGCCGATTTTTATTTATTTTTGTTATGGGGCTATTTTCTCAATTAATGATAGTAAATGGTATGTTTTAAGAGAATTCAGTAATTCTGTGATAGTGATTTTTCGCAACCCATCCAAATATTCGAGTGATGTATTCTTATACTTCAGCCATTTTGGATGCTGCAATACAGATTACGTTTTTTGTTTTTGTTGTTATGTAAAATGAGGAAAGGGGTTTATTTGAATTTTTTATATTTTTTTGTTTTTCATTTTGTAAATTTTTTAAAAACATTTCTTTACTGTAATATATGATGATTTGATTGCTTATACCATAGACTGCAATAGTATACTATTGCAGTCTGTGGGATACTTACTGGCTCAATGTTAAGTCAGGGCTTAACAGACAGTGTTCTTTGGTAACCCTGGGAGTCTTCGCAAAGCCCCAGGCTACCTTAGCTTCCAACTGGATGCCTGCAATTAGGGAGTCTGATCGTAGGATAGATAAAAGTTCCCTCTCTCTGTTTAAATACCCAAATGCCACGGTCACTACTGATTTTGCAGTTAAATGACTGAAATTGTAGTTATCTGTCGGTCATTGTAGCCAGGTGTCAGCTATATTACACTGCCAGCACAAATGTCTAAAACCTATGGTTCCTCTCATACTGAGCAGTATTACTACTGCAACAACATGATCATGAGTAGGGTAAAACTAAAATGTCTCAGAACAGTCTAATCCCAGCACATGTTCCCTTTTGGCCTTCAAAGTTCTTGCTTGAATATTTTCTACTACCACCAAGAAACTCTTTAGGAGTGGAGTCATCTCCATAGACTTCATGCACACCAACCACTTCAAGGTTGCTTTTTTTTTTAACTGGGACCTACTCTAGTTTGACACAGCACCATATGGCAACCATCGCTGCCAAAACACAGCACCCACAGACAAAAAGACCCAGCAGCCTAACAGCACTCCTGATGTCAGACTAAGCCTCAATGGCACTGGGCCCCACCAACCCACAGGCACATCATAAAAGCCACAGCAGCAAACATGCAGTAGTGCACCATGTGAACAGATGTCTAGAGCTGACCTGTCCATGTGGTCTCAGATCCATGTTTTTTTTTCTTTTTTGTAATTTTATTATTGTCTTGCCTTTCTCTCATAAACTCCTCAGATACTGCAGCAACCTACCCAATGGCCAAAAATGAATGGACAGAATAGGGACATTTCCAAAGAAAATCCTTAGCTCAGTAGGTCACACAATAGGAACTAGGCTGATTGATTGAAGAGTATGAGAATGCACAAAGTCACACTGTAATAAAATTCTCTTATAATGAAGGAAGGAAGTATTCTAGCTGATCACAACTGGTTGGTTCTCAGGCTATGATTAGTTGAGTGCTTTGAGCCATTTGATCAGCAGTGTGCAAGTATGGTGCATTTAACTGAGTGGACTGAACAAAAGGGGGTTATGCCTTAGGGGTAGAGAGGTGGCCCACCTGCTACTGGCTGGGGTGAGTTCAGGTGGTACAGCTTTATTTACCATTAAAGGGGTTGTCCCACAAAAAATATTAGAGTTTTCAAACCAGCACATGGATCTGAAAACTTTTGTAATTGCATGTGATTAAATGTGATATAGTTACTGAGTTATTCAATTAAATCTGTCAGTGTAGTGCCACCTGCTGTTTGCTCTTTTTCTAATTTCTCTGTCCTGCTCACTGAAACAGAAGCACATGCTCAGTGCCATCCTTGAATTGCCTCCAGCTGTAGCAGAAAGGAGATACCCCTGAGAAAGGACACACCTCTTAAGCTTACAGCTTGAAATAAATCTAGCACAACAATTGGAGAAAATAATGGGAGATCTGTGATCAATGTAAGGTAAAGGGCTGGTTATAGAAGAACTAAGCAGTTGTAGATTGTAAGCCCTCGTGGGCAGGCTCCTAACCCCCCACCCAGTACTAGTCTGTTAATAAGATCATGCTTACTGTATGCATTTTTTTGCTTCTTTCGTTTTATATTATGTATGTATATCCCATTTTAGATGTACAGCATCTTGAAATTAAAGGATAACTGTCACATTTAGACCCTAATTTCAATTTTCATATATGTAGTTACTAATAACATGATATTCCAGAATCAGTTACTATTAGACTGACTTACCCCATATTTAATAAGATTCAGCCCTTAGAAACCAGTCTGCATAAAACTGCAATTTCACTATACAGTTAAGATGGCCGCCACTGCCCTCACCCTGAGGCTAATCCCACCTGCCCTCACTAGCCAGTAACAATAGCCCCCCAAAAGTGTCAGTAACCAGAGCCCTCCCCCCTAAAGGGTTAATCTCCTGCAGCACAAAGGGGTCCTCTTACCACATGTTGCTTCATTTATACACTGAGCAGATGGCAGATCTCCCTTCCCTGCCTGGCCTGCGCTGCACCAACTCTGCATTTTACAAGTCTGCTGAGTGAGGGAGCGTCTGCCAAGCGCAGGGACAGGGAGAAGTGCACACAGCCCAGGCACTGTTATCAGCTGCTGGGGAGGACCTGGCTTTAATCATTTACTTACAGTCCCTGGCTGTCAGTAATGTGACCTTGCACGCTGCGTGCTCCGTCTATCAACAGATAGACGGACCATGCCTAGCAACCCTATTTTAAGCACAGGTAAAAGTAGGCAGTACAGGGAACAAAAATGTGGAATTAAGGGGTAATTGAATACACAGTGAAAAGTTGAAATAGGGCCACCAAGGTGATATTAATCACCACAATCCAATAGTCAAAAAAAATAATACGACAGTTATCCTTTAATGACATTTTAAAATTGTGTGGAGTGTTTGAAGTGAGTAAAGATAGTAAACATTACACTAGCCAATTGATCACATTTAAAAAGTGCACATGGCAAGCTTTATAGAGTGAGAAATGCATTTTAACTTTTATTTATTTATATAGCAGATTTAATTGCAATGTTGCCTAAAGTGCTTCACAGTTAGGCCCCTTTCACACGGGCGAGTATTCCGCGCGGGTGCAATGCGTGAGTTGAACGCATTGCACCCGCACTGAATCCTGACCCATTCATTTCTATAGGGCTGTGCACACGAGCGGTGATTTTCACGCATCACTTGTGCGTTGCGTGAAAATCACAGCATGCTCTATATTCTGCGTTTTTCGCGCAATGCAGGCCCCATAGAAGTGAATGGGGCCGCGTGAAAATCGCAAGCATCCGCAAGCAAGTGCGGATGCGGTGCGATTTTCAAGCATGGTTGCTAGGTGACGATCGGGCTGGGGACCCGATCTGTATTATTTTCTTTTATAACATGGTTATAAGGGAAAATAATAGCATTCAGAATACAGAATAGTGATGGAGGGGTTAAAAAGAAAAAAAAAATTAACTCACCGAGTCCACTTGATCGCGTAGTTGCGGATCTCTGTCTTCTTCTGTAATGTTGAGCTGCCGGCTAAGGACCTGTGGCGATGTCACATCACATGATCCAATCACATGGTCCCTCACCATGGTGATGAACCATGTGATTGGACCATGTGATGAGCACAGTTACGTTATCAAAGGTCCTATTCCTGTGCACAGCAAAGAAGAAGCCGGGCTGAGCGATCAAGTGGATTAAGGTGAGTTAAATTTTTTTTTTTTTTTTTTTAACCCCTCCAGCCTTATTGTACTATGCATTCTGTATTAAGAATGCTATTATTTTCCCTTATAACCATGATATGAGGGAAAATAATACAATCTACAGAACACCTAACCCAAACCCGAACTTCTGTGAAGAAGTTCGGGTTTGGGTACCAAACATGCCAATTTTTTCACGCACGTGCAAAACGCATTACAATGTTTTGCACTCGTGCGGAAAAATCGCACATTTTCCCGCAACGCACCCGCATCTTATCCGGGCAAAAAACATGACGCCCGTGTGAAAGAGGCCTTACATTAAAACTTACATTTATAAAAACATTAGCAGCTGATTTGTGTAGGTGGGCTTAAAAATGAGGGAGTGGTGGCAGTTTTGAAATCATGTCCTGATTTTTCAGCTCACACTCTAGCTTTTATCACTCTGCTGGCTGCTCGCACCCCTGGGTTGCAATGGCAACTCACTCTACAGCAAGGGCAGAGAAGAGCGGTTAAAAACAAACTGCTCCAACTTGCTCACTTCACTGCTCATCTTCAAATGGTTGTAGTTTTAAAGTTATACATCATGTAGCAAAGAGCTTTATATTGTGAGAATTACAAGACCCAGACCTATATTTTGATGCATAGTATGTCTCTGAAATATGAAGGCACAGTCGCAGTTTAGAAATTGCCCTTCAAATTTGAGGTTGCTAGAGTGGAGTTTCAATGAGGTGCAAACAATGGTCATATTGTGAGAACTATCAGGACTATGGCTTAGTTGAATGTTTTGATATAAGATTTTTGAAAATGAGGGAGTGGTGGCAGTTTAGACATCATGTCCTGATTTTTCAGCTCCCACTCTGGCTTTTGTCAGCTCCCACTCTAGTTTTGAACATTCCGCCATTCATTCCTATGGGACCATTTTCGCCACAAAAACGCTGATATTTTGTGAACCATTTGGCAAAATGTTCCACAAAGTAATAGAACACCAATCGGGAACAATCCGCACGTTTCGGTATATTACTATCTATGTAGTGTAAAAACTGTGGGAGGAGTTAGAGTGGTAAATTTGGCTATAATAATAGAAATATATGTGAGATAACAGTAAGTGGTCTTGCCATGCAAGAACACTTAATAATATCCAGTAGTTAATTAAGATAGTAAGTTGTATATAAATCAGCAGCAGCCTCTCTATCTCTGTGTCTTGCCTGTCTACTGCAACCCCTCCCTTCTACTCATTTCCCACTCCCTTCTCCATGGACTTTTATGCAATCTGATCCTACAGTGAGCAGGCAGCCCACTGAACATTGATCTGAGCAGTGAACTGAGAGTTAGTGAAGAGGAGGAAGGAGCAAAAGAAGAGCCTGATAAGAGAAAAAGGAAACATGTTTCTAATAAGATGTGAAGTTTCTGTACTATTCATTTATATAAAAATACATTATAAAAGAACAGTTACTGTTTAAAATCATGTTTTAGATCAATTCGTCTTGATAATTACACATTGTAATTTGTCTTCCTATGACTTGATAGTGGGCACATATGAGAGAGATTTTCCTACTCATAATTAAAGGGGTTGTCAGTTTTTTATATTTATGCCACTTCTGCAGATCAGCTGTTTGAAGAAAACGCTGTGTTGTCGTCACTGTTTACCTGCTTGCGTAACTACAACTCCACCCTCCCCATTTTCTTCAATGTGACGGCTCCATTCTATTCACTTGAAAAGAAAGTCGTCCCATTGAAATGAAAGGGATGGCATAGTTGTAATTACACTTGCTCAATGATGCAGATGCAATGGCGAGAAGATAAACAATAAAGAGAAGGTCATCAATATAAAAAAGAGGACAACCCCTTTAACCATCTGACTTTTTCAGCATGATGGTGATGAATTTTTTTTTGTCTTGCTTGGATAAAAATTTCCCATGAATATTACAAATGTGGGATTTTCCATAAAAGAAATCATGCAAAGTACATGTGTGAATATGTAAAGCAGCACAATCATCATCTGTGCAGAAACATTATCAAGTGCCGAGTCCAGAAGAATCTACGACTTTGGTAGTCTTCTCCCTGCAGGTCTGAACTCAGACCTAGAGATTTTTGGCTTTAATTGAACTACTGACCACAATGAAATCACGAGGGCGTATACACATAAAGAAATTATGGATAACATGTTTATACACCCAATCTACATATAAGCACTATAGGTGTGATAACAAGTTAGAATATCTCACATGAATAATTAAGAGAAGGTGAGGGGGATAATGCTTAGATAAATTATAAAACCCTAAAAACATTTGTAAAATGCATTTATGAAAATTCACCAATATGGTATGAAAAACCATGCTTTTATCATATAGGGGCTCACAAAAACAAGTAAACTTGGGATGCTATGGGGAATCCTCTGGTAGTCACGAATAACTACGGGCCTGAAAGAAATCCTCTATATAGAGGACAAATAGGGCCATTCTGCACATTCCCTGAAAAAAAACGCAATTATAAAAATAAAACGCATGAAAAACGCATGTAAGAAAATCCACTGACATCATAGGTGAATTGATCAAAAGACGTTAGGTCAGTAATAAGGTACATTCTCTGTGAAAGCCCTCTCCTAAAAAATGAAAAAATGGTGGTGAAAATGATTTGAATGTTTATAATATGAGGGAATTAAAAATGTCTGTAAAAAATGTCTATGTAACATTTAAAGAGGACCTTTCACCGATTATTACACTATGAACTAACTATACAGACATGTAGAGCGGCGCACGGGGATCTCAATGCACTTACTATTATCCCCGGGCGCCGCTCCATTCTCCTGCTATGTCCACCGGTATCTCCGTTCACTAAGTTATGGTAGGCAGAGTCTGCCCTTGTTCTTCTGTAGCGCTGGCCAATCGCATTGCAGAGCTCACAGCCTGGGAGAAAATAACCTCCCAGGCTGTGTGCTCTGCGCTGCGATTGGCCAGCGCTAGAGCAGAACAAGGGCAGACTCTGCCTACCATAACTTAGTGACTGGAATCTCCGCCTACTATAACTTAGTGAGCGGAGATACCGGAGGGCATAGCAGGAGAACGGAGCGGCGCCCGGGGATAATAGTAAGTGCAGTGAGATCCCCGGGCGCCGCTCTCCATGTCTGTATAGTTAGTTCATAGTGTAAAAATCGGTGAAAGGTCCTCTTTAAGCAAAAGAAATCCATGTAAAATATGATTGGAGAGCAACTTAGGAAAAACGCATTGGACAGGTGGGCACCATTCAGATTGAAAGGAATGAGACGCGGATCCTGAGCTGTCTATTACATATTTTAAATTTGGAAATATCTACATACTATCCCATGTTGGACATAGGTCTGTTCCCTGGGAAACGTAAAACATCCTATGTATGAAAAAACATACGGAACTATGATGAAAAAACATATGGAAACATGATGACCATTGAAAAGACCAACAGAAAGTAAGTTCTGAGTATTGAAACATAATTCCCAAGGCCTGCTAAGCGAATGAAACCAATTAACTAATAATGAAGTGAATATAAAAATCGAGACGACACAGATCGCAGGTTACCCACTGAGGAAGAGATAAGTTATCTCGAAACGCGTCTGATCGGAATACCTGTGTGACAACCAGTCTCGATTGTACATGGCCATGTACTAAAAGCAAAAATCTCACTGCGAAAGAAGCGCAATATCTTTCTATCCCACTCACGTAAGCAAAGATTCGAAACAAACAAACTCTCACGAGAACTAGGACGAGATCTCGGCAAAGCTACAAACCGAAACTAACGCCGCCAGAGTGGAGAGTGGTCGAACTGTGGGATGCCACAGTAGGAACCTTTGCATACCGAACAAGGTGAACCAGCGAGATATACCGTGAGTACAGATATAATCTGGACAGACTGTATTGGGACTTTATAGAGACCAAATTTCCGATACAAAAGGCCCTACATATGTGGGCTGACTACATTCGCAGCACGGTCGGAGCTATATGTATGGTGTGCTCAGACTCCTGAGAGAGTCGAAACAGATGGACGGTCTCAACATTGTTTAATGTGGAGTCATATAGCTGTATACGCACAGCGATTCATCATCTAAGGTCCTGCATGTATTTGCTCTTTTGAAGAAACTATACGTCGCACAGAACCTGTATGTGTCTATATTATAGGCCATCTACTAATGATTATTACAATCTGAAATACAGCTGTATACACGCTGTCCAGGGTAGATTACGCTTTATCATATTAGCTGTGATCCAAAGAGTCATCCCTACTGGGAGGATACGGATGCAGCTTTTCTGATATAGCGTACCTTGGAGGCGACGTCTTTGTACGACATGTAAAACTCTGGTCCTAGATATATCCACACTTTCCTTTTTATATATTTTATTCATTTTATTTAATGTATACATGTTGATGTAGTATAATAAATTTTTATTTTATTTCCACGTAACTTCCAATTGTTCTGAGTGCCGGTTCAACTTCTCAAACCTTTCATGATCTAGAACTAGGGGTGTTTCTCCGAACCTGAGCACCAGTTGTGGTTAATCAGAGTGAGACATCTGTTTATCGCTTGCAGATCATTATCAAGTGTAACGAATTTGTAAAAAAACAGAAAGTTTTTAATCTGGCAGAAATACTGTATGTTTCCCTTTATAAGACGCACCAGATAATAAGACACACCTAGGAATTAGAGGTGGAAAATAACATAGTAACATAGTATATAAGGCCGAAAAAAAGACATTTGTCCACCATCCAGTTCGGCCTGTTATCCTGGAAGTTGATTTAGACGAAGGCAAAAAAAAACTGTAAGGTAGAAGCCAATTTTCCCCACTTAAGCCGATGACCTGAGAACTCGATTTTTAGACCACGGATATCCAGTAGGTGTATTGACACCAGCATACCAGATGGCCCTCAACAAGGACAGAGTGTCTCTACTCGCCCCACAAGGTGATGCCCCCATGACTATGAAAATAGGGAGAGCCATCTTATAAGCACATACAATGGTTGTTCCTCTGCAATCAGAGATATTATATCTAAACATTGGCATGTGCTGCAAATGGACCCTGAGATTTGTAAGGTCATAAAGGGGCACCCTAGTATCACCTATAGGCGTGGTAGGAGTATCCGTGACCTGATGGTGCATAGCCACTATACACCAGCGCCTCCTAAAAAAACATGGCTTGAGAGAGGCATCAGTGGCAATTTTAAATGTAGAGGATGTGTAGTGTGCCCCTTTATGACCAAGGCAAAGACATTCAGGAGTAACAACACCGGTAAAACATATACAGTAAATGACATCATTAACTGCAGAAGTATGGAATTAGTGTACAAAATCACATGTGACTGCGGAAAAGAATATGTCGGTAAGACAGGTAGAGAACTAAGGAGAAGGATAGGAGAGCATGTGAGCGACATAAAAAACGGGAGAGATAAATCGGTGGCACGACATGTAAATACCGAACACGATGGTAGGCCGGACTGTCTCTCCTTCATGGGGATCGAAAAAATCAAGCCAGGAATGAGACGGGGTGACTTTGATAGGAGGATCCTTCAATGTGAGGCAAAGTGGATCTTTTACCTGAAGACGGTCCACCCGTCCGGCTTGAATGAACAACAGAACTACAGTTGCTTTATATGACCCCTGCCTATACTGAACATATTGTAATAGGATTTCATTATTTATAAGTGGAAATTACGGGAGCGTAGCAATCTGACCAAACTTCCCTTAAATTCGTACATGCTTATCTGAATCGACTAGCATGCAAAGTTTGATGGTTGATTTGGTCTGAAAAACTAATAGCTAATATGGATGGAATATGGATATGACATAGATACCATATTATAAGGCAAATATATATGTCTCCATGGTTATACTGACTGCTATTAGGCCGAGTATTGTGGCATATGTTTGGCTGTCCTGCCAATTTAAATCCAAATTGCGGTTCTGCATGTATAAAAAGCAGGCAAGTTATCATTTGCCGTCTGATCGGGCCGTGCGGATGTGAGTCTGGAGGTTGCTATGCAACTGGTGACGCTCAGATGCAGGTCCTTACCTCACTTCCGGTTAGCCCGTACCATGTGATTCCAGCTTCCGGTCCGGTGGAACGCACACGAGCGGCGTGCGTTCCACATGCATTAACAGGCATCTCTGAGGACGCGGACAGGTGAGGCAGGTAATCAGGGGGGCGTACACCCACTGGGAGGTGGGGTAATATAAGTAGGTGGACAACAATCACCAATTGCTCACCCAAATAACCACTGTTTGAGGTGAGACACAAGCTGACATGGGACACTTCCCATGATACGGCATGGATAAGAACTACCCACTATCCAGAGTGAAGGTACGAGGCTAAAACGACCTTGATCTTACAGTAAGTAATCTGAGCTTTTTAAACAAAGTTGTTTAACATTTGGTACTCAGAAGTATGTGACCTATACTTAGTGTATGTTTGTAATTCTGTTTCTAGTTTCCCCTGAATACTGTTGTGAAGTCCCCTGATGATGTCTGAAAAGCAAGACTGAAACATGGCGTGTAGGGCTCTGTAATTAGGGTTACGTAGAATACTAGACCCATACTGAGGGAAAGGTTCGGTGTGGGGTCACCCCTGTCGAGGCGGGTGCTCCATGTGTGCTAGGCAGGCAATAACAGCCCCCAGCCCTCATATAGGCAGGAAAGCCATAATGGGTTGTACTAGGAGGTTTTAAAGTGCCACCTAAACACAAGCACCTTGGTCACGCTGGTCCCAGGTACCACCAACTGCCTGGACCTTCCTCCATTGGTTGTGGATTCCACAAGATGTGGTAAGACCCACCCTTTTATTCACTTTTCGTGATCTGTAAAAGTGGAGGTATATGTAATTGTTGTCTCTCACCCAGTGGTAATCACTATATTTTAAATGATCTAGTAAATGTTATGTTTTATGAATCCCAGTTTACAAAATAATTCTGAAAAAATTCCTTCCCTACTCCAATCAGGCGATCAGAATAACTCCCTGGATCAACGACCCCATTCTAGTAGCTATAACCTGTAATATTATTACACTCTAGAAATACGTCCAGGCCCCTCTTGCATTCTTTTATTGTACTCACCATCACCACTTCCTCAGGCAGAGAGTTACATAGTCTCACTGCTCTTACCGTAAAGAATCCTTTTCTATGTTTGTGTACAAACCTTCTTTCCTCCAGACGCAGAAGGTGTCCCCTCGTCACAGTCATAGTCCTGGGGATAAATAGATGATGGGAGAGATCTCTGTAATGTCCCCTGATATATTTATACATAGTAATTAGATCTCCCCTCAGTCATCTTTTTTCTAAAGTGAATAACCCTAATGTTTATAATCTTTCAGGGTACTGTAGTTTCCCCATTCCAGTTATTACTTTAGTTGCCCTCCTCTGAACCTTCTCCAGCTCTGCTATTTCTGCCTTGTTCACAGGAGCCCAGAACTGTACACAGAACTCCAAGTGTGGTCTGACTAGTGATTTGTAAAGTGGTAGGACCATGTTCTCATCACGGACATCTATGCCCCTTTTGATGCAACCCATTATCTTATCGGCCTTGGCAGCAGCTGCCTGACACTGGTTTTTACTGCTTAGTTTGCTGTTTATTAAAACTCCTACTTCCTTTTCCATGTCAGTGTTACCGAGTGTTTTACCATTTAGTATGTACAGATGATTTGCATTCTTCTTCTTCCTATGTGCATAACCTTACATTTGTCAGTGTTAAACCTCATCTGCCACTTCTCTGCCCAAGCCTCTAATCTATCCAGATCCATCTGTAGCTGTATATTGTCCTCTTCAGTGTTAATTACTTTACACAGTTTAGTGTCATCTGCAAAAATTTATATTTTACTGTGCAAGCCTTGTACAAGATCATTAATAAATATATTGAAGAGAATGGGGCCCAATACTGACCCCCGAGGTACTCCGCTAGTGACAGTAGCCCAATCTGAGTGTGAACCATTAATAACCACCCTCTGTTTTCTATCATTGAGCCAGTTACTTACCCACATACAAATGACTTCTCCCGTTCTGAGCATTCTCATTTTATATACTAACCTTTTATGTGGTACAGTGTCAAATCCTTTGGAGAAGTCCAGATATACAACATCCATTGACTCACCACTGTCAAGTCTAGAACTTACCTCCTCATAGAAACTGATTCAATTAATTTGACATGACCGATCCCTCATTAAGCCATGCTGATATGATGTTATTTGCTTGTTTTCATTGAGATCCTCCAAGATAGCATCTCTTAGAAAACCTTAAAACAGTTTACCCACAACAGATGCTAAACTTACTGGCCTATAGTTTCCGGGCTCTGTTTTTGGACCCTTTTTGAATATGGGCACCACATTTGTTATGCGCCAATCCTGTGGAACACTCCCTGTCAGTATAGAGTCTGTAAATATCAGAAATAAGGGTCTGGCTATGACATTACTTAATTCTCTTAGGATACGAGGGTGTATGCCATCTGGTCCTGACGATTTGTCTATTGTAATCTCTTTAAGTCGCTGTTGTACTTATTCCTGGGTCAGACAGTGCACTTTTAATGGGGAATTTACTTTTACATTCTGCATTTTCTCTGGCAATTTATTTTCTTCAGTGAATACAGTGGAGAAAAAAATATTTAATAGCTTTGCTTTCTCCTCGTCGCTCTCTGCAACTTCCCCCTGATTGCTCTGTAGAGGGCCGACACCTTCAGATTTATACTTTTTGCCATTTATATAATTGAAGAACATTTTAGGGTTAGTTTTGCTCTCTTTGGCAATTAATCTCTCGGTCTCTAGTTTGGCGGCCTTTATTTGATTTTTACTTATTCAATTTTTTTCCTTATATTTTTTCACTGCTTCCTCGCTATCCTCCTTTTTTATTCATTTAAATGCTTTCTTTTTGTCATTTATTGCTTTCTTTACAGTTCTATTTATCCACATTGGTTTCTTCTTGCTCCTTAACCCTTTATTCCTATAAGGTATGTACCTCTCACAATTAGATTTTAGGATGCTTTTAAAAATATCCCATTTTGTGACTGTATTTTTATTTTTAAGGACTTTGTCCCAGTTAGTTACGCCTATGGCTTAGTTGGCTAAATTAAACTTTTTTGAAATTTGGTATTTTTGTTTCTCCTTTAAGAAACACTCGTTTGAAAGATAATTGGAAGGTTATTACTTTATGGTCACTATTTTCTAGGTGTTCCCCAACCTGATCATCTGTTGTTCTGTCAGGTCTATTGGTTAATACTAAGTCCAGTGTGGCCATCCCTCTAGTCGGGTTCTGAACCAGTTGGGAAAGGTAATAGTATTTGGTTATTGCCAAGAACCTGTTTTCTTTAGGAGATGCACAGCTTTCAGTTTCCCAGTCTATTTCTGGGTAGTTGAAGTCCCCCATAATAACCACCTCATTATGATTTGCCGACTTGTCTATCTCGTTTAGTAGTAGATTTTCTGTGGACTCTGGTATATTAGGTGGTTTATAATAAACTCCTATTAGTAATTTATTATTATTTTTGCCTCCATGTATTTCTACCCACAGTGACTCCACTTGTTCATGTCTCTCACTTATATCTTCTCGGACTGTGGGCTTTAGACAGGACTTTATATAAAGGCTGACCCCTCCCCCTCTCCA
This sequence comes from Bufo bufo, assembly GCF_905171765.1. NCBI lineage: Eukaryota > Metazoa > Chordata > Amphibia > Anura > Bufonidae > Bufo > Bufo bufo. The sequence goes on along the minus strand of NC_053390.1, from coordinate 139,949,157 downwards.
GTTTTGATGATCTTTTCTAAACAGGCTGTAACCTTGTACATTAACTGCCTAGTCATAGTTATCATCCAGCCATGTCTCAGTTATTCCCACTATGTCATAGTCCTCCTCACACATCACTAATTAAAGGCTCCTGGCGTTAGTATACATACAATTAAGAGGTTTATGTATATTTTTTACCCTACACCTTTCCTTCTGAACTGTTCTAGTCCCTCCTTCCATTCCTCCCCCAGTCCTACTACCTTGCCCCAGGTCTCTGTCTGCACTATTTTCCCATTTTATAATGTATTTACCCTCCCCCTAGTCCCTAGTTTAAACACTCATCCAACCTTCTAGCCATATTTCCGCCCAACACAGCTACCCCTTCCCCATTGAGGTGCAGCCCATCCCTACGATAGAGCCTGTAGCTGACAGGGAAGTTGTCCCAGTTCTCTAGAAACCCAAACCCCTTCTTCCTACACCAGTTCTTGAGACACTTTTTAACCTCCCTAATCTCCCACTGCCTTTCTTGTGTGGCTCGTGGTACAGGCAGTATTTCGGAAAATACTACCGTTGAAGTCCTTGCCCTAAGCTTTTGGCCTAAATCCCTAAAATCATTTTTAAGGACTCTCCACCTTCCTCTAACTTTGTCGTTGGTTCCGTTATGGACCATGACCGCTGTATCTTCTCCAGCCCCTCCCAGTAATCTGTCAACCCGATCTGCGATGTGTTGAACTCTAGCGCTAGGAAGACAACACACTGTTAGTCGATCACGGTCGTTGTGACAGATTGCCCTTTCTGTACCCCTAATAATAGAGTCTCCCACTACCAGCACCTGTCTGCTCTGCCCTGCTCTCCTGGTCCCCTGCTTACTGGAGCTGACATTCCCCTGACTGGCAGAGGAAGTGTCCGGCTGCAGCAGTGCTGTCTCTGAACCGACATCCCCCTCATCTGCCAACCGTGCAAACTTGTTGGGGTGTGACAGATCAGGGCTAGCCTCCCTGGCACTCCTCCCTCTACCCCGCTTTCTAACTGTTACCCAGCTAGCTACCTCACTTTCCTCAGCCTCCTTGCTTTCACCTTCCCGCTCATCTACCCCATAGAGTGCTTGCTCAGTGAGCAGCAAACTCTTCTCCAAATTGTTAACGCCTCTCAGTGTTGAAACTCACCCTTTTAGATACTCAATTTGCGATTCCACACAGGTAATTTGCTTACATTTTGAACAATGATATGCACCCTCAAACGGCTGTTCTAGGACTGCATACATCAGACAAGATGTGCACTGGACTGCACTGTTAATAATGGAACACGTACTAAATGGGGATTACACAACGGAAGCGAAAAATACAATATAATGCAGTAATAAGAAACTGATTTACTGCAGTCGCCCACTGAAGTCCCTGAATCTGAAGTCCCTGAATCAAAAGTCGCACACTTATACAAACACACACTTAAATCAAGCACGCGACGCGCAAACTCGCGCTATATGCCTGCTTATATAAATGGATCTCTCAAAACCAGCCTATTTTGTTTCCTTTGGATTCAAAAATATTTTTCATTAGACCTCAGAACAGACACCCAATCTTTATCAGAACCTTAAACTACACCCTCAGTCTTCATCAGACTTCAGATCAGACCCCCATATCAGACCTTAGATAAGAGCCCCATATTAAACCTCAGATCAGAACCCCTATGTCAGACCTCAGATCAGACCCCCAATTTAGATCAGACACCCTTCAGAGCTCACATCACACCGCCCTAAGTCAGACTTCAGATCAGATGCCTATCAGATATATAAAAAAAAAATAATTCACTTACCTTTCCTGCTCCATCGCTACTCTCCAGGTCTAGGGGTCTCTGCTGCAGTCGCACTCCCTGATGTTCTCTGAGCCCGCGCTGCACTGTCACCTGACTGTATGCAGTGTCAGGTCATAGTGTGTGCACTTGATCCTGATGCTCTATGCAGTTGCGACAGTGCAATGTGGCCCCCGGAAAAGATCAAGCAGGGAAAGGTGCATGTGCGACAGAGCTTCCCTTCCAGCGACTGCATAATAGTGAGTGCATCAATAATGGAAGCGCTCACTAGTATTTCGTTTATAGGATGCACTGAGATTTTCCCCCACCTTTTGGGCGAAAAAAGTGTGTCTTATAAAGTGGAAAATACAGTATTTTTAAAAAATCTTTTAGCCCATGTATACAGTTTATATAGTTTCTTATAGATTGTTAAGAATGGTGACAATCTCGGTACAGAACTACAGAATATGTCAGTGTTATGTGACTATATACACACTGATTTTAATATAAATAGAAATATAGAAAAGATTGAATCTAGAAGCACCTTTCGTTACAAAAATAAAATCTCAATATCTCCTTAAGGCCTCCTGCACACGACCGTAGGGTTTTGCGGTCCGTTTTAAACAGATCCGTTTTTCAGTTTTTTTTGTTTCAGTAGTGTTTTCGTTTCCGTTCCGCTTCTGTTCCGTTTTTCCGTTTGGTTTCCGTTTGTGATCCGTTTTTGCGGATCGCAAACGGAAACGGAAGCATACAATAATGTTTAAACAGTAAGTACACTAAAAAATTTAGTTGGGCTAAACATTTTCAATAGATGGTTCCGCAAAAACGGAACGGATAAGGAAAACATACGGATGCATTCCGTATGCATTCAGTTTTTTTTGTGGAACCATTGACTTGAATGGAGCCACGGAACGTGATTTGCGGGCAATAATAGGACATGTTCTATGTTTGAACGGAAAGGAAATATGGAAATGGAAGGCATACGGAGTACCTTCCTCTTTTTTTTGCGGATCCATTGAAATGAATGGTTCCGTATATGGTCCATATACGGAACGCAAAAAACGGAAAAAAAAATGTTCGTTTGCAGGAAGCCTAAAGAGGTTGGTGTAGGTGGGCTTGAAAATGAGGGAGTGGTAGCAGTTTAGAAATCATGTCCTTATTTTTTAGCTCCCACTCTAGCTTTAGTGAGCTCCCACTCTAGTTTTGAACATTCCGCCATTCATTCCTATGGGACCAATTTCGCCACAAAAACGCTGATATTTCGTGAACCATTCGGCGAAACGTTCCACATAGTTATAGAAAACCAATCGGAATCAATCCGCATGTTTCGGTATATTACTGTCTATGTAGTGTAAAAACTGTGGGAGGAGTTAGAGTGGTAAATTTGGCTATAATAATAGAAATATATGTGAGATAACAGTAAGTAGTCTTGCCATGCAAGAACACTTAATAATATCCAGTAGTTAATTAAGATAGTAAGTTGTATATAAATCAGCAGCAGCCTCTCTATCTCTGTGTATTGCCTGTCTACGGCAACCCCTCCCTTCTACTCATCTCCCACTCCCTTCTCCATGGACTTTTATGTAATCTGATCCTACAGTGAGCAGGCAGCCCACTAAACATGGATCTGAGCAGTGAACTGAGAGTTAGTGAAGAGGAGGAAGGAGCAAAAGAAGAGTCTGATAAGAGGAAAAGGAAACATGTTTCTAATAAGATGTGAAGTTTCTGTACTATTCATTTATATAAAAATACATTATAAAAGAACAGTTCGTCTTGATAATTACACATTGTAATTTGTCTTCCTATGACTTGATAATGGGCACATATGAGAGAGATTTTCCTACTCATAATTAAAGGGGTTGTCAGTTTTTTATATTTATGACCACCTCTGCAGATCAGCTGTTTGAAGAGAACGCTGTGTTGTCGTCACTGTTTACCTGCTTGCGTAACTACAACTCCACCATCCCCATTTTCTTCATTGTGACAGCTCCATTCTATTCACTTGAAAAGAAAGTCGTCCCATTGAAGTGAAAGGGATGGCGTAGTTGTAATTACACTTGCTCAATGATGCAGATGTGATGGCGAGCAGATAAACAATGAAGAGAAGTGCTCGTAGGTCATCAATATAAAAAAGAGGACAACCCCTTTAACCATCTGACTTTTTCAGCATGATGGTGATGAAGAATTTTTTTTTGCTTGGATTAAAATTTTCCATGAATATTACAAATGTGGGATTTTCCATAAAAGAGATAATGCAAAATACATGTGTGAATATGTAAGCAGCACAATCATCATCTGTGCAGAAACATTATCAAGTGTATCAGATGAATTTGTAAAAAAAACGAAAGTTTTTAATCTGGCAGAAATACTGTATATTTCGCTTTATAAGACGCACCAGATGATAAGACACACCTAGGTTTTAGAGGAGGAAAATAACATCACTTGTTCATGTCCCTCACTTATATCTTCTCAACGGAAATAAGCAAATAACGCCATATCAACATGGCTTCGTAAGGGATCGGTCATGCCAAACTAATCAGTTCCTATGAGGAGGTAAGTTCTAGACTTGACAGCGGCAAATCAACGGATGTCGTATATCTGGACTTCTCCAAAGCATTTGACACTGTACCGCATAAAAGGTTAGTATATAAAATGAGAATGCTCGGACTGGGAGAAAACGTCTGTATGTGGGTAAGTAACTGGCTCAATGATAGAAAACAGAGGGTGGTTATTAACAGGGCCGTCTTTTCGAATGGGCACGCTGGGCAGTTGCCCGGGGGCCCCACTTGCCTGGGGGCCCGCCTGCCCAGTGAACCCACCAGCCAACTTCCCAACCGTCATTTAGCAGCGTTGCCGCCAGGGCCGTCTTTACCAAGGGGCAAAAGGGGCAGCTGCCCTGGGCCCAGTTGCTCCTGGGGGGGCCCAAGGCAGCTGCCTCTTGAGCCCTGCTAGCTACTGCCCCGGGTGTCAGGCTGTCGGCTACACAGGCATCATGATCGTACTGTGTTAATGATCTTAATTCTAGGACCTTAATGAGTTTTGATCTAGGACCTTAATGACATCATTACCATGTGACCAGTAACCTAGCAATTACTGGTCACATGGCTATGAAGTCATCACAGGTCCTATCAGGAGTGTTGCAGAAGTTAACTGTGGAGCTTTTCTGTGTAAAGATTACATCAGAAAAAGGTGACATGGGGTTGTTATTTTAATATACTGTAAACTACTGTATAGTGGGGTGCTGTGTACTGTGTGGGGGGCTGTATACTGTGTGGGGGCCTGTATACTGTGTGGTGGGCTGTATATTGTGTGGTGGGCTATATATTGTGTAATGGGCTGTATATTGTGTGGTGGGCTGTATACTGTGTGTGGGGGGGGGGTGGCCTGTATACTGTGTGGTGGGCTGTATAGTGTGGGGGGCCTGTATAGTGTGGGGGGCCTGTATAGTGTGGGGGGGGGCTGTATAGTGGGGGGAGTGCTATACTGCTGTACTGTATAGTGTGGGGGGCTGTATACTGTGGGTGCGGTATAGTGTAGAGTGCTGTACTGTATAGTGTGGGGGGCTGTATCGTGTATAGTTTGGGGTGCTGTATACAGTGAGGTGCTGTATAGTGTGGGGGTCTATACTGCTCTACTATATACTGTGGGGTACTGTATAGTGTGGGGTGCTAAACTGCATACTGTGTGGTGCTGTATACTATAGGGTGCTATACTGCATACTGTGTGGTGCTGTATACTATAGGGTGCTATACTGCATACTGTGTGGTGCTGTATACTATAGGGTGCTATACTGCATACTGTGTGGTGCTGTATACTATAGGGTGCTATACTGCATACTGTGTGGTGCTGTATACTATAGGGTGCTATACTGCATACTGTGTGGTGCTGTATACTATAGGGTGCTATACTGCATACTGTGTGGTGCTGTATACTATAGGGTGCTATACTGCATACTGTGTGGTGCTGTATACTATAGGGTGCTATACTGCATACTGTGTGGTGCTGTATACTATAGGGTGCTATACTGCATACTTGGGGGTTTACATCCACTTTAATCATACAACTAAAAAAACGAAATAAATATAGATATATATATAAATGTACACACACTCTGGTGCTGGTGGGTAATGCTGGTGTGGGTACTGCTGGTGCTGGTGGGTATTAATGTTGGAGTGGCGTGTGTACTGCCTGGGTACTCTACATTGTGACATCACAAAAAAAAAAAATGTTTGGGTTTACATCCACTTTAAGTTATTAGTGCCCCTCAAGTTTTGACTGTAATATCTTATGTGTCCCCCTTATATAGCAATCTTAGAGTTGCCACTCGTTCGAGGAAGTGTAAAAAAGGTGAGGAAAAATAAAGTTTATTACGTGTTGGTGAAAATAACCTTTAGTGCAGAAATGAAACGTAATGTTTTGAGTGGAGCACAGAAGAGGAAAAAGGCTGCAGAGGAGAAAGAGAAAATGTGCAAACTTCCAAAACTAACATCTTGGCTCAATCCAGGTGCAACGTCAGCCTGTAGTTCTGCTCCTCCAGATGTAGCATCCACATCTACATGCACTCCAATTCCAGCAGAAATACCAATGGTATCATTACCTGATCCTACTGCTGGGGAAAATCCACAAGAGGAAATGCCCAATAAATATCGCCTTATTGATAATTTGCATTTTTATTCTAGTGCGTGATTGTGTAGACAGGGCCCCAGTGCACTGTATTGCCCGGGGGCCTATAATGCTCTTAAGATGGCACTGGTTATTAACGGTACACACTCAGATTGGGTCACTGTCACTAGTGGGGTACCTCAGGGGTCAGTATTGGGCCCTATTCTCCAATATATTTATTAATGATCTTGTAGAAGGCTTGCATAGTAAAGTATCAATTTTCGCAGATGACACTAAACTGTGTAAAGTAATTTACACTGAAGAGGACAGTATACTACTACAGAGGGATCTGGATAGATTGGAGGCTTGGGCAGATAAGTGGCAGATGAGGTTTAACACTGACAAATGTAAAGTTATGCACATGGGAAGGAATAATGCAAGTCACCCGTACATACTAAATGTTAAAACACTCGGTAACACTGACATGGAAAAGGATCTAGGAATTTTAATAAACAGCAAACTAAGCTGCAAAAACCAGTGTCAGGCAGCTGCTGCCAAGGCCAATAAAATAATGGGTTGCATCAGAAGGGGCATAGATGCTCGTGATAAGAACATAGTCCTACCACTTTACAATTCGCTAGTCAGATCACACATGGAGTACTGTGTACAGTTCTGGGCTCCTGTAAACAAGGCAGACATAGCAGAGCTGGAGAAGGTCCAGAGGAGGGCAACTAAAGTAATAACTGGAATGGGGCAACTACAGTACCCTGAAAGATTATCAACATTAGGGTTATTCACGAGGGAGATCTAATTAATATGTATAAATATATCAGGGGTCAGTACAGAGATCTATCCCATTATCTATTTATCCCCAGGACTGTGACTGTGACGAGGGGACATCCTCTGCGTCTGGACGAAAGAAGGTTTGTACACAAATATAGAAAAGGATTCTTTACGGTAAGAGCAGTGAGACTATGGAACTCTCTGCCTGAGGAGGTGGTGATGGTGAGTACAATAAAGGAATTCAAGAGGGGCCTGGATGTATTTCTGGAGTGTAATAATATTACAGGCTATAGCTACTAGAGAGGGGTCGTTGATCCAGGGAGTTATTCTGATTGCCTGATTGGAGTCGGGAAGGATTTTTTTATTCCCCTAAAGTGGGGAAAATTGGCTTCTACCTCAGTTTTATTTTTTTTGCCTTCCTCTGGATCAACTTGCAGGATAACAGGCCGAACTGGATGGACAGATGTCTTTTTTCGGCCTTATGTACTATGTTACTATGTAATGTGGGCTTTAGACAGGACTTTATATAAAGGCAGACCCCTACCCCTCTCCGGCTTTGACAATCCTTTCTAAACAAACTGTAACCTTTTACATTAACTGCCTAGTCATAGTCATCAGCTTACTGCATTCTCAAGTGCTGCATTTATAAGTGCATCTGAGATATTCAGGAGATACTCAGGAGGTAATCTGGAGGTAATCTGGAGGTGTATACAATCTAAAAAAGTAAGATTTGTTTGTTTAAAATCTTTCCCCTCTTTAAAATGGCAGACCTGGTTCTGTGCAGGAATTGTTGTGCTTTTATTTCAGGTTCCACTCTTCAGAGGTTTGGATGCTGTCTGATCTGTAGACAGCGCTCTATAATGCAGTAGGAAATCACATTATTGAAATCTGAGATTTGTAAGTTAACTGTTAAACAAACTCAAACTGGGAATGTTGCAATGCCACTGCCACAGAGGCCCCCTAGAAATGGAAGATGGGTTACTATAGGTTCTGGTAGACTGAAAGTTGTTGATAGAAGACATGTCCCACCGTCTGTGGCTCTCCATAATTCATTTGCAGCACTTTCAGAGAGCAAAAGCAACATGGAGGATGGCTCAGGCACAGTGGGTGAGGAACAATCATCTCCCATGCCTAAAGTATGCAAGACTGCAGCCAAAGACAAAAAGGATAAGGTGAGGACTGATAGTAAGCAGCTGTTGGTGAGCAAGTCTATCATAAGAGGTGTGAAGTTTGAGGAAAATGGTTTTGTGAGATGTCTCCATGGTGCTACCGCTAGCAGGGACAGATGACGCATCCTTAATATTGTTAGGCAAGCAAAGCAGGAAAGGGAGGTGGATCTTATTGTCCATCTTGGGACAAATGATCTGACTTGCAATGAGGTTTCAAAGGTGAAGGAAGCTTTGCACACACTTGGAAATGATATACGGGAGGTTGCATCAACTGTTTTTATTCTCTGCAGTTTTTCCTGTGCATAACCTTCAGCATGACAGGAAGATGTGCATTAAGGAATTCAATGTATGGCTTGGTGAATGGTGTCTGAACCAAGGGTTTGGCTTTGTGTCTCATGTTAGCTCTCGTTGGAATGGAAAAGAACTGTACAAGAAAGTGGTTTGCATCTTTCTTTCAAGGGAACGAATGCCCTCAGTGAACAGTTCAAAGTATTTGCTAAGGAGCATTTAAACTAGGAAAGGGGGGCAAAAGAGTGATAATCTCACAGTCCGACTGCCCACCGGAACAATGCCAGAAGATGATAGTACCACATAGGTTAAGAGATGACAAGCTATAAATCACAGAAAAAAAAATGCACCTAACGGATATGCGACTGACTATACTAGCTAGTCATACAAGCAGATATTGAAAGCTGAGACTTTTGCCAATATATTCCTGTCAGGAACACATCGGAGCCCCTCATGCACCACGTCATGGTCTCTCAGCATGGCAAGGGGTCCTACCACTACGCTAACTAAGGTGTGAACATGGTCTGAAGGTGATGAAATCCAGCTCACAGCCAAGCTTCCACACAACCGCATAGCAGGACAACTAATGCAATGTGAATAAAGCAAGACTGTAAGCCACACCCATATCAGACCGTGTGATGGAGGCTACCAGGTGCAAAAGAGTGTTTAATGCCAGGTGAAGGCACATTCAATACATATGGAACAAAATCACAGAAATATAGAGGCCAATATGGGGGAACTGCTCATACCCCAAACACTGTAGCGTGTTTTTCATTGGGGGAGCAGTCCCACCGCATGTGGACCGCAGCAAACGACCATCCCCAACAAAAAATGCGTACAATGGAGGATGCCGGCGCGGTCCACATGCAAAACAAAGGCATACTACACAAAAAGGAGCATTGTGCGGATGAAAATATATAAATATATAATTCACAGAAAGAAAATGAACCAAACGGATATGCGACTGACTATACTAGCTAGTCATACAAGCAGATATTAAAAGCTGAGACTTTTGCCAATATATTCCTGTCGGGAACACATCGGAGCCCCTCATGCACCACGTCACGGTCTCTCAGCATGGCAAGGGGTCCTACCACTACGCTAACTATGGTGTGAACACGGTCTGAAGGTGATGAAATCCAGCTCACAGCCAAGCTTCCACACAACCGCATAGCAGGACAACTAATGCAATGTGAATAAAGCAAGACTGTAAGCCACACCCATATCAGACCGTGTGATGGAGGCTACCAGGTGCAAAAGAATGTTAAATGCCAGATGAAGGCACATTCAATACATATGGAACAAAATCACAGAAATATAGTGGCCAATATGGGGGAACTGCTCAGACCCTAAACACTGTAGCGTGTTTCTCATTGGGGGAGCAGTCCCACCGCATGTGGACCGCAGCAAACGACCATCCCCAGCAAGAAATCCCAGTTTAGGGAATAAGATCAATGAACTTGAGTCTATAATGGCATCTGAGAATATAGATTTAGTGGCTGTTACTGAGACATGGTTCAATGGGAGTAATGACTGGGATATAACAATACCAGGGTTCTCTCTATATAGGAAAGACAGAGAAGGCAAGAAAGGTGGTCCTGTACGTGAAAGATAGCATAAAATCTAATTTAATACAAGTTAGCAAGACCAATCTAGAGTCAGTTTGGTTTACCTTGCATCTTGATAATCATAAGGTAACTTGTGTAGGTGTGATATATAGACCACCTAGCCAAGTCAAAGAATTAAATGATCTACTAGTTAAGGAAATAGCTAAAATGACATTGAAAGGGGAAGTTATCATTATGGGAGACTTTAATCTTCCTGATGTAAACTGGAAAACCAAAATAGCTAGTTCTGCCAGGAGTACAGATATTCTAAACTCCCTACTGGGATTATCTCTACAGCAAGTAGTGGAGGAGCCAACCCGGAAGGAGGCCATTTTAGATTTGGGAATTTGGTATCTGATATTACTGTAGGGGAAAGCTTGGGATCTAGTGATCACCAGTCAGTCTGGTTTACTATAAGTACAGTGACTGAGTCACACCCCAGAAAAACAAAAGTTTTAGATTTTGGAAAAACTTTTCTAAAATTATATTAGTGGTAAACAAGTCCCTATCATATTGGAACAGTTTCAATGGAGTCCAGGAGAAATGGAACTACATAAAAGTGGCACTATTGAAGGCAACAGATAATTGCATTAGGCTTGTCAGTAAAAGCAAAAAAAAGGAAGAGACCACTGTGGTACTCAGCAGAAGAGGCCAAAATCATTCAAAACAAAAATAGTATTTAGTAATTATTAAAAAAAAAACGAGGATGACAGGCAAATTTTTAAGATTAGGCAGAGAGAGGCCAAACAAGTTATAAGAGCCTTTAATGCACAGGCAGAAGAGAAATTAGCTCAGTCAGTGAAAAAAAGCTATAAGACAGACTTCAGATACATAAATGAAATTAGGAAACTAAAACAAGGAATTAACAAATTAAAAACAAAATAAGTAAGGTATATGGAAGAAGATAAAGAACTAGCTGACTGCCTCAATGAATACTTCTGTTCAGTTTTTACAAAGGAAAATTAAGGAAAAGGACCTCAGTTAGGAAGGAAGACTAATGAATCTTTTGATGCATGTGTCTTTACAGAGGAAGAGGTTCTAAGTCAGCTGTCTAAAATTAATACAAATACGTCACAGGGGCCTGATGGGATACACGCAAAGCTATTAAAATAGCTTAGCGGTGAACTAGCAAAACCATTAATAGATTTATTTAACCAATCACTGGTAACAGGAGTCTTCCCAGAAGATTGTAAATTAGCAAATGTTGTGCCCATTCACAAGAAAGGTAGTTGGGAGGAATCGGGCAGCTATAGGCCAGTAAGCCTGACATCAATAGTGGTGAAATTAATGGAAACCATACTTAAGGAGAGGATTGTGGAACATCTAAAATCCCATGGATTGAAAGATGAAAAACAACATGGGTTTACTTAAGGGAGATCATGTCAAACTAATATTAATATTTTTTTTAAATGGGTGACTAAAATAATAGATGGCGGAGGTGCAGTAGACATCGCTTATCTAGACTTTAGTAAGGCTTTTGATACTGTCCAACATAGAAGGCTTATCAATAAATTGCAGTCTTTGTGCTTGGACTCCCATATTGTTGAATGGATTAGACAGTGGCTGAGGTACAGACAACAGAGGGTTGTAGTCAATGTAGTATATTCAGACCATGGTCTTGTTACCAGTGGGGTACCTCAGGGATCTGTTTTGGGATCCATATTGTTTAATATCTTTATCATCAAAATTGCAGAAGGCCTCGATGGTAAGGTGTGTCTTTTTGCTAATGACAAAAAGATTTGTAACAGGGTTGATGTTCCTGGAGGGATACACCAAATGGAAAAGGATTTAAGAAAACTAGAGGATTGCTCAAAAATCTGGCAACTAAAATTTTCTGTTGATAAGTGCAAGATAATTCACCTGGGGCGTAAAAACCCAAGAGCAGAATATAAAATCAGTGATACAGTCCTAACCTCAGTATCTGAGGAAAGGGATTTAGGGGTCATTATTTCAGAAGACTTAAAGGTAGGCAGACAATGTCATAGAGCAGCAGGAAATGCTAGCAGAATGCTTGGGTGTATAGGGAGAGGCATTACCAGTAGAAAGAGGGAGGTGCTCATGCCGCTCTACAGAGCACTAGTGAGACCTCATGTGGAGTATTGTGCTCAGTACTGGAGACCATGTCTCCAGAAGGATATTGATACTTTGGAGAGAGTTTAGAGAAGAGCTAGTAAACTAGTACATGGATTGCAGGATAAAACTTACCAGGAAAAATTAAAGGACCTTAACATGTATAGCTTGGAAGAAAGACGAGACAGCGGGGATATGATAGAAGCTTTTAAATACATAAAGGGAATCATCAAGGTAAAAGAGGAGAGAATATTTAAAAGAAGAAAAACTGCTAGAGGAGGACATAGTTTTAAATTAGAGGGGCAAAGGTTTAAAAGTAATATCAGGAAGTATTACTTTACTGAGAGAGTAGTGGATGCATGGAATAGCCTTCTTGCAGAAGTGGTAGCTGCAAATACAGTGAAGGAGTTTAAGCATGCATGGGATAGGCATAAGGCCATCCTTCATATAAGATAGGGCCAGGGGCTATCCATAGTATTCAGTATATTGGGCAGACTAGATAGGCCAAACGGTTCTTATCTGCCGACACATTCTATGTTTCTTTGTTTCTATCATCCAGCCATGTCTCAGTTATTCCCACTATGTCATAGTCCTTCTCATACATCACTAATTCCAGTTCTCCAGTTTTATTAGTCAGGCTTCTGGCATTAGTATACATACAATTAAGGAGTTTATGTATATTTTTTACCCTACATCTTTCCTTCTGAACTGTTCTAATCCCTCCTTCCATTCCTCCCCCAGTCCTACTACCTTGCCCCCGGTCTCTATCTGCATTATCTTCCCATCCTATAACGTAATTACCCTCTTTCTAGTCCCTAGTTTAAACACTCATCCAACCTTCTAGCCATTTTTCTCCCAACACTGCTGCCCCTTCCCCATTGAGGTGCAGCCCATCCATACGATAGAGCCTGTGGCTGACAGAGAAGTTGTCCCAGTTCTCCAGAAACTCAAACCACTCCTTCCTACACCAGTTCTTGAGCCACTTGTTAACCTCCCTAATCTCCCACTGCCTTTCTTGTGTGGCTCGTGGTACAGGCAGTATTTCGGAAAACACTAACTTTGAGGTCCTTGCCCTAAGCTTTTGACCTAAATCCCTAAAATCCTTTTTAAGGACTCTCCACCTTCCTCTAACTTTGTCATTGGTTCCGATATGGACCATGACCGCTGGATCTTCTCCAGCCCCTCCCAGTAATCTGTCAACCCGATCTGCGATGTGTCGAACTCTAGCGCCAGGAAGACAACCCACTGATTGTCGATCACGGTCTTTGTGACAGATTGCCCTTTCTGTTCCCCTAATAATAGAGTCTCCCACTACAAGCACCTGTCTGCCCTGCCCTGCTCTCCTGGTCCCCTGCTTACTGGAGCTGACATTCCCCTGACTGGCAGAGGAAGTGTCCAGCTGCAGCAGTGCTGTCTCTGAACCGACATCCCCCTCATCTGCCAACCGTGCAAACTTGTTGGGGTGTGTCAGATCAGGGCTAGCCTCCCTGGCACTCTTCCCTCTACCCCGCTTTCTAACTGTTACCCAGCTAGCTACCTCACTTTCCTCAGTTTCCTCGCTTTCACCCTCCCCCTCATCTACCCCATAGAGTGCTTGCTCAGTGAGCAGCAAACTCTTTTCCAAATTGTTAACGCCTCTTAGTGTTAAAACTCGCCCGTTTAGATACTCAATTTGTGATTCAAAACAGGTAATTAGCTTACATTTTGAACAATGATATGCACCCTCAAATGACTGTTCTAGGACTGCATACATCAGAGAAGATGTGCACTGGACTGCGCTGTCAATAATAGGAACACATACTAGATGGGGATTACACAAAGAAAGCGAAAAATACAATATACACTGCGTGCAGAATTATTAGGCAAATGAGTATTTTGACCACATCATCCTCTTTATGCATGTTGTCTTACTCCAAGCTGTATAGGCTCGAAAGCCTACTACCAATTAAGCATATTAGGTGATGTGCATCTCTGTAATGAGAAGGGGTGTGGTCTAATGACATCAACACCCTATATCAGGTGTGCATAATTATTAGGCAACTTCCTTTCCTTTGGCAAAATGGGTCAAAAGAAGGACTTGACAGGCTCAGAAAAGTAAAAAATAGTGAGATATCTTGCAGAGGGATGCAGCACTCTTAAAATTGCAAAGCTTCTGAAGCATGATCATCGAACAATCAAGCGTTTCATTCAAAATAGTCAACAGGGTCGCAAGAAGCGTGTGGAAAAACCAAGGCGCAAAATAACTGCCCATGAACTGAGAAAAGTCAAGCTTGCAGCTGCCAAGATGCCACTTGCCACCAGTTTGGCCATATTTCAGAGCTGCAACATCACTGGAGTGCCCAAAAGCACAAGGTGTGCAATACTCAGAGACATGGCCAAGGTAAGAAAGGCTGAAAGACGACCACCACTGAACAAGACACACAAGCTGAAACGTCAAGACTGGGCCAAGAAATATCTCAAGACTGATTTTTCTAAGGTTTTATGGACTGATGAAATGAGAGTGAGTCTTGATGGGCCAGATGGATGGGCCCGTGGCTGGATTGGTAAAGGGCAGAGAGCTCCAGTCCGACTCAGACGCCAGCAAGGTGGAGGTGGAGTACTGGTTTGGGCTGGTATCATCAAAGATGAGCTTGTGGGGCCTTTTCGGGTTGAGGATGGAGTCAAGCTCAACTCCCAGTCCTACTGCCAGTTTCTGGAAGACACCTTCTTCAAGCAGTGGTACAGGAAGAAGTCTGCATCCTTCAAGAAAAACATGATTTTCATGCAGGACAATGCTCCATCACACGCGTCCAAGTACTCCACAGCGTGGCTGGCAAGAAAGGGTATAAAAGAAGAAAATCTAATGACATGGCCTCCTTGTTCACCTGATCTGAACCCCATTGAGAACCTGTGGTCTATCATCAAATGTGAGATTTACAAGGAGGGAAAACAGTACACCTCTCTGAACAGTGTCTGGGAGGCTGTGGTTGCTGCTGCACGCAATGTTGATGGTGAACAGATCAAAACACTGACAGAATCCATGGATGGCAGGCTTTTGAGTGTCCTTGCAAAGAAAGGTGGCTATATTGGTCACTGATTTGTTTTTGTTTTTGAATGTCAGAAATGTATATTTGTGAATGTTGAGATGTTATATTGGTTTCACTGGTAAAAATAAATAATTGAAATGGGTATATAATAGTTTTTTGTTAAGTTGCCTAATAATTATGCACAGTAATAGTCACCTGCACACACAGATATCCCACTAAAATAGCTAAAACTAAAAACAAACTAAAAACTACTTCCAAAAATATTCAGCTTTGATATTAATGAGTTTTTTGGGTTCATTGAGAACATGGTTGTTGTTCAATAATAAAATTAATCCTCAAAAATACAACTTGCCTAATAATTCTGCACTCCCTGTAATGCAGTAATAAGAAACTGATTTACTGCAGTCCCCCACTGAAGTCCCTGAATCTGAAGTCACTTAATCTAAAGTCGCACACTTATACAAACACCCTTAAATCAAGCACACAACGCGCAAACTCGCGCTATATGCCGGCTTATATAAATGGATCTCTCACAACCAGCCTTTTTTCTTTTCCTCTGGATTCAAAAATATTTTTCATTAGACCTCAGAACAGACACGCAATCTTCATCAGAACCTTAAACTACACCCTCAGTCTTCATCAGACTTCAGATCAGACCCCCATATCAGACCTTAGATAAGAGCCCCATATTAAACCTCAGATCAGAACCCCTATGTCAGACCTCAGATCAGACCCCCAACTTAGATCAGACACCCTTCAGAGCTCAAATCACAACGCCCTATGTCAGAATTCAGATCAGATGCCTATCAGATATAAAAAAAAAAAAAAATTCACTTACCTTTCCTGCTTCACCGCTACTCTCCAGGTCTAGGGGTCTCTGCTGCAGTCGCACTCCCTGATGTTCTCTGAGCCCGCGCTGCACTGTCACCTGACTGCATGCAGTGTCAGGTCATAGTGTGTGCACTTGATCCTGATGCTCTATACAGTTGCAACAGTGCAGCGCGGCACTCGGAGAAGATCAAGCAGGGAAAGGTGCATGTGCGACAGAGGTTCCCTTCCAGCGACTGCATAATAGTGAGGGCATCAATAATGGAAGCGCTCACTAGTATTTCCTTTATAGGATGCACTGAAATTTTCTACCACCTTTTGGGCGGAAAAAGTGTGTTTTAAAAAGCGGAAAATACAGTATTTTTTTCTTTTTTTAGCCCATGTACAGTACAGACCAAAAGTTTGGACACACCTTCTCATTCAAAGAGTTTTCTTTATTTTCATGACTATGAAGGCATCAAAACTATGAATTAACACATGTTAAATTATATACATAACAAACAAGTGTGAAACAACTGAAAATATGTCATATTCTAGGTTCTTCAAAGTAGCCACCTTTTGCTTTGATTACTGCTTTGCGCACTCTTGGCATTCTCTTGATGAGCTTCAAGAGGTAGTCCCCTGAAATGGTCTTCCAACAGTCTTGAAGGAATTCCCAGAGATGCTTAGCACTTGTTGGCCCTTTTGCCTTCACTCTGCGGTCCAGCTCACCCCAAACCATCTCGATTGGGTTCAGGTCCGGTGACTGTGGAGGCCAGGTCATCTGGCGCAGCACCCCATCACTCTCCTTCATGGTCAAATAGCCCTTACTTTCAAAGTTTTCCCAATTTTTTGGCTGACTGACTGACCTTAATTTCTTAAAGTAATGATGGCCACTCGTTTTTCTTTACTAAGCTGCTTTTTTCTTGCCATAATACAAATTCTAACAGTCTATTCAGTAGGATTATCAGCTGTGTATCCACCTGACTTCTCCTCAACGCAACTGATGGTCCCAACCCCATTTATAAGGCAAGAAATCCCACTTATTAAACCTGACAGGGCACACCTGTGAAGTGAAAACCATTTCAGGGGACTACCTCTTGAAGCTCATCAAGAGAATGCCAAGAGTGTGCAAAGCAGTAATCAAAGCAAAAGGTGGCTACTTTGAAGAACCTAGAATATTACATATTTTCAGTTGTTTCACACTTGTTTGTTATGTATATAATTCCACATGTGTTAATTAATAGTTTTGATGCCTTCAGTGTGAATCTACAATTTTCATAGTCATGAAAATAAAGAAAACTCTTTGAATGAGAAGGTGTGTCCAAACTTTTGGTCTGTACTGTATACAGTTTATATAGTTTCTTATAGATTGCTAAGAATGGTGACAATCTCGGTACAAAACTACAGAATATGTCAGTGTTATGTGACTATATACACAAGGATTTGAATATAAATAGAAATATAGAAAAGATTGAATCTAGAAGCATCTTTCCTTACAAAAAGAAAATCTCCAAATCTCCTTAAGGCCTCCTGCACACGACCGTATGGTTTTGCTGTTCGTTTTAAACAGATCCGTTTTTCATTTTTTTTTGTTTCAGTAGTGTTTCCGTTCCGCTTCTGTTTCGTTTTACTTTTTCGTTTTTCCGTTTGTGATTCATTTTTTGCGGATCGGAAACGGAAGCATACAATAATGTTTAAACAGTAAGTAGCGTATATACTCGAGTATAAGCCGACCCGAATATAAGCCGAGGCCCCTAATTTTACCCCAAAAAAATGGGAAAAATTATTGACTCGAGTATAAGACTAGGGTGGGAAATGCAGCTATAATGCAGAGTGTATGTGTATATAATGCACACACTCTACATTATATACACACATCTGCAAGAGGGTGACTCAGATTGATGGGAGTCTGACTCTGACTTCCTGTATTTAATGCACACACACTCTGCATTAAATACAGGGAGCCATCCACAGATCTCCCCCCTAAACAGTGCCATCCACAGATCTCCCCCCTAAACAGTGCCATCCACAGATCTCCCCCCTAAACAGTGCCATCCAGAGATCCCCCCTAAACAGTGCCATCCACAGATCCCCCCTAAACAGTGACATCCACAGATCCCCCCTCCCCTAAACAGTGCCATGATGGCACTGTTTCGGCGAGGGGGGATCTGTGGATGGCACTGTTTAGGGGGGATCTGTGGATGGCACTGTTTAGGGGGGATCTGTGGATGGCACTGTTTAGGGGGGATCTGTGGATGGCACTGTTTAGGGGGGATCTGTGGATGGCACTGTTTAGGGGGGAGATCTGTGGATGGCACTGTTTAGGGGGGAGATCTGTGGATGGCACTGTTTAGGGAGGGGGGATCTGTTGATGGCACTGTAGGGGGATCTGTGGATGGCACTGCCATCCACAGATCCCCCTACAGTGCCATCCACAGATCCCCTCCCCGACGCTCACAGCAGTATATTTATAAACTAATCAGTAACTACTTTAACTTTAATCATTGCTCATTGCTGAGCTCTTTACTCTGATTATTTGGATATCTTACTTTGTCTTAGCTCCGGTAATAGCAGGCAGTGCGGGGGGCGGCGCTCGCTCACTGACGTCACGCGCCTGCTCCTCCCACTAGGCGGCGCAGGCGCGTGACGTCAGTGAGTGAGCGCCGCCCCCCGCACTGCCTGCTATTACCGGAGCTAAGACAAAGTAAGATATCCAAATAAATAATCCAGGGCTTTACTCATTATCTCCTGGGGGGCCCCTAGAGTATATACGGTACATAAAAAAATTGAGTTGGGCATAACATTTTCAATAGATGGTTCCGCAAAAACGGAACGGATAAGGAAAACATACGGATGTATTCCGTATGCACTCAGTTTTTTTTGAGGAACCATTGACTTGAATGGAGCCACGGAACGTGATTTGCGGGCAATAATAGGACATGTTCTATGTTTGAACGAAACTGAAATACGGAAACGGAAGGCATATGGAGTACCTTCCTTTTTTTGCAGATACATTGAACTGAATGGTTCCATATATGGTCCGTATACGGAACGCAAAAAACGCAGTTCCCCATCATTGCACCAGCTACTAACAAAGAAATGCGCTTCGTGACACAAAGCAAATTTCTTTGTGAAATTTGGCAAAGCAGCTGAATCAAATTTTTTAAAATTTTGCTCATCTATACTTATGATGACCCTGAAATCCAGTAGTGGTGGCCATAGATGTGGTGCACAGCAGCTCCTGTCTCGGCCACTTTCTATCTAAACCGCAGTGTGGAAAAATGTGATGGAAAAATGAATGAAGCCAGCAATATGGACAATCACAGTACATTAGTAAGTGCCTTATATTAACTTTTTCTTCATGATCCCCTCTCAAAGTCTGTCAACTGGGCAAAATGTCTTTGAGTGCACTGCAGAAGTATGTCTGGCTTTCAATGATAGCTCACCAAAAGGTACACTACCCAAAAGTTGCCTCTGATAGCCTTTTTATAGGGCAGTGGGGGAAGCACTTTTAAGCCCTCTTGCACCAAGACCCAGTGTCTAATCAGACCACACCTGTAATAATTTTCTAGATCTACCTGTATGCTCAGTTTTGCAGCAATCTGTCATTTCTATCTGGGTGCGTTTAAAAAAAACAAAAAAAAACAACAGCACTGGAGCTTGCAATAGATAGAAGCTTAGAGCTTATGATCCAGACCTTGATCTAAAGATCTATGTTTGGAGTGCTGTGATCTCTTCTACTATATATATATATATATATATATATATGGTGTATATATATATATATATATATATATATATATACAGTATATGTATTTTGTGAGACAGTGACAGGTCACATGCAGGTTAGAGGCCTAGAAGGGGTGGATAGTACGTTCCACACCCCTATTCCACCACAGGTGAGACCAGCTGGACGTACTCAAGGGCTTAAAAACAACCCTCAGTGTATCAGGAGGGGGAGAGTGTTTTGTGAAGCAGAGGGTCTGTGTGCAGCGAACACATGCGGGCTGCAATCTTTTTTTTTTTTTTTAAACTTTCTTTATTATATTTCAAATCTTAACAACAATAAAATAGAGACATATAAATCTTAACATTTTTTTCCCCCAAAACAAAAATAACCTCCCAATCCCCTCCCATGGTGCGTCCTCCCTCACCACCTCCGCCCCGTAACACGACGGTGGAGAGATTAAGAGAACTAGAGAGCTAAAGAGAGCGGAGGAAGCTCTAAGGGCTCCAATCTCCCCAAATTCTAAGCCATTTTGTCTCGCTATTTCTTTGCTTGTATAAAGTGTATTCATATCTCTTATTAGTGTTTATCATATTTAACCAAATATTCATACTAGGGGCATCTCGCGCAAACCAAGATCGCGCTATTAACAATCTGGCCAAAAACATTATCTTATAGAGAAGTTTTTTTTTATCCTGCTGACATCCCACCTTGGCAAGATTACCCAATACCCAGCATTCAGCAGTAAAGGGTATCCGTACATTCAACTTTCCCTCTATGTATTCATGAATAGTCCCCCAGTAATGTTTC
This sequence comes from Bufo bufo, assembly GCF_905171765.1. NCBI lineage: Eukaryota > Metazoa > Chordata > Amphibia > Anura > Bufonidae > Bufo > Bufo bufo. The sequence continues at coordinate 139,928,495 of NC_053390.1, read as the reverse complement.
AGCTCTGAACAAGACTAAAAAATATGCAAATAATCCGCATCAGGAATATCACACCTCGGGCAGTTGGAATCACCCCTAATACCACATCTTCTAAGCCAAAGAGATGTAACATAGAGTCTATGCAAAATATTAAACTGCACCACAACGTGATTGAAATTATGTGAAACCACTTTTAAATCCTGAAATACCTCTTCCCTATCATCCAAAGAAGTCATTGCACATTCATTTTGCCAAGCCCTCTGTCCTGGAGAAAGAGTATCTAGGAATCGTGCTCTAATTATATTTCTATAAAGTTGGGAAATCTTCATCCTATGCTCCAAGTTCCCTATCAACTCATTAAACTGTGTAAAAGTTGTATTTCAAACCTAATTTTTTTTTAATACTTAAAAGTGCCGATCTTAACTGTATGTAACGAAACCATGTTCATTTCTGTGTTCTTTCTTTTTGTGATAATACCATAAATGAAACTATATCACCATTATCTACTACCTGTGTGACGTATAATATATTACTTTTTTGCCAATATGAATCTCTACCTAATTAAACTAAAGTTTGAAAGTGCCTATTGTACCACAAAGGCATGCAACCTATTGAACCCTTCAATCCAAACCAAAATCGAATACAATACCATGACTTCATAATAAGGTTCCTGGCGAATTTATATTCCTTATCGGAATTGGTCAATTGATCTGACTCCAACAACGAAAAAAAAATTATCATATGGGGATTTATTCAGTAAATACCTACATAGCGGGCTATCATTCCATTCCCGAAAAAAGCAAAGCTGAATAGCTAAGAAATATCCCTTGAAGCAGGGGAAATTAAGTCCTCCCCTCTCCAAGGGTTTATACCAATGCTCTAGTTTAAGTCTGATACGCTTCCTCCCCCAGAGTAGATCGCTAATAATTCTCTCTATTAATTTAAAGAACCTATCCCCGATCCAAACTGGAGAATTCCTAAAGAGAAAAGTAGCTGGGGGAGAATCATCATCTTGACTAAAGATATTCTATCGGCCTTTGATAGCGATAGGCGAAGCCATGTTGTTATTTTAGACCTCAACTTATTTATAAGTGGCATTAGATTCAGCGGGATAAAATCTTCCACCCTTGGAGAGATTGTAATACCTAAATACTGAAAGGACTCAGAGATTTTTAGCGTGGGGAGTGCAGATTTATCTAAGGACATATTATCCAATAGCATAAGAGTAGTTTTTTCCCAATTTACATCCAGACCTGAGACTTCTCCAAACTGATTGATCATTTGAGTAATATATAACAAGTTAACTTGAGTCTGTTGAATATAAAATAAAATATCGTCTGCATATAGTGAAATACGATCTTCCGTTCCTAATACCCCAAATCCTAAAATCCTGGGGTCTTGTCTGACCCTAGCAGCCAGAGCCTCAATATAGATATCAAATAAAAGAGGAGAGAGTGGGCATCCCTGGCGAGTGCCTCTAGTCATAGAAAAACTTTTTGTAAGGCTGCCATTTATATTTAATCTTGCAGTGGGAGATCTATACAGAAGTTTGATCATATTACTAAATCTGGGGCCAAAGCCCATCTTCAGAAACACTCTCCAAAGGAACCCCCACTCAACCCTATCAAAGGCTTTAGAGGCATCAATAGACAATACGGAACGAGAAGACCATCCGGAAGACTGCAGGTTGGCAAAAAGCCGATGGAGATTGTAATGGGTCCCTTTATTAGGCATAAAGCCTTTTTGGTCTGGATGTATAATTGATGTCATAACGCTGGATAACCTCCACGCCAAAATTTTTGCCAGAAGTTTAACATCTGTATTAAGGAGATAGATAGGTCTATATGACTAGTGATGAGCGGCAGGGGTCATATTCGAATTTGCGATATTTCGCGAATATTTTGTAGAATATTCGGCGAATATTCACAAATTCAAATATTCGTTATATTCTACAATTTTTTTACTCGAAAAATCGGCAAGGTAATGATCGTGTAATATCCGAATTTTCGTAATGCAAACTTTTATTGCAAATTTTTCAATTATAGCACTATATTAGCTAAATTGCTCTATATTAGTTTTTTTTTTCGAATATTTGCTATATTGCTATAACTTTGTTTTTTCGAATATTCGTAATATTCTAAAACAAGAATATATAGCGAATATTTAAAAAAAAAACGAATATAGAGCAATTTAGCTAATATAGTGCTATAATCTTCTTTGTCTAATAGTTGTAAGTTGAAAAATTCGCATTACGAAAATTCGCAAACAACACTACTCCTAGTCAAATATACTGCAGCCTTTTCATTGGCCCACAAGCTAGAAGCAGGGAGGGATCATGTGTACTGATGAAAAAAAAAATTAGAATATTCAAAATTACGAATATATCACTATATTAAAAATATTCGCGAATTTTCGAAGTACATATATTCGAGATAAAAATTCGAAATTCGAATATTCGTGATCAACACTATATATGACCCCAAATCATTGGGGTCTTTACCCTTCTTTAATATCACTGTAATCACTGCCTCTGTCATTATATCTGGAATAGCTCCCTCCTTTATTGAATCAGAGAGTGTTCTCCACAGATAGGGTAGAATCACCTCCTATATTTACGATAAAACTCATACGGGAGTCCATCCAGTCCAGGGGAGGAATTACCTGAGCGGGCTGCCATCCTAACTCACAAGTCCGGCGATGCACAGGTAAGTCCTTACCTGTGCCTGTGCCGGGAGCAGATCTGAAACAAATGCGGTCACTGGGAGCAGACAGTTCCAAGAACAGCCCGATGAAGGCCCCTGGCGGCTGTTCTCGGAACTGCTGCTCCCGGTGTCTAAAACAACAGTTCAGCGAATCCCACTGCGTATTCGGGATCCGAAGCAAACACCCTAAAACCATTGCTGAAAGAACACAAGCTGGTGGAGGCAGCATTATGGTTTGGGGAATGTTTTTGTGACATTCTCTGGGCCCACTCATCCATGTTGAAGGCACTCTCAGCTGATTTGGGTATGAATCCATCCTTGTAGATCAGGTACACCCATGCATGCTGATTCTCTTCCCTGGGGCGAATGGGATCTTCCAGTAAGACAACACAACATATAGCATGCCTAGAAATGTCAGACATTGGTTAAAAGAACTTGACCAAGAGCTCCAAGTACCAACCTGACCCTCTGATTCCCCATACTTCAACCCAATCAAGCATCTGTGGGACCTCCTCGATCATCTTATTTGCTCTATGGATCCTCCCAGAGGGTGCTGCTCTGGATATAGTCTGTCTGTCTGTCTATCTATCAATTTATCTATCTATACTTCTCACATACAAACTATTTTGAGGATTGCAATGTATGAAAAATGCAACTCTGTGCTGCTACATAAAATTCTGGCATGTTAGCAGTAGCCACTAGTGTTCGGCCCGAGCATTGCTATGCTCGACCGAATATCGCGTGTGCTCGAGTCAGTGTATTTAAATCTAATTTAGCCTCTATTTCTGAAAAGTTTCTGGCAGGATTTGAACTCACAACCTTCTACATTACAGCAAAGAATGTTAACCACTAAACTATAGAGCTGCATGACCGGTTGGTAAAAAAAATAAAAATATGAGACTTCTGCTGCATAGGAATACTTACTACTAGTAAGCCAAACTAGAGTCCCGACACCCTCCCCTCTTCAGAGCACGGGGTGCCTGGTTTAATGCTCTGGTTGTTCCCTTGTGCTTGGGTGCACTGTAGAGCACACGAGCACTTTGGTACTCGTAGGCACTTAACATTTTCACAAGTCCTGCTTGTGTGATATTCCCCCTCAATTTTTCCCAGTAGTAGGATATCACTTGCCTCTTTTCTCCCTGCTGTCTCCACCTCTCCCTCCCTGTCCTTCTCTTTTGAGGGAGCATGTTTCACATTCTGGGCAGCAAATAATTCGCTGTCAGTCAGTAGCAGAACAGCAGAGCGCTGCCTCAGTAGCAGATCTGTGTTGTTTATGAAGACATGGAATAATTAAACCATTACCTTACTCCATTTAATAGATCACATCCAGGTAGCTATAAATAGCAGGGATAAAAATATATGAACTGCAATCCTTTACATGGTAATGCTACCCACAGCAAACCACAGCATCACAAAAAGGCTCTGTACAGAGCTAGACAAGATAATGAAAATGAGCTAAAGTGGTATGTTCTGGTGAGCATTTACACACACACATAGATGCTTTTTGTATTTTTGATAAGCTTGAAAATCCCTATAAACAGTATCTATTGTTTTAATTAGGAAACTGTGTCACTTGGGTTGGGTATTGCTTTGTTCAGGTCTATTTAGACAACCAAACAGACTGGTGTATGGGCTAAAAGAAAGTCTATGACCTGTTCACCATTAACCCCATTCCTCTGTATGTCAAAGGAATGAAGCTGATGAAAGCTATCGGGACACAGCACTTGATCTATGTTCATATATGCACCTTTATTTTAAACTTTTTTTGTGCTCCATTCTAGGGACATAAAATGAAAAAACAAAACAAAAAAAACAAAAGCAAACATCATTGGATCCATTATATTATTGAAATGAATGGTATCTGATGGACTACATTGGCTATATTAGGGTCCATCTAGTTTCCATCAGGGAGTCCAGCATTTTAACAGACAATATAGAGCAGCATGCCACCATGCTATTTTGTCCATATTTTTTTAATGGCCTTTAATGGCGTGTCCAACACTGAAACTAGCTTTAGCTAAGGACTTGTTGTGACTAACAATTGTTTCCAGCAGTCATTAGGGGTCTCAGTGCCCGGATCCCCACCAATTAGTACTTCGAATATGCCACTTTGAGAAATCACAAACTTTTTGAAATAATAGTTATACTTGAAACTTCTCTGCCAGTAAGACATCAACTAATCATTGGAACAATCAGAGAGGGGTAAAGAAAAAGTATTGAATAATACAGTATAAAAGGAAATTAAGGGGCGATAATTGGTAAAAAATGTATAATGTGCCTCCACTTCGCGGGTCAATTATAGGCCAGGTCAGTGGATCACACAGGGCAGAGCTTGCTCCTCTTAAAACATTTACAGTATAAGTCTACATAAAACTCTAAATCAGGAAAAAATAAACTACCTCTGAAATTATAATACAATTTCTGATTGAAATCTGCCTTTCTTCACAACAAAAACACCAAGGAATTAACATTTGCCCTAATAAACTTTTTATAGCTATTTATAAATAAATTCTCCACCGAATGGAAAAGCTTCAATATTCTCATGGGAAAGCAGAAAATCCAAAAGGGGAAAAAAAAGATGCAACAAGTAGAGTACAGCAGTTTCTTGCCAAGAAAAAAGCCTGCAAACGTTTGAAATGTTTAGAGCTTCTGATTAAACCTCCGGTGGTATGTTTCCTCCAGTTTAAACAACACATTTATCAGAAGCTGCATGTCAGCTGAAGCATGATTTATATCATTGGACTGAAATTGGCTGAATAAATTATGCTATTTATTGCACAGTAAAATAAGCAGGGCACCGGGAAATGTTCATGATATATCAGTAGTCTACAGAATATGTTTGCCTGTTTAGAAAGCAAAACTAAATATGTCAAAAAAAGAGAGCTACTTATATGAAGAAGAGAAATCTAGTAGTAGGTGAACACTGTCAACAGTTTCAACGAAACGGATTCACGGCGGGAGGCTGGAAAATAGGTGTGAAATGATGTGAAATTGCTAGAACTCAATGCTGAGCTATTTTCTCCCAGTCAGTAAAAAGACATTAATCTATATAAAGAGCAAATGTGCTAGTCTGTTAATACGCATCACTTTAAAGGGGCTGTGCCATGCCCTCTACACTTCACATAGTGCTCAGTATAGGAGACTGGGGTGATTTCCTATGTTATTTGGAATCAGTCATGACACAGATGCCGCATCATATAAGGGAACTTTTGAATTAATCACTTTCCCCAGCTTCCTTGTACAGTGAACATAAATGAGGGCCAGTAGGTGATATATATACGTGTAACAGAGTACAGTGAACAAAATAACTGCCCCTTTATTATTTGAAATATTCCACATGTAAGTTTCTGTGTTGAGCTAATGCTGCCCTTAACAATGCATGAAGTCTTGTAAGTCCTACAGCCAGGTAGGCAGCACAGTGGGGCAGCTTTAGTATTAAACATGAACCAGTGTCGTGGTACCATTTGCACACAAAAATGTGTATGTGCTTTGCACCACATGTATCAAGTGTATTGGTCACTTTTCTGACCCATTCTACCTTTTTATGACTCATTTGAAAAGTGGGGAAAACTTATCAGAAAGGGTTGTGACTAGAGTTGAGCGAACACCTGGATGTTCGGTTTCGAGAAGTTCGGCCGAACTTCCCGGAAATGTTCGGGTTCGGGATCCGAACCCGACCCGAACTTCGTCCCGAACCCGAACCCCATTGAAGTCAATGGGGACCCGAACCTTTCGGCACTAAAAAGGCTGTAAAACAGCCCAGGAAAGAGCTAGAGGGCTGCAAAAGGCAGCAACATGTAGGTAAATCCCCTGCAAACAAATGTGGATAGGGAAATGAATTAAAATAAAAATAAAAAAAATAAAAATTAACCAATATCAATTGGACAGAGGTCCCATAGCAGAGAATCTGGCTTCACGTCAGCAGAGAATCAGTCTCTTCATGCCATAGCAAAGAATCTGGCTTCATGTCAGCAGAGAATCAGTCTCTTCATGCCATAGCAGAGAATCTGGCTTCATGTCAGCACAGAATCAGTCTTCATGTCATAGCAGAGAATCAGGCTTCACGTCACCCACCACTGGAACAGGCCACTGTCACACATTTAGGCCCCGGCACCCAGACAGAGGAGAGAGGTCCCGTAACAGAGAATCTGGCCTTATGTCAGCGCAGAATCAGTCTTCATGTCATAGCAGAGAATCAGGCTTCACGTCACCGACCACTGGAACAGGCCACTGTCACACATTTAGGCCCCGGCACCCAGACAGAGGAGAGAGGTCCCGTAACAGAGAATCTGGCCTTATGTCAGCGCAGAATCTGTCTTCATGTCATAGCAGAGAATCAGGCTTCACGTCACCCACCACTGGAACAGGCCACTGTCACACATTTAGGCCCAGGCACCCAGACAGAGGAGAGAGGTCCCGTAACAGAGAATCTGGCCTTATGTCAGCACAGAATCTGTCTTCATGTCATAGCAGAGAATCAGGCTTCACGTCACCCACCACTGGAACAGGCCACTGTCACATATTTAGGCCCCGGCACCCAGACAGAGGTGAGAGGTCCCGTAACAGAGAATCTGGCCTTATGTCAGCACAGAATCTGTCTTCATGTCATAGCAGAGAATCAGGCTTCACGTCACCCACCACTGGAACAGGCCACTGTCACACATTTAGGCCCAGGCACCCAGGCAGAGGAGAGCGGTCCCGTAACAGAGAATCTGGCCTTATGTCAGCGCAGAATCTGTCTTCATGTCATAGCAGAGAATCAGGCTTCACGTCACCCACCACTGGAACAGGCCACTGTCACACATTTAGGCCCAGGCACCCAGGCAGAGGAGAGAGGTCCCGTAACAGAGAATCTGGCCTTATGTGAGCGCAGAATCTGTCTTCATGTCATAGCAGAGAATCAGGCTTCACGTCACCCACCACTGGAACAGGCCACTGTCACACATTTAGGCCCAGGCACCCAGACAGAGGAGAGAGGTCCCGTAACAGAGAATCTGGCCTTATGTCAGCACAGAATCTGTCTTCATGTCATAGCAGAGAATCAGGGTTCACGTCACCCACCACTGGAACAGGCCACTGTCACACATTTAGGCCCCGGCACCCAGACAGAGGAGAGCGGTCCCGTAACAGAGAATCTGGCCTTATGTCAGCGCAGAATCTGTATTCATGTCATAGCAGAGAATCAGGCTTCACGTCACCCACCACTGGAACAGGCCACTGTCACACATTTAGGCCCAGGCACCCAGGCAGAGGAGAGAGGTCCCGTAACAGAGAATCTGGCCTTATGTCAGCGCAGAATCTGTATTCATGTCATATCAGAGAATCAGGCTTCACGTCACCCACCACTGGAACAGGCCACTGTCACACATTTAGGCCCCGGCACCCAGACAGAGGAGAGCGGACCCGTAACAGAGAATCTGGCCTTATGTCAGCGCAGAATCTGTCTTCATGTCATAGCAGAGAATCAGGCTTCACGTCACCCACCACTGGAACAGGCCACTGTCACACATTTAGGCCCAGGCACTCAGGCAGAGGAGAGAGGTCCCGTAACAGAGAATCTGGCCTTCTGTCAGCGCAGAATCTGTATTCATGTCATAGCAGAGAATCAGGCTTCACGTCACCCACCACTGGAACAGGCCACTGTCACACATTTAGGCCCCGGCACCCAGACAGAGGAAAGCGGTCCCGTAACAGAGAATCTGGCCTTATGTCAGCGCAGAATCTGTCTTCATGTCATAGCAGAGAATCAGGCTTCACGTCAGCCACCACTGGAACAGGCCACTGTCACACATTTAGGCCCAGGCACCCAGGCAGAGGAGAGAGGTCCCGTAACAGAGAATCTGGCCTTATGTCAGCGCAGAATCTGTATTCATGTCATAGCAGAGAATCAGGCTTCACGTCACCCACCACTGGAACAGGCCACTGTCACACATTTAGGCCCCGGCACCCAGACAGAGGAGAGCGGTCCCGTAACAGAGAATCTGGCCTTATGTCAGCGCAGAATCTGTCTTCATGTCATAGCAGAGAATCAGGCTTCACGTCACCCACCACTGGAACAGGCCACTGTCACACATTTAGGCCCCGGCACCCAGACAGAGGAGAGAGGTCCCGTAACAGAGAATCTGGCCTTATGTCAGCGCAGAATCAGTCTTCATGTCATAGCAGAGAATCAGGCTTCACGTCACCCACCACTGGAACAGGCCACTGTCACATATTTAGGCCTCGGCACCCAGACAGAGGTGAGAGGTCCCGTAACAGAGAATCTGGCCTTATGTCAGCACAGAATCTGTCTTCATGTCATAGCAGAGATTCAGGGTTCACGTCACCCACCACTGGAACAGGCCACTGTCACACATTTAGGCCCAGGCACCCAGGCAGAGGAGAGCGGTCCCGTAACAGAGAATCTGGCCTTATGTCAGCGCAGAATCTGTATTCATGTCATAGCAGAGAATCAGGCTTCACATCACCCACCACTGGAACAGGCCACTGTCACACATTTAGGCCCCGGCACCCAGACAGAGGAGAGCGGTCCCGTAACAGAGAATCTGGCCTTATGTCAGCGCAGAATCTGTCTTCATGTCATAGCAGAGAATCAGGCTTCACGTCAGCCACCACTGGAACAGGCCACTGTCACACATTTAGGCCCCGGCACCCAGGCAGAGGAGAGAGGTCCCGTAACAGAGAATCTGGCCTTATGTCAGCGCAGAATCTGTCTTCATGTCATAGCAGAGAATCAGGCTTAACGTCACCCACCACTGGAACAGGCCACTGTCACACATTTAGGCCCAGGCACCCAGGCAGAGGAGAGCGGTCCCGTAACAGAGAATCTGGCCTTATGTCAGCACAGAATCTGTATTCATGTCATAGCAGAGAATCAGGCTTCACGTCACCCACCACTGGAACAGGCCACTGTCACACATTTAGGCCCCGGCACCCAGACTGAGGAGAGCGGTCCCGTAACAGAGAATCTGGCCTTATGTCAGCGCAGAATCTGTCTTCATGTCATAGCAGAGAATCAGGCTTCACGTCACCCACCACTGGAACAGGCCACTGTCACACATTTAGGCCCAGGCACCCAGGCAGAGGAGAGCGGTCCCGTAACAGAGAATCTGGCCTTATGTCTGTGCAGAATCTGTCTTCATGTCATAGCAGAGAATCAGGCTTCACGTCACCCCCCACTGGAACAGGCCACTGTCACACATTTAGGCCCAGGCACCCAGGCAGAGGAGAGAGGTCCCTTAACAGAGAATCTGGCCTTATGTCAGCACAGAATCTGTCTTCATGTCATAGCAGAGAATCAGGCTTCACGTCACCCACCACTGGAACAGGCCACTGTCACACATTTTGGCCCCGGCACCCAGACAGAGGAGAGCGGTCCCGTAACAGAGAATCTGGCCTTATGTCAGCGCAGAATCTGTCTTCATGTCATAGCAGAGAATCAGGCTTCACGTCACCCACCACTGGAACAGGCCACTGTCACACATTTAGGCCCAGGCACCCAGGCAGAGGAGAGAGGTCCCGTAACAGAGAATCTGGCCTTATGTCAGCGCAGAATCTGTATTTATGTCATAGCAGAGAATCAGGCTTCACGTCAGCCACCACTGGAACAGGCCACTGTCACACATTTAGGCCCAGGCACCCAGGCAGAGGAGAGAGGTCCCGTAACAGAGAATCTGGCCTTATGTCAGCGCAGAATCTGTATTCATGTCATAGCAGAGAATCAGGCTTCACGTCACCCACCACTGGATTAGGCCACTGTCTCACATTTAGGCCCAGCCACCCAGGCAGAGGAGAGAGGTCCCGTAACAGAGAATCTGGCCTTATGTCAGCACAGAATCTGTCTTCATGTCATAGCAGAGAATCAGGCTTCACGTCACCCACCACTGGAACAGGCCACTGTCACACATTTAGGCCCCGGCACCCAGACAGAGGAGAGCGGTCCCGTAACAGAGAATCTGGCCTTATGTCAGCGCAGAATCTGTCTTCATGTCATAGCAGAGAATCAGGCTTCACGTCACCCACCACTGGAACAGGCCACTGTCACACATTTAGGCCCAGGCACCCAGGCAGAGGAGAGAGGTCCCGTAACAGAGAATCTGGCCTTATGTCAGCGCAGAATCTGTATTCATATCATAGCAGAGAATCAGGCTTCACGTCACCCACCACTGGAACAGGCCACTGTCACACATTTAGGCCCAGGCACCCAGGCAGAGGAGAGAGGTCCCGTAACAGAGAATCTGGCCTTATGTCAGCGCAGAATCTGTATTCATGTCATAGCAGAGAATCAGGCTTCACGTCACCCACCACTGGAACAGGCCACTGTCACACATTTAGGCCCCGGCACCCAGACAGAGGAGAGCGGTCCCGTAACAGAGAATCTGGCCTTATGTCAGCGCAGAATCTGTCTTCATGTCATAGCAGAGAATCAGGCTTCACGTCAGCCACCACTGGAACAGGCCACTGTCACACATTTAGGCCCAGGCACCCAGGCAGAGGAGAGCGGTCCCGTAACAGAGAATCTGGCCTTATGTCAGCGCAGAATCTGTATTCATGTCATAGCAGAGAATCAGGCTTCACGTCACCCACCACTGGAACAGGCCACTGTCACACATTTAGGCCCCGGCACCCAGACAGAGGAGAGGTTCATTCAACTTTGGGTTGCCCCGCAATGGTAAAATGAAATTAAAAATAGTATTGAATGAGGAAGTGCCCTGGAGTAGAATAATATATTGTTAAGGGGAGGTAGTTAATATCTAATCTGCACAAGGGATGGACAGGTCCTGTGGGATCCATGCCTGGTTCATTTTTATGAACGTCAGCTTGTCCACATTGGCTGTAGACAGGCGGCTGCGTTTGTCTGTAATGAAGCCCCCTGCCGTGCTGAATACACGTTCAGACAAAACGCTGGCCGCCGGGCAGGCCAGCACCTCCAAGGCATAAAAGGCTAGCTCTGGCCACGTGGACAATTTGGAGACCCAGAAGTTGAATGGGGCCGAACCATCAGTCAGTACGTGGAGGGGTGTGCACAGGTACTGTTCCACCATGTTAGTGAAATGTTGCCTCCTGCTAACACGTTCCGTATCAGGTGGTGGTGCACTTAGCTGTGGCGTGTTGACAAAACTTTTCCACATCTCTGCCATGCTAACCCTGCCCTCAGAGGAGCTGGGCGTGACACAGCTGCGTTGGTGACCTCTTGCTCCTCCTCTGCCTTCGCCTTGGGCTTCCACTGGTTCCCCTGTGACATTTGGGAATGCTCTCAGTAGCGCGTCTACCAACGTGCGCTTGTACTCGCGCATCTTCCTATCACGCTCCAGTGTAGGAAGTAAGGTGGGCACATTGTCTTTGTACCGGGGATCCAGCAGGGTGGCAACCCAGTAGTCTGCACACGTTAAAATGTGGGCAACTCTGCTGTCGTTGCGCAGGCACTGCAGCATGTAGTCGCTCATGTGTGCCAGGCTGCCCAGAGGTAAGGACAAGCTGTCCTCTGTGGGAGGCGTATCGTCATCGTCCTGTGTTTCCCCCCAGCCACGCACCAGTGATGGGCCCGAGCTGCTTTGGGTGCCACCCCGCTGTGAACATGCTTCATCCTCATCCTCCTCCACCTCCTCCTCGTCCTCCTCGTCCTCCAGTAGTGGGCCCTGTCTGGCCACATTTGTACCTGGCCTCTGGTGTTGCAAAAAACCTCCCTCTGAGTCACTTTGAAGAGACTGGCCTGAAAGTGCTAAAAATGACCCCTCTTCCTCCTCTTCCTCCTGGGCCACCTCCTCTTCCATCATCGCCCTAAGTGTTTTCTCAAGGAGACATAGAAGTGGTATTGTAACGCTGATAACGGCGTCATCGCCACTGGCCATGTTGGTGGAGTACTCGAAACAGCGCAACAGGGCACACAGGTCTCGCATGGAGGCCCAGTCATTGGTGGTGAAGTGGGTCTGATCCACAGTGCGACTGACCCGTGCGTGCTGCAGCTGAAACTCCACTATGGCCTGCTGCTGCTCGCACAGTCTGTCTAGCATATGCAAGGTGGAGTTCCACCTGGTGGGCACGTCGCATATGAGGCGGTGAGCGGGAAGGCCGAAGTTACGCTGTAGCGCAGACAGGCGAGCAGCGGCAGGGTGTGAACGCCGGAAGCGCGAACAGACGGCCCGCACTTTATGCAGCAGCTCTGACATGTCGGGGTAGTTGCGAATGAACTTCTGCACCACCAAATTCAGCACATGCGCCAGGCAAGGGATGTGCGTCAAACCGGCTAGTCCCAGAGCTGCAACGAGATTTCGCCCATTATCGCACACCACCAGGCCGGGCTTGAGGCTCACCGGCAGCAACCACTCGTCGGTCTGTTGCTCTATACCCCGCCACAACTCCTGTGCGGTGTGGGGCCTGTCCCCCAAACATATGAGTTTCAGAATGGCCTGCTGACGTTTACCCCGTGCTGTGCTGAAGTTGGTGGTGAAGGTGTGTGGCTGACTGGATGAGCAGGTGGAAGAAGAGGAGGAGGAAGCTGAGTAGGAGGAGGAGGAGACAGGAGGCAAAGAATGTTGCCCTGCGATCCTTGGCGGCGGAAGGACGTGCGCCAAATAGCTCTCCGCCTGGGGCCCAGCCGCCACTACATTTACCCAGTGTGCAGTTAGGGAGATATAGCGTCCCTGGCCGTGCTTACTGGTCCACGTATCTGTGGTTAGGTGGACCTTGCCACAGATGGCGTTGCGCAGTGCACACTTGATTTTATCGGACACTTGTTTGTGCAGGGAAGGCACGGCTCTCTTAGAGAAGTAGTGGCGGCTGGGAACAACATACTGTGGGACAGCAAGTGACATGAGCTGTTTGAAGCTGTGTGTGTCCACCAGCCTAAATGACAGCATTTCATAGGCCAGTAGTTTAGAAATGCTGGCATTCAGGGCCAGGGATCGAGGGTGGCTAGGTGAGAATTTACGCTTTCTCTCAAATGTTTGTGAGATGGAGAGCTGAACGCTGCCGTGTGACATGGTTGAGATGCTTGGTGACGCAGGTGGTGGTGTTGGTGGTACATCCCATGTTTGCTGGGCGGCAGGTGCCAACGTTCCTCCAGAGGCGGAGGAAGAGGCCGAGGCGGCGGCAGCAGCAGCAGAAGAGGCCGAGGCGGCAGCAGCAGAAGATGTAGCAGGGGGAGCCTGAGTGACTTCCTTGTTTTTAAGGTGTTTACTCCACTGCAGTTCATGCTTTGCATGCAGGTGCCTGGTCATGCAGGTTGTGCTAAGGTTCAGAACGTTAATGCCTCGCTTCAGGCTCTGATGGCACAGCGTGCAAACCACTCGGGTCTTGTCGTCAGCACATTGTTTGAAGAAGTGCCATGCCAGGGAACTCCTTGAAGCTGCCTTTGGGGTGCTCGGTCCCAGATGGCGGCGGTCAGTAGCAGGCGGAGTCTCTTGGCGGCGGGTGTTCTGATTTTTCCCACTGCTCCCTCTTTTGCTACGCTGTTGGCTCGGTCTCACCACTGCCTCTTCCTCCGAACTGTGAAAGTCAGTGGCATGACCTTCATTCCATGTGGGGTCTAGGACCTCATCGTCCCCTGCATCGTCTTCCACCCAGTCTTGATCCCTGACCTCCTGTTCAGTCTGCACACTGCAGAAAGACGAAGCAGTTGGCACCTGTGTTTCGTCATCATCAGAGACGTGCTGAGGTGGTATTCCCATGTCCTCATCATCAGGAAAAATAAGTGGTTGTGCGTTAGTGCATTCTATCTCTTCCACCCCTGGGGAAGGGCTAGGTGGATGCCCTTGGGAAACCCTGGCAGCAGAGTTTTCAAACAGCATAAGAGACTGCTGCATAACTTGAGGCTCAGACATTTTCCCTGATATGCATGGGGGTGATGTGACAGACCGATGGGCTTGGTTTTCATGCGCCATCTGTGCGCTTTCTGCAGAAGACTGGGTGGGAGCTAATGTGAACGTGCTGGATCCACTGTCGGCCACCCAATTGACTAATGCCTGTACCTGCTCAGGCCTTACCATCCTTAGAACGGCATTGGGCCCCACCAAATATCGCTGTAAATTCTGCTGGCTACTGGGACCTGAGGTAGTTGGTTCACTAGGACGTGTGGCTGTGGCAGAACGGCCACGTCCTCTCCCAGCACCAGAGGGTCCACTAACACCACCACGACCATGTCCACGTCCGCGTCCCTTATTAGATGTTTTCCTCATTGTTCCCGTTCACCACAATTTTGAGAATGGCAAATTTGGGAATGCTTTTTCAACCCAGAACAAAAAGTCTGCTTTTACGGTCACTACAAATAACTTGACCAGCTAAAACTGTGCAGATTTGGTTGAATAGAGATGTGAGACCTGTTTTTTTTTGCGCTGTGTGACAGTTATAGGTTTAATCACAGAATGACACTTCTATCAGCACGCTAGCGTGTGTCTTAGGTTTTTCTGAATGACACTATCAATACCTTCAATGTAAGTTTTTCTTTTTGGGATAGATTTCAAGTAGGCCTCAAATACCACAAACTAGTTATTTTCAGAATGGCAAATTTGGGAATGCTTTTTCAACCCAGAACAAAAAGTCTGCTTTTACGGTCACTACAAATAACTTGACCAGCTAAAACTGTGCAGATTTGGTTGAATAGAGATGTGAGACCTGTTTTTTTTTTGCGCTGTGTGACAGTTATAGGTTTAATCACAGAATGACACTTCTATCAGCACGCTAGCGTGTGTCTTAGGTTTTTCTGAATGACACTATCAATACCTTCAATGTAAGATTTTCTTTTTGGGATTGATTTCAAGTAGGCCTCAAATACCACAAACTAGTTATTTTGAGAATGGCAAATTTGGGAATGCTTTTTCAACCCAGAACAAAAAGTCTGCTTTTACGGTCACTACAAATAACTTGACCAGCTAAAACTGTGCAGATTTGGTTGAATAGAGATGTGAGACCTGTTTTTTTTTGCGCTGTGTGACAGTTATAGGTTTAATCACAGAATGACACTTCTATCAGCACGCTAGCGTGTGTCTTAGGTTTTTCTGAATGACACTATCAATACCTTCAATGTAAGTGTTTCTTTTTGGGATAGATTTCAAGTAGGCCTCAAATACCACAAACTAGTTATTTTCAGAATGGCAAATTTGGGAATGCTTTTTCAACCCAGAACAAAAAGTCTGCTTTTATGGTCACTACAAATAACTTGACCAGCTAAAACTGTGCAGATTTGGTTGAATAGAGATGTGAGACCTGTTTTTTTTTGCGCTGTGTGACAGTTATAGGTTTAATCACAGAATGACACTTCTATCAGCACGCTAGCGTGTGTCTTAGGTTTTTCTGAATGACACTATCAATACCTTCAATGTAAGATTTTCTTTTTGGGATAGATTTCAAGTAGGCCTCAAATACCACAAACTAGTTATTTTGAGAATGGCAAATTTGGGAATGCTTTTTCAACCCAGAACAAAAAGTCTGCTTTGACGGTCACTACAAATAACTTGACCAGCTAAAACTGTGCAGATTTGGTTGAATAGAGATGTGAGACCTGTTTTTTTTTGCGCTGTGTGACAGTTATAGGTTTAATCACAGAATGACACTTCTATCAGCATGCTAGCGTGTGTCTTAGGTTTTTCTGAATGACACTATCAATACCTTCAATGTAAGATTTTCTTTTTGGGATAGATTTCAAGTAGGCCTCAAATACCACAAACTAGTTATTTTCAGAATGGCAAATTTGGGAATGCTTTTTCAACCCAGAACAAAAAATGTGCTTTTACGGTCACTACAAATAACTTGACCAGCTAAAACTGTGCAGATTTGGTTGAATAGAGATGTGAGACCTGTTTTTTTTTGCGCTGTGTGACAGTTATAGGTTTAATCACAGAATGACACTTCTATCAGCACGCTAGCGTGTGTTTTAGGTTTTTCTGAATGACACTATCAATACCTTCAATGTAAGATTTTCTTTTTGGGATAGATTTCAAGTAGGCCTCAAATACAACAAACTAGTTATTTTGAGAATGGCAAATTTGGGAATGCTTTTTCAACCCAGAACAAAAAGTCTGCTTTTACGGTCACTACAAATAACTTGACCAGCTAAAACTGTGCAGATTTGGTTGAATAGAGATGTGAGACCTGTTTTTTTTTGCGCTGTGTGACAGTTATAGGTTTAATCACAGAATGACACTTCTATCAGCACGCTAGCGTGTGTCTTAGGTTTTTCTGAATGACACTATCAATACCTTCAATGTAAGATTTTCTTTTTGGGATAGATTTCAAGTAGGCCTCAAATACCACAAACTAGTTATTTTCAGAATGGCAAATTTGGGAATGCTTTTTCAACCCAGAACAAAAAGTCTGCTTTTACGGTCACTACAAATAACTTGACCAGCTAAAACTGTGCAGATTTGGTTGAATAGAGATGTGAGACCTGTTTTTTTTTGCGCTGTGTGACAGTTATAGGTTTAATCACAGAATGACACTTCTATCAGCACGCTAGCGTGTGTCTTAGGTTTTTCTGAATGACACTATCAATACCTTCAATGTAAGATTTTCTTTTTGGGATTGATTTCAAGTAGGCCTCAAATACCACAAACTAGTTATTTTGAGAATGGCAAATTTGGGAATGCTTTTTCAACCCAGAACAAAAAGTCTGCTTTTACGGTCACTACAAATAACTTGACCAGCTAAAACTGTGCAGATTTGGTTGAATAGAGATGTGAGACCTGTTTTTTTTTGCGCTGTGTGACAGTTATAGGTTTAATCACAGAATGACACTTCTATCAGCACGCTAGCGTGTGTCTTAGGTTTTTCTGAATGACACTATCAATACCTTCAATGTAAGTGTTTCTTTTTGGGATAGATTTCAAGTAGGCCTCAAATACCACAAACTAGTTATTTTCAGAATGGCAAATTTGGGAATGCTTTTTCAAACCAGAACAAAAAGTCTGCTTTTATGGTCACTACAAATAACTTGACCAGCTAAAACTGTGCAGATTTGGTTGAATAGAGATGTGAGACCTGTTTTTTTTTGCGCTGTGTGACAGTTATAGGTTTAATCACAGAATGACACTTCTATCAGCACGCTAGCGTGTGTCTTAGGTTTTTCTGAATGACACTATCAATACCTTCAATGTAAGATTTTCTTTTTGGGATAGATTTCAAGTAGGCCTCAAATACCACAAACTAGTTATTTTCAGAATGGCAAATTTGGGAATGCTTTTTCAACCCAGAACAAAAAGTCTGCTTTTACGGTCACTACAAATAACTTGACCAGCTAAAACTGTGCAGATTTGGTTGAATAGAGATGTGAGACCTGTTTTTTTTTGCGCTGTGTGACAGTTATAGGTTTAATCACAGAATGACACTTCTATCAGCACGCTAGCGTGTGTCTTAGGTTTTTCTGAATGACACTATCAATACCTTCAATGTAAGTGTTTCTTTTTGGGATAGATTTCAAGTAGGCCTCAAATACCACAAACTAGTTATTTTGAGAATGGCAAATTTGGGAATGCTTTTTCAACCCAGAACAAAAAGTCTGCTTTTACGGTCACTACAAATAACTTGACCAGCTAAAACTGTGCAGATTTGGTTGAATAGAGATGTGAGACCTGTTTTTTTTTGCGCTGTGTGACAGTTATAGGTTTAATCACAGAATGACACTTCTATCAGCACGCTAGCGTGTGTCTTAGGTTTTTCTGAATGACACTATCAATACCTTCAATGTAAGTGTTTCTTTTTGGGATAGATTTCAAGTAGGCCTCAAATACCACAAACTAGTTATTTTGAGAATGGCAAATTTGGGAATGCTTTTTCAACCCAGAACAAAAAGTCTGCTTTTACGGTCACTACAAATAACTTGACCAGCTAAAACTGTGCAGATTTGGTTGAATAGAGATGTGAGACCTGTTTTTTTTTGCGCTGTGTGACAGTTATAGGTTTAATCACAGAATGACACTTCTATCAGCACGCTAGCGTGTGTCTTAGGTTTTTCTGAATGACACTATCAATACCTTCAATGTAAGATTTTCTTTTTGGGATAGATTTCAAGTAGGCCTCAAATACCACAAACTAGTTATTTTCAGAATGGCAAATTTGGGAATGCTTTTTCAACCCAGAACAAAAAGTCTGCTTTTACGGTCACTACAAATAACTTGACCAGCTAAAACTGTGCAGATTTGGTTGAATAGAAATGTCATGTCTATTTTTTAGGCGCTGGGTGACAGGCTCAACTTGCCCCTGATGTAATATATGGCCAAAAAATAACCACACTGTTGATGGTTAAATGCACTTGGGTGACACAGGCTCAGCCTGCAGCTAATGTAGTATATGGCCAAAAAATAACCAGACTGTTGATGGTTAAATGCACTTCGGTGACACAGGCTCAGCCTGCAGCTGATGTAGGATATAGCACAAAATAACCACACTATCGATGGTTAAATACACTTGGTGATAGCTCGTGCTGGCGCACCACAAGTCACAAAATGGCCGCCGATCACCCCAGAAAAAAAGTGATCTAAAAACGCTCTGGGCAGCCTCAAAAAAGTGAGCAAGTCAATAATAGCACTTCAATGATCCACAGCTGCAGATCGATCACAGAATGAAGTCTTTTGGAGGAGTTAATCTGCCTAATCTTGCCCTAACGTCGCAGCTGCAACCTCTCCCTATACTGATCATAGCAGAGTGACGTGCGGCGCTACGTGACTCCAGCTTAAATAGAGGCTGGGTCACATGGTGCACTGGCCAATCATAGCCATGCCAATAGTAGGCATGGCTGTGATGGCCTCTTGGGCCAAGTAGTATGACGCTTGCTGATTGGCTGCTTTGCAGCCTTTCAAAAAGCGCCAAGAAAGCGCCGAACACCGAACCCGAACCCGGACTGTTACGAAAATGTTCGGGTTCGGGTCCGTGTCACGGACACCCCAAAATTCGGTACGAACCCGAACTATACAGTTCGGGTACGCTCATCCCTAGTTGTGACTGTTATTTGGCACCAATAGTTTGATCTTGTTTTTAAATAAAACTAAACTTTTCTCGCTGTTAGGGGCACCCCTGTGTAGTTAACATTTATTAAGCTGCTATTTTAAAGTGGTCTCTGCTGGATATCAAACCCACAACCTTCTGCAGTGAAGGCAAAGACTCTAACCACTGAGCTATAGGGCTCAGTACTAACAAATGAAGATTTTCTATGGCTAAAAACCTAAGTAGTGTTTTACTCATGCATTATTGTGTATTATTTTTTTTTGCAATTACTAAAAAATGTAACATGTCCTGGTATATATATATATACAGGGAGTGCAGAATTATTAGGCAAATAAGTATTTTCACCACATCCAAGCTGTATAGGCTCGAAAGCCTACTACCAATTAAGCATATTAGGTGATGTGCATCTCTGTAATGAGAAGGGGTGTGGTCTAATTACATCAACACCCTATATCAGGTGTGCATAATTATTAGGCAACTTCCTTTCCTTTGGCAAAATGGGTCAAAAGAAGGACTTGACAGGCTCAGAAAAGTAAAAAATAGTGAGATATCTTGCAGAGGGATGCAGCACTCCTAAAATTGCAAAGCTTCTGAAGCGTGATCATCGAACAATCAAGCGTTTCATTCAAAATAGTCAACAGGGTCGCAAGAAGCGTGTGGAAAAACCAAGGCGCAAAATAACTGCCCATGAACTGAGAAAAGTCAAGCTTGCAGCTGCCAAGATGCCACTTGCCACCAGTTTGGCCATATTTCAGAGCTGCAACATCACTGGAGTGCCCAAAAGCACAAGGTGTGCAATACTCAGAGACATGGCCAAGGTAAGAAAGGCTGAAAGACGACCACCACTGAACAAGACACACAAGCTGAAACGTCAAGACTGGGCCAAGAAATATCTCAAGACTGATTTTTCTAAGGTTTTATGGACTGATGAAATGAGAGTGAGTCTTGATGGGCCAGATGGATGGGCCCGTGGCTGGATTGGTAAAGGGCAGAGAGCTCCAGTCCGACTCAGACGCCAGCAAGGTGGAGGTGGAGTACTGGTTTGGGCTGGTATCATCAAAGATGAGCTTGTGGGGCCTTTTCGGGTTGAGGATGGAGTCAAGCTCAACTCCCAGTCCTACTGCCAGTTTCTGGAAGACACCTTCTTCAAGCAGTGGTACAGGAAGAAGTCTGCATCCTTCAAGAAAAACATGATTTTCATGCAGGACAATGCTCCATCACACGCGTCCAAGTACTCCACAGCGTGGCTGGCAAGAAAGGGTATAAAAGAAGAAAATCTAATGACATGGCCTCCTTGTTCACCTGATCTGAACCCCATTGAGAACCTGTGGTCCATCATCAAATGTGAGATTTACAAGGAGGGAAAACAGTACACCTCTCTGAACAGTGTCTGGGAGGCTGTGGTTGCTGCTGCACGCAATGTTGATGGTGAACAGATCAAAACACTGACAGAATCCATGGATGGCAGGCTTTTGAGTGTCCTTGCAAAGAAAGGTGGCTATATTGGTCACTGATTTGTTTTTGTTTTGTTTTTGAATGTCAGAAATGTATATTTGTGAATGTTGAGATGTTATATTGGTTTCACTGGTAAAAATAAATAATTGAAATGGGTATATATTTGTTTTTTGTTAAGTTGCCTAATAATTATGCACAGTAATAGTCACCTGCACACACAGATATCCCCCTAAAATAGCTAAAACTAAAAACAAAATAAAAACTACTTCCAAAAATATTCAGCTTTGATAATGAGTTTTTTGGGTTCATTGAGAACATGGTTGTTGTTCAATAATAAAATTAATCCTCAAAAATACAACTTGCCTAATAATTCTGCACTCCCTGTATTTAAAAAAAAACACTGATTCAATGTCTAGGCATATATAGAGATATATCTATAGATTCCAGTACATTATACATCTGAATACATAACTCATGGGAAAAATACTGAGGTTTTTAGCCATAGAAAATGGTTCAAGTGCTAGAATTGCACCCATAGAATTGCTCAGTGGTTAGAGTTCTGGCCTTCAATGCACAAGGTTGTTGGTTGGATTCCTGGAAAAGACAATTTAAAATTAGAGACTGAATGAAAAATAAAGGGGTTATCTAACTGCTATAATGCCCCCCAAAATTCCTGGGCACCCATGTCTCTTTTGATGCCCACACGGCCTCCCTGTTGTGTGGCAGCAGCCAAAAGCAGGCTGTGACGGGAAAGAGCCTACCTAGCATCACCAGTGATGCTAGGGAGGCTCATTCCTGTCGTGGGCTGCTATTGGCTGCACCCACCTTCCCCGTTGCTGGATATTTTGAACCGGGAGATGCGGTGGTCGTGACTCGGGTGTAGGGGCGCAGGGTAAGAAGGACCAGTATGAGGGGC
The DNA here is from genome assembly GCF_905171765.1 of Bufo bufo. Lineage (NCBI taxonomy): Eukaryota > Metazoa > Chordata > Amphibia > Anura > Bufonidae > Bufo > Bufo bufo. The sequence continues at coordinate 139,906,508 of NC_053390.1, read as the reverse complement.
CCAGGCATTTTGGGGGACATTATAGGGGTTGGATGACCAAGCTTACTGGCAGAGCTTGGCAATCCCCTTTTACAGTAATAGCACTGACTCCATATATGAACACAAACATATATGTAGTCAGAGCAGGGACTCCTAAGCCATATATGGAGTTCCAGCAGGGACTCCCAAGTAGTGCAGAAAAAAAAACAGCAAGTCAATAGGCTGGTAAAAAAAAAATGCGGGTGTCAGTATTCAGAGCAAATCCAGTGGAATACTGGCCAGGTGGCAACCCCATTAGGATTTGTGTGCCAAGGCTGCTTTTTAGTCCCAGCCCTGATATGTATATATGTATAGAAATTTAGTGTTACAATAACGTTCACTAACATATAAGAAGACATGCTCTATCAATTCATAAGCGGTTGCCCAAAAATGCTCAGCATGATACATTTCTGATATTTAGCATTTCTAAAATAATGCTAGATTTGTCCATCATAATGTGTCACTCCTAAACCTGAATTGTGTCTCAATAAACATAAACTCTTCCCTTTCGGCACGCTCCCTTAACTCTGGGCTGATAATTATATCTATAACTGATGGGAGACATTATTATGCCTCCTCTATTATTTTGGTGACAGGCTTCACTAGTAATCTCCTGAAATGCAGGCTTCAAATTAATTTTAACAAAGGTTGAAAACTTCATTGCAAAGCTGGCTGTCTATAAAGCAATGAGCATGGGTACATGGCTCCAATCTATCTGAAATGCAGGATGGTTGCATTCTAATAATATGCCTTCAATGACCGTCCCCAAAAAAACCTCAAACGAGTCACTGCACCAAATTTCCTGGACTGTTTCTAATTTAAGTCAAATGCATACCTGACAGAGAGCAGATTCTATGAAGGTGAAATGATGCAGTTCCTTGCCATTCTCTCTGCCAGTCAAATTATGTCATCAGTAAGGGATCACTGGGTTTTAATGATATGCTGGCCTCTGTACTCAGAAGTAGATTCTAGCGCAGCAATATGCATAGGCAATAAAATGCCTGTCACCAAATTACAATTGACACTTAACATCACTAAATCTGTGGCGTAATTCTTTATGACAGTTGTCTAGGTATATTGGAAGAGAATAATTCATATCAAACCCAGCATGTGCGTTTTCCAATGCATATTTCACATAATATTAATGCCAATGTGCCAGGGAAAACGTCTCACTATAACATGAGAGATATTGGATGCATTAAGTACAACCTTTTTTCTCATACCGTCATACTGTGCAAGCCATGTTAATTAAAATGTAAGTGAATGGCAAATGTATGCATCTATCTATCTATCTATCTATCTATCTATCTATCTATATATTATATATCTATCTATCTATCTATCTATCTATCTATCACTGTTTTAAAGTATTCCTTTATGTTACAGTAATTATGATAAAAGCTTGTTTTTAGGGTATCAGTGATGCTGTGCATTTTATATGGTATCAACAACCCATAAAAACACAAATTTTTCATCTTTCTGTTTCAATGCAAAAAATACTGAAGAGAATATATCAAGTTTCTGGGTTTAGCTGAAGTGTTTTCTATTTTTCTTGTGTGTGTTATTGTGAATGGTAGCACCATCAATTAACCCCTTAAGGACGCTGGGATTTTTCCATTTTTGCGTTTTCGTTTTTCACTCCCCTCCTTCCCATAGTCCTAACTTTTTTATTTTTCCATTTGCATAGACTTATGAGGGCTTATTTTTTGAGGGACAAGTTGTACTTTCTAATGGCACCATTTACGGTTGCGTACCATGTAGTAGAAAGCGGGAAAAAAATTCCAAATGGGATATTGGGAAAATACGCAATTCTGATAATGTTATTTTTTTTTCTTTTCTTTTTACACTGTACACTATGCGGTAAAATTGACCTGATATCTTCATTATCCAGCGATACCACACTTGTATAATTTTTCTTGCGTTTTAATACAGAATTTTTTTTTTAAACCTTTGAAGGAAAATATATATTTGTTTTCATAACCATATTCTGACCCCTATAACTTTTTTGTAGCTATGTGTACGGGGCTGTGTGGGGGCTCATTTTTTGCGGGACGATCTGTTCTTTTTAATTATACCAATTTTAAATGTGAACGACTTTTTGATCACATTTTATAAAAAAATTATTAGGTAGTTGAAGTGACAAAAAATGGCAAATTGGCTGTTTTTATTATTTTTTCCCGCTACGCCATTTGCCATATGCCATTAATATTGTTAGATTTTAATAGTATGGGCATTTTCGCACGCGGCGATGCCCATGATTTTTATTTTTTTTGTTGGTTAAGTACTTTCATTTTAAGGAAAGGGGGGTGATTTGAATTTTTTTTTTTTTGTAAAAACTTTTTTTTAACTTTTTTTAAGTCACCTTGGGGGACAATAACTGGCAATCATTCGATTGCCCATAGTATTCAGTGATGGCTAAATAGTCATAATTTAAGACTTCATTTGCACTATATCAATACAAGGCTGCCACCTAGTGGCCTGCATTGATATATACATCTAATTGACTCTGAAGCCTGCTTGAGGCTTCGGTCAATTAGCGCAAGTTAACAGGTTCCCCAATCTCAGCCGGAGAACGCTGTTACCGGACCGGAAGCGCGCGACTTCCGATTCCGGTCTGCACAAATGCTGTGGTCACATTTGACCACGGCATCTGAAGGGTAAGATGTATGCGATCAGCTTTATGGCTGATCACATACATGTGCCGCGGATCTCTGCTATTTAAAATAGCAGAAACCCCGCGGCTAAAGCGCCATGTTTAGGGATCGGACCCATGACATACAGCTACGTAATGGGTCCCTAAAGGGTTAAGTTAGCTCTTGTGAGAATCCAACAGCCTAAATGGGTTCTCCAGGAAATAACCATTGATGACCTAACCTTTGGATAGGTTAACCATATCAGATCTGGGGGGTGGGGTGGGAGGAGGTCAACTCCTAGCACCCACACTGATCAGCTGTGTTCCGAAATCAGGCATCGGAACTACACAGTTTTGTTCACCTTGTATTGGCCATGCCTGTTACTGCAGAGCTCTTCCTATACAACTGAATGGATTTAGTGCTGCAGTAACCAGGCACAACCAATAGCTGATCGGCAAGACTAGATCGCCACCACATAGTTTTCTCTGTTTCCTCATTGATGTGTATTATCAATGCTGGAGTGGAAGGAGAATCTGATTAGTGTTAGACAGGCTAACCTTATCAGTAGTGTTGTGCGAATTGAAGTGACATTGTCACCAACTTGCCTGTCCGAACTCCAGAGCTGCAGTCTGGGGCTCGGACACTGCAGTACGGTGTCAGACGCACTGTTATGCCAAGCCCCTTGGTGACTCTGTGTTTAGGCCATGCCCCCGGTGATGTCAGCGTTCAGGTGATTAGCTCCCTATTTAAGGCAGCTACTGGCAATCATCTTTGCCAGTTATAGGTGTTCCTTGCTGTGCTTTGCTGCCTGTGTGTTAATTGAACTGTTGCTTTTGGACTTGACTTCGGGTATACCTAGACCTCTCTCTCTGCTTAGCGATTCTGTACTTTCTTCCTGTCCGGTATTGACCCTTGGCTTGTTATTACTTCCTCCTTCCGCTTAGTGATTGTGTTGGTATTGATCTCCTGGTTTGACTGTTTCTGGCACGACTTCCCTTGGCGTTTGTTTGTCTGGTTCTGTGTGTGAACAGGTACCTCCGGTTGCGGGCACTTGGATTTTATCTCTGCACTTACCAGTATAGGGACCGTCGACCAGTTGTGGACTGGTCGCCTAGGACTTGTTCTGCAAGTAGGCAGGGTCAGTGGGTTGGGTTCATGTTAGGGCTCACTGTGTGAGTGCATGTCCTTGCCTACGGTCATGACAGACATCTTGATTGAAGAAACCATGAAAAATCTCACACGCAGTGATGTGTGATGTCACCATGTCAGGGCGCTGGGCGTGCTCAGTGATGTCATCAGTGAGATTTTGCGCAGTTTCTTCAATCAAGATGGCCGTGACGGCCTCTCCGCGAGCAAATGGATGAAGTGAGTATGTATTTATTTTTACCACTGGTTAACACCTGAAAAGTATCCATGTTAATGTCAGATGCAGTAACTTCTCTAGGCTACCAGGGACTTTATTATTAAAACCTTTATTACCCTATACCACCAGGCAATTTGTCATTAATTAGTCCACAAGAGGCATTATGGTTACTGCTTTAATCAGTTAGGCATTGCAATATGATATTATTTGGACACTACATGGCAGTATTGTGCCATATTATATACAGATTATATTATTCTGCATTATATATTAAAGATGAGCGAATTTGTTTACCTGTAGTTCTTAATCATCCAAATTAGCAAAGAAATTGGATAAAGTTACGAGTAAAGCAAAAAAGAAAATGAAAAGGAAAGCTAATTTGCACAATGCATATGTTTTTCCCAGAAATCCAGAGGAGCATTGCCTGGCCTACAATGCTTGTCATGCTCACACCTACTAGGTGCGCGCTATAAAAATATATAGTACCCCCCAGATCTTGATCAAGGCTTCTTGGATAGCCATGGCTGGATTCACATCTGTGGTTTTAACTCTGGTGGAGAAACAGACTGCTGGAGTTTACCGTGTCCAGTACAGCCAGATACCCATATGCCACTTTCAGGCATATATGCCGGCTTTTGGCCAGACAAAAAATGCTGCTTGTAGTATTTTTTGTCCATCTGAAAGCTGACATGTACGCCGGATACAATGAAGTCCAGCATTCTGTTCCTCTGCTGAAACACACAGTGGGAATTAAAAGCACAGATGTGAACCCAGCCTAAGCCAGTTCTTTCTGCTTTGCACTGATGAGGGGCAATCTTAGATATGCTTCAAAGCCTGTTTAAAAGCCTAATCATTGACTTATTGGATTGAAACCTAATATCTGGTGGCATTACAAGCTTTTGTTTTGGAAGGAAAGCTAATTTGTATACCAAGAGGAGAACTGTCTTGGGTGTAAGACTCCTCATGTGGCTGAATCTGAGTCTTTATGACTAGTGATGGACGAACATCGGCCAAGACGATTCGCGAACGCAATCCTATTCACTTTAATGGCAGACGAACCTGAAAAACCTTCAGGTCATTATTGCAGCCACCAAATACTTAAAACAAGTGCACAAATTATCCCAAAACATGGACAGTGACATACCGGAGGGGGATCAATGGCCAAAATTCCCACAAAAAAATATGTATTTTAATCAGAGGCCATTTTTATGTGGAAAGGGAAACTGTAAAAAATGTGGCCTGCTGGAGCCTAGAAATTTTTTATTTTAGGCCCCGGGAGTACAGGCCCCAAAAATTAGGCATTCACCTGACAGAAAAGATCAAGTGATTATGTGGCTGGAGGTATATTAGATGGTCATTTGTATCAATTTTACTGCAGACCAGTACAAATAGATGTCAAATACATATGTTTAAAAGAACAAAAAATATAAAATTTAATAAAAAACATGTCTAACAAAATCCCCCCTCTTGAAAAAACTGCAAATGATAATAGTTAAAATTTGATAACACGTGGTCGTCGTCAACAGGTGTTGAATTCCACCGAGGTCCCAAACATTAGGCAATCACCGGACAGAAAATAACAAGTAATTATGTGGCTTGATTGATATTAGATGGTTATTCAATATAAATTTTTTCTGCAGGCCAGTGTATTGCAGGCCCCAAACATTAGGCATTCACTGGACAGAAAAGAACAATTGATAATGTGGCTGGAGGTATATTAGCCATCACCGTATAACAATTTTACTGTTGGCCAGTTAGAGTACAGGCCCCAAAAATTATTCATTCAACGTACATAAATTATCAAGTGATTATGTGGCCGGATGTATATTAGACGGTCAATGGATATCAATTTTACTGCAGGCCAATGGACTATAGGCCCCAAAAAGTATGTAATCACCGTACAGAAAAGCACAATTGATAATGTGGCTGGAGGTAAATTAGGTGGTCACCGTATAACAATTTTACTGTTGGCCAGTTAGATTACAGGCCCCAAAAATTATGCATTCGCCGTACATAAATGATCAAGTGATTATGTGGCTGGAGGTAAATTAGAAGGCCATTCAATATTATTTTACTGCAGGCCAGTGTAGTACAAGCCCCAAACATTAGGCATTCACCGGACAGAAGAGAACAAGTAATTATGTGGCTGGAGGTATATTAGACGGTCATTAGATATCAATTTTACTGCAGGCCAGTACAAATAGATGTCAAATACATATGTTTAAAAGAACAAAAAATATAAAATTGGATTAAAAGCATGGCTAACGAAATCCCCCCTTTTGAAAAAAAAAAAAAAGATAATAGTTGAAATTTGATAAGACGTGGTCGTCACAGGTGTTGAATTCCTCCAAGGTCCCAAACATTAGGCATTCACCGGACAGAAAAGGCCTTTTATGCCGTTGTGTTTACCTAAGACAGGGACCATTATTTGTTCTGTGTGGTGGCGGATATTTGTAATGAGGAAATTCAATTAAACATGGTCGTCACAGATGTTGAATTCCTCCGAAATCCATGCCTCATTAATTTTTAGAAATGTGAGGTAGTCCACACTAGTCGTGAGCTAGGCGAGAGTGCTTATCGGTCACGATTCCCCCGCCTGCGCATAACGTCCTTTCGGACAGGACTCTCGACGACCCTCGCTTCTTAGAGCGTCCACAACGGCCATTAACCCGATGTAGTCGGACACCTGTCGGTCTAGGCGTTCCCTGAGGCTGGATCCGGAGGGTGGCTGTCGATGGGTTGGCTGCAAGAATGATCTCATATCCGAAGTGACCAACACATCTTCAAACCGCCCTCTTCTTGCATGCGCTGTAGGATTGGTACTTGCAACTGTTTCTCTGTGGGTGGAAATTCCTCTGCCAGCACCCGCAATAGCAGAATGCAGCATCTCTCGCAGAAATGCCTGGAAATGCTGCATTCTGACAGCCCTCTGTGATGCTGGTAACATGTCCGCCATTTTGTGTTTGTACCAGGGGTCTAAGTAAGTTGCCACCAAGTACTGTTCCTTGCCCTTTATGCTTTTTATACGGATGTCCCTCTTCAAACACTGGAGCATGAAGGCCCCCATTTTCACTAAATTGGAAGCGGTGGAGCGCCCTGGCTCCTGCTCATTGCCCAGGAGAATGTCGTCCTCGGTCTCCTCCCCCCATCCACGGACAACACCAGTGATCCCCGAAAAGTTTAAAGCCTGCTCTTCTTGCTCCTCCTCCTCCCCCCAGGCACCATCCTCCTCTGACTCCTCTTCAGACTCCTGCTGATTTGTCTCAGATGGAGTAGCCCCTACTGGGAATTCATTCAGCATTGAGACTTCCTCATCTTCCTGCTCCTGCTCGGCTTGATCAATGACAGGATGCAATGCACGCTCCAGAAAGAAGGCGTAAGGTACGATGTCATTGATGGCGCCCTGGCTGCGACTGACCAGTTTGGTGATCTCATCAAATGGCCGCAGAAGTTTGCACGCGTTGCGCATGAGCAGCCACTGGCGCGGTGAAAAAAAAAAAAACTCCTCAGAACCTGTCCTGCCGCAGAGTAGAGATGTCCAGAACTATTCGCCGGTGAACAGTTCCCGGTGAACATAGCTTGTTCGCGTTCGCCGCGGCGGGCGAACATATGCAATGTTCTGTCCGCCCCCTAAACATCATCATTGAGCAAACTTTGACCCTGTACCTCACAGTCAGCAGACACATTCCAGCCAATCAGCATACCCTCCCTCCCAGACCCTCCCACCTCCTATCAAAAAGCAAGGACAGCATCCATCTTAGATTCATTCTGAAGCTGCAGTGTCACAAATTTGACTAAGTTGTAATCGCAATGCGATTAATACAGGTTATATTAATCGCATTGCGAATTCAACTTAGATCTGGGTTCCTAATGGTTGTTGTATTGCTAGAATATAACGAAGATTGAGAATATAGTGCTATATTCGTTATATTCGTCAATTCTAGCAATACAACCATTAGGAACTCAGATCTAAGTTGTAATCGCAATGCGATTAATACAGGTTATATTAATCGCATTGCGAATTCAACTTAGAGCTGGGTTCCTAATGGTTGTATTGCTAGAATATAACGAGATTGAGAATATAGTGCTATATTCGTAATATTCGTCAATTCTAGCAATACAATCATTAGGAACTCAGATCTAAGTTGTAATCGCAATGCGATTAATACAGGTTATATTAATCGCATTGCGAATTCAACTTAGAGCTGGGTTCCTAATGATTGTATTGCTAGAATATAACGAGATTGAGAATATAGTGCTATATTCGTTATATTTGTCAATTCTAGCAATACAACCATTAGGAACTCAGCCTAATACAGGTTATATTAATCGCATTGCGAATTCAACTTAGAGCTGGGTTCCTAATGGCTGTATTGCTAGAATATAACGAAGATTGAGAATATAGTGCTATATTCGTTATATTCGTCAATTCTAGCAATACAACCATTAGGAACTCAGATCTAAGTTGTAATCGCAATGCGATTAATACAGGTTATATTAATAGCATTGCGAATTCAACTTAGAGCTGGGTTCCTAATGGTTGTATTGCTAGAATATAATAAGGATTGAGAATATCGTGCTATATTCGTTATATTCGTCAATTCTAGCAATACAAGCATTAGGAACTCAGATCTAAGTTGTAATCGCAATGCGATTAATGCAGGTTATATTAATCACATTGCGAATTCAACTTGCCACACTCTGCGTCAACTTTGTAATTTTCCATGGGAGTTTTGCCATGGATCCCCCTCCGGCATGCCACAGTCCAGGTGTTAGTCCCCTTGAAACAGCTTTTTTACCACTATTGTGGCCAGAAAGAGTCCCTGTGGGTTTTAAAATTCGCCTGTCTATTGAAGTCTATGGCTGTTCGCCCGGTTCGCCCGTTCGCAAACATTCGCGGAAGCTCGCGTTCGCCGTTCGCGAACGGAAAATTTTATGTTCGCGACATCTCTACCGCAGAGTACAGGTAGTCGTTAACGGCACATTTCTGCTGGAAAAGCCTATCAAGCACTCAGGACACGTGGGAACTGCAAAATTTACTGTGAAACTGCATAATCATATTGCATGTCATTTTGTATTGCAACACCTGTTGTATCCCTGTTCATAGGCTGGTCTGGTGTAATTTATACATCCCACCACTAGATGGGGATAGTACTTAGGTCATATAAATACCTAGGTCAGGCCTAGTGAGACAGATCAGTGGTTGTTGATTAGTAGTCAGTCTGTTGTTGAGTTAGAGAGAGTGCAGATCTAGCACTTCTGCTCAGATAAAAGTCTAGTCCAGGAAGGGACAAAAGAAAAGAAGGACTAAAAACCAAAGGATAAAAGCCACTATCCAGGCATCCAAGACCTTTGGGAATCCAGGTGAAGGATACTATAGCCACAGGCAACATCACCAAATAACTCTGATTTACTAGGGACCTGAAGCAAAGTTACCTACCAGAACTTCTGATACAGATCCTTCAAGCTAAGCTAAACCCAGCCAAACCTATTAACAGTGGATCAACAGAATTCCTCTAAATTGCAAAAGACTGTTTTCTGTCTGGATGTATATGCAGCAACTGGAACCAACATCAGTAAAAGTTGTGAGTTGCATCCTACCACTGTCTACTTCATTCTTACCATTGGTTGTACCACCATTAACAGTACTGGCGTCACGACAAATACCACCAAGGGACCCAGCTGCCACAAGCACCCTAAACACCACTGCCATCAAGGGCACCTCAACCTCCATCTAGGCTGGTGCTTCCCTACCGCAGAGCGTGCCCCTGAGGATTTTGTGCTGTCTTCCTCAACAATGTGCTGCCAGCCTAGGGAGGCTTTCTGCTAACCGTGAGTAAACCGATAAACTGTGTTATTTTTTGGCCCCTCATCAGCCCACCGTGCACCTCACGTGTTGCCCCTGCGGTTCTGGCTAGCTGCATATAGAAGGTGAAGTTCTAGAGCGTCGGGTAGTCACAAATCAGACATCTGACGGGCAAGTGGTGTCGCTGCTGAATGTTAGCAAGGCAAGCCATGGCCATTAAAGATCTTCTAAAATGGGCAGACATTTTCCTGGTCTGCCGCAAGATGCCCTGGACCCCGGAGTATTTGGCAACGAATCGCTGCACGACTAAGTAGCAGAGCTAAAAGCGGTGCAGCACCAGTGTGGCTCTTGGCTTCCAGGCACAACAGCCGCAGCACAGCATGGCAACGACTCACCTGGCACGTCGAATAGGTTCTGGGGACCTGGGGGTGCAGCGGAAGAGGCGGTAGCAGTGGAAAAGGAGGAGTCAGCCGAGGAGGAGACGGAGGACGGAGTAAGAGGAGGAGAAGAAGAGGCAGGCCTGCATGCAATCCGTGGCGGTAACACCAAATCCACACGGGTGCCACGGGTTACATGCATGACGGCCGTCAGAAGGCTCACACAGTGGGCAGTAAAAGTTAAGTACCTTCCCTGTCTGTGTTTGTTAGACCACGTGTCTGTGGTCAGATGTATCTTGGCACCGACACTGTGTGCCATAGATGCATTCACTTGCTGCTGAACGTGGCCATAAAGCTCTGGGATGCACTTCTGGGAGAAATATTTTCTTCCGGGGACCTTCCATTGTGGTGTGCCAATGGCCAAAAATTTTCTAAAGGCCTCCGAGTCCACCACGTTATATGGCAGTAATTGGCGGGCTAGTAATTCTGAAAAGCCAGCGGTCAGCCGTTGGGCAAAAGGATTATCCGGCGTCATCATTTTTTTACGCTCGAATATTTGGGCCACGGAAGCCTGCCTTATGCCAGATGAATGCGACAACGGCACGGTGGTAGGTGGAGTGGAGGACAAATGGGAGGAAAGAGGAGAAGGAGAAGAGGCAGGGCATTGAGCACCAGGAGTCTGGCTTTGTGGGTTCTGACGGCATAGCTCCCACTGGGCTCGGTGATTGGAGGCCAGGTGCCTTCTTAAGGCGGTTGTCCCTAGGTGAGTGTTGGGCTTAACGCGACTTATGCATTGACAGCACAGACTGCAGTTGGCAACACTATTATAAGCAGCTGACAAGTTTAAAAAATGCCCGCACTGTGGAGTCATGTGCCGATGTCCTGGGAGCGCAAGATGTGACTGTGCATGGTGGATGGCTCGTTCCAGATACATTTCCCGTCTGCTTTTTGTCTCCTGTGCACTGTGAGTTCTGCCTGCTTCTCCTCCCTATCTGCTGCTCCATCTCTCCCTCTGAACTCCCCTCCTTTTCCTCTCTTGTGGGCACCCACTTGACGTCCATCGACACGTCATCATCATTGTCACCTTCACCAGCACTGACATTAGAGATCTCGGAGTAGGCAGCAACAGCAGGGACCACCCTCCTTGGGCTGATCTGGGTACTGTTGTCAGACCTCTGGGTGGCGGCCGTTGCTACCTCCTCCTCCTCATCTGATGCCAAGAATTGCTGTGCATCTGTAAGGTCTGGGAATTGATGGGTAAATAATTCATCTGACTCGAGTGGAGGGGCTATGGTGGTGGTGGTGGTGTTTTTGGGGTGCACACAGCAGAGAGTGAGTAGTGTGCAGATACATAGGCTGAGGAGTTTGCAGAAGCGAAAGGCTAAGTGAGCCTCTCAACCAACTCTGGTGCATCCTTTGATGTAATCACACGCACCTTCTCCAACTTCCCACTTAGGCTCCGGCCTGGTGCACCTGTACGACCTCTTCCACCCCTGCGGAATGGCCTGCCTCTTCCTCTGCCTGTCATTTTTTCAAAATGACCCTGTGACAAAGTCCATATAGAAGAGCAGTATATGTGGAAGCAGGTATATGCAACCCCTTTATAATTTTTTTTTTGGGGGGGGGCAACTGGTATATCACACCAGTTGCAATTAGTTGTTCCAATGTCGTTTGTCCCTCTGTATAGCTGCGGTATCTCAGCAGAACCACACACAAATGCTGCACAATACAAATACACTATATAGAAATTATATTATAGGTATATCGCACTCCTGCCTCAATCAGATTTTTTGGGGGGCAACTGGTTTATCACACCAGTTGCAATTAGTTGTTCCAATGACGTCTATCCCTCTGTATAGCTACGGTATCTCAGCAGAACCGCACACAAATGCTGCACTATACAAATGCACTATACTGTATAGGCATTATATTCTAGGTATATCACATCCCTGCCTCAATCAGATTTTTTGGGGGGGCTACTGTTATATCACACCATTTGCAATTAGTTGTTCCAATGTCGTTTGTCCCTCTGTATAGGTACGGTATCTCAGCAGAACCGCACACAAATGCTGCACTATACAAAGGCACTATATAGAAAGTATATTCTAGGTATATCACATCCCTGCCTCAATCAGATTTTTTGGGGGGCAACTGTTATATCACACCATTTGCAATTAGTTGTTCCAATGTCGTTTGTCCCTCTGTATAGGTACGGTATCTCAGCAGAACCACACACAAATGCTGCACTATACAAATGCACTATATAGAAATTATATTATAGGTATATCGCACCCCCCTGCCTCAATCAGATTTTTTGAGGGGCAACTGGGAAATCGCACCAGTTGCAATTATTTCTTCCAATGTTGTCTGTCCCTCTGTATAGCTACGGTATGTCAGCAGAACCGCACACAAATGCTGCACAATACAAATGCACTATATAGAAATTATATTATAGGTTTATCACATCTCTGCCTCAATCAGATTTTTTTGGGGGCAACTGTTATAGCAGACCAGTTGCAATTAGTTGTTCCAATAGCGTTTGTCCCTCTGTATAGCTACAGTATCGCAGCAGAGCCGCACACAAATGCTGCACAATACAAATGCACTATAATATACTTTCTATGTTAGAAAGTATATTATAAGTATATTACACCCCTCAGTATGTCACACCTATCGATAGCACACCTATACCATATATAAAAGGACTTTTATGGCCCTATTAGCTAGCGTTTGGTGTCTCTAACAGTCTGTCCCTGCTCCACACAGCACCTCTCCCTACACTGGCAAAAGACTGAATGCAAAATGGTGGCCATATCGAGTTTATTTATAGGGTAGGGGGTGTGTCCATGTGCGGAAACGTCTCAATTGGCTGTCCTGTCCCACCTGATGGATGTGTCATGGGTCAAAGTTCGGCACAATGCAAAAAAATATGGCGTGTGCAAATATTGCCATATGTTCGCATGTTCGGCAAATTGCGAACGAGCAAAGTTCGCTGCGAAATGACCGCCGGGCGAACCTCATGGCCATCTCTTTTTATGACACGTTACTCTCCATGCTGCTGCCTTGTGCTCCAACCCAATACTTCCCCAGCCAGTGACTGGAGGACCCTGGGTGTTTAAGGCACCCTCTCCAGGCAAAGGGCGCCTGAACTTTAGTTTCCCTGTTGACCAGCAAATATATTGTGTTATGCTGTGTTCCTGATGTGTTCTATGCCTGTTCCTGCCCTGACTGTGTACTATTGCACTCTCTAGTCTAGTTTAGTTCTGTTTGTGTCACGAGGGTGTCAAGAGCCACGCCTGACTCCGTTATACCCGGGGTCAGGAAGTCGCAGCGGGTGGCTGCGCGCTATATGTAGAAAGATTGTGCTGTTTCTTTATGGTAGCTTTATGGGTTTGCCTTGCAACCCTTTTTGGCTCACTCAGGGATCCGTAGCTCCTTCTCCTCAGCTGTTTCTTGTCCAGCACTCCCAACCTCCTTATATTCCCATCTCCCACTTCTCTGGTTGCCAGATATAGAGCTTCCTGCCTGGACTTCTATACTGACCCACTGGAGCTGTGTAACTGTGTTCCCTGGTTGTTGTTCCAGAACGTTACCCTCCGGATCCCTGTTGGGCCCTGCTGTTGTCGCCCACCTGGGATTATATGTTTGTCTGTATTGTCTGTCCTCTCCTTGGTGTTTTCCTCTTAGTGTCAGTGGTGCGGACTAGTGATTCCACCGCCCCGTTCACTACATGGGGCTCATCTTAGGGAAAGCCAGGGTTTAGGCACGTGATCGGCGTACGGGTGAGGAACCCGTCTAGGGACGTCAGGGCAGTCAGGTGCCAGCCGCAAGGTGAGTCAGGGGTCACCATCTTTCCCTCTCCCTTGGACAGGGCCTTCCCATTTCCCTCCCTTTGCGTGACGCCGGTCATTACAGTTTGTGTTTAAGTTTTCCCAGCCTGTCTGCCTAGACCAGGGGTGGGGAACCTTTTTGCTGACGAGCGCCATTTGGATATTTGTAACATCGTTCTTAACACATATTTGTAACAAATTCTCAACTTTGACTGCTATATTTGGTGTAACATATACTGTAATTTACTTAGTAAGTTACATAAATTGCGGTTCAATTAAAAAAAAATCTAGAGTGCTGTATTTTTGCAGCACAAAATGGTGCCTGCACTATATGTTACATATAGTATAGGTGCAATTTTGTCCACACATAGCAGTCTAATTTTATGTTCAGAATGTTATGTATTCAGTTCTTTATTTGGCATTAATGGCAACCAAGCTAAACCCAGGGGGGTCCAGAGAGGGGTTCATCCAGTTTTCACTCTGCCTGCCACTGTCCCTGTCTTTGTCCCTTTCTCAGCCTCAGATCTTCACCCCCACCTCCATCAGACCTTCCAGCTTACATCAGCCTCAGATCAGACTCCCATCAGACCTCCCAGCCTCAGATCTGACCCCCATCAGACTTTACATAGCCTCAGCTCAAACCCCCATCAGACCTTCCAGCCTCAGATCAGATGCCCATCAGACCCCCCAGCCTCAGATCAGAACCCCCAGCCTCAGATCAGTCGCCAAAGCCTCAGATCAGACCCCCATGGGACCCCCAGCCTCAGATCAGACCCCAACCTCAGATCAGACACTCATCAGACCCTTGCCAACCTTAGATCAGACCCCCATCAGACCCTCCCCAGCCTCAGATCAGACCCCTATCAGACCCCCCACCCTCCATTAGCCTCAGATCAGCCCCTATCAGACCCCCATCATCCAATCAGACCTCAGATCAGATGTTCAGATTCACTTACCCTGCCTGGTCTTCTTCTTCTCGCTGTGCTGTACTGTGACCTGCACAGCGTCAGGTCATAGTTAGCATCTATGTGCACTACATCCTGACACTGTAGGTGTCAGGACACAGAATGGGGTCAGAAGAAGACTAGGGAAGGTGAGGACAGCCAGTGCAGTGCTGTTCTCATCTTAATGTGCCTCCTGCATGCTAATGACCGCTTCAACCACTGATGAAGGAGTAAAGCCATACTCCGAAACTTGTCTGTTGATTTAAACACTCGTATACCTTATGCCGATTCGCAAAATGCAGATGAATTTGTGTGGAAGCGCTTCCATAACTTATAACCCCAAATCCTGCCCGCAGAGATCTATACTCCTACCAAATAGACTGACACAGAGCATGTGGGATGCCGAGATTTCTTAGCCGCGTGAGACGCTGAAGGGGAGTTAGACCTGCACAGGCGTTATCAGACCGCGAAAACACCGGGACAGGTAACGGCGATCAGTACATATGTGCCACGTGGGACGCCACTGTAGGCTTGCATAAATACCTGATCGCAACTATTATACAATAAGTGAAGGACTGTTCCCTAATTGAAATATTACTGTGGGCCTCCATATACGGACAGTGGTTAAATTGGACATAAAGCAACCACCCCATAACGATATACTTTCATATAAGATCGCCACTGCATAATAACATATTAGGACAAATCTATTATTATTTGCAGTGCTAAATATATCCACAACGGAGATATATGAGACCAAGTACCGTACTGTCGCTATTTAAAGGAAATATAAATATCACCATTCTCTTCAGGAATTGGATTGTGGGATCATTGTTTTGAATGTTTATATATTTTGTATATTTTTTATTTGCTATGTAAGGACTATAGGCATTTAGATTGTCTCCATCCATTGACATTTCAACAATTAATTTATAATACTGATGCTTTATAGCCACTATACATATTTTTAGGAGTTATACATGATATTGTTTTTTAATTATTGATATTTGAGGTAATGTATTCAGTGCTATGATATCCTATTTGTTGTACAGTATTCCACGTACTACTCGGTACGGCGCTATTTAACATTGAATACATCCATTGCATGTCGACCTATATGTATTTTACAGTTGTCTTTAAATAAACTTGAGTTCGTTTCACAGTGATTCCAGATGTTAGAGTGCCTATCTACTTCCATTTGTAATTCTATTTGTTGATGAGGGCCGGAATAATGCCCTTAGGGTTTAGCCCAAAACCAAACCAGTTAATTGGCACAGTGGGTCCACACTCCCAGACCCATAACTCTCTATCTATCTATCTATCTATCTATCTATCTATCTATCTATCTATCTATCTATCTATCTATCTATCTATCTAGCTATTATATATACACTCACCTAAAGAATTATTAGGAACACCTGTTCTATTTCTCATTAATGCAATTATCTAGTCAACCAATCACATGGCAGTTGCTTCAATGCATTTAGGGGTGTGGTCCTGGTCAAGATAATCTCCTGAACTCCAAACTGAATGTCAGAATGGGAAAGAAAGGTGATTTAAGCAATTTTGAGCGTGGTATGGATGTAGGTGCCAGACGGACCGGTCTGAGTATTTCACAATCTGCTCAGTTACTGGGATTTTCACACACAACCATTTCTAGGGTTTACAAAGAATGGTGTGAAAAGGGAAAAACATCCAGTATGCGGCAGTCCTGTGGGCAAAAATGCCTTGTGGATGCTAGAGGTCAGAGGAGAATGGGCCGACTGATTCAAGCTGATAGAAGAGCAATGTTGACTGAAATAACCACTCGTTACAACCGAGGTATGCAGCAAAGCATTTGTGAAGCCACAACACGCACAACCTTGAGGCGGATGGGCTACAACAGCAGAAGACCCCACCGGGTACCACTCATCTCCACTACAAATAGGAAAAAGAGGCTACAATTTGCAAGAGTTCACCAAAATTGGACTGTTGAAGACTGGAAAAATGTTGCCTGGTCTGATGAGTCTCAATTTCTGTTGAGACATTCAAATGGTAGAGTCTGAATTTGGCGTAAACAGAATGAGAACATGTATCCATCCTCTGATGGCTACTTTCAGCACAATCATTTCAAATTGGTTTCTTGAACATGACAATGAGTTCACTGTACTAAAATGGCCCCCACAGTCACCAGATCTCAACCCAATAGAGCATCTTTGGGATGTGGTGGAACGGGAGCTTCGTGCCCTGGATGTGCATCCCTCAAATCTCCATCAACTGCAAGATGCTATCCTATCAATATGGGCCAACATTTCTAAAGAATACTATCAGCACCTTGTGAATCAATGCCACATAGAATTAAGGCAGTTCTGAAGGCAAAAGGGGGTCCAACACCATATTAGTATGGTGTTCCTAATAATTCTTTAGGTGAGTGTATATATATATAGTGACACAGTGAGGGTTTGTGTCTGGCAAGGCAGGTGTTTTCCTCCCAACATGTGCGGCTAGACTGGTTTCCAGCCAGGTGAGGTCAAATACTGGACTGGAGTTTAAGTGCAGGTCCGGGTTTTAGCAGCACCTGGCTGTCCTTAAATAGGCAGCTGGGCTCAGCAGAGATGTCTCTGTTTTTGAGATCTGAGGCTTTATGCCGTGCTGGGGTGCTGAGAGCCACATGCTGGGGAAACAGGCCCCCTAAAGACTGCTGTGGACTATTGAGGCAGAACTGCCAGCAAGGTCACTTGTTTTATACACTGCTCAAAAAAATAAAGGGAACACTTAAACAACACAATGTAACTCCAAGTCAATCACACTTCTGTGAAATCAAACTGTCCACTTAGGAAGCAACACTGAGTGACAATCAATTTCACATGCTGTTGTGCAAATGGGATAGATAACAGGTGGAAATTATAGGCAATTTCGCAAGACACCCCCAATAAAGGAGTGGTTCTGCAGGTGGTGACCACAGACCACTTCTCAGTTCCTATGCTTCCTGGCTGATGTTTTGGTCACTTTTGAATGCTGGCGGTGCTTTCACTCTAGTGGTAGCATGAGACGGAGTCTACAACCCACACAAGTGGCTCAGGTAGTGCAGCTTATCCAGGATGGCACATCAATGCGAGCTGTGGCAAGAAGGTTTGCTGTGTCTGTCAGCGTAGTGTCCAGAGCATGGAGGCGCTACCAGGAGACAGGCCAGTACATCAGGAGACGTGGAGGAGGCCGTAGGAGGGCAACAACCCAGCAGCAGGACCGCTACCTCCGCCTTTGTGCAAGGAGGAACAGGAGGAGCACTGCCAGAGCCCTGCAAAATGACCTCCAGCAGGCCACAAATGTGCATGTGTCTGCTCAAACGGTCAGAAACAGTCTCCATGAGGGTGATATGAGGGCCCGACGTCCACAGGTGGGGGTTGGGCTTACAGCCCAACACCGTGCAGGGCGTTTGGCATTTGCCAGAGAACACCAAGATTGGCAAATTCGCCACTGGCGCCCTGTGCTCTTCACAGATGAAAGCAGGTTCACACTGAGCACATGTGACAGACATGACAGAGTCTGGAGATGCCGTGGAGAACGTTCTGCTGCCTGCAACATCCTCCAGAATGACCGGTTTGGCATTGGGTCAGTAATGGTGTGGGGTGGCATTTCTTTGGAGGGCCGCACAGCCCTCCATGTGCTCGCCAGAGGTAGCCTGACTGCCATTAGGTACCGAAATGAGATCCTCAGACCCCTTGTGAGACCATATGCTGGTGCGGTTGGCCCTGGGTTCCTCCTAATGCAAGACAATGCTAGACCTCATGTGGCTGGAGTGTGTCAGCAGTGTGTTTTTCCACTTGAATTTTGAGTGTGACTCCAAATCCAGACCTCCATGGGTTGAAAAATTTGATTTCCATTTTTTAATTTTTGTGTGATTTTGTTGTCAGCACATTCAACTATGTAAAGAACAAAGTATTTCAGAAGAATATTTAATTAATTCAGATCTAGGATGTGTTATTTTTGTGTTCCCTTTATTTTTTTGAGCAGTGTATGAACTTTCCATTGTATGTGAATTAACACCAAGACTGCAAAGTTACATGCTGTTTTGTGCAATTGCCTCAAGTGTGAATAAACACTGATGTTTTGAGTTAAGAACTTGTATTTTGCCTCTGTACTGTGCCCGCTTACCCTATCTACTAGAGCGAAACCCCACAATATATATATATATATATTGTGGGGGGTTAGCTCTTTTTCGGGGGTTGCAACCACACACTTCTTCACGGACACCAGAATTTAGGGGCCAAACTGTGCTTTATTGTGGCAAAAGCACAAACATAAATAGAACAAAATAAAATCCTGCCCGTCTGGGCACTAACTAAAACATAAGACGGTTCTCTCTGACTCACCTACAGTATACATCACAGTTCACACACTGTTTCAGGTGCGGCTTTCTCAGCCCAATACTCCATCAATCCTCAGGCTGCAGCACGGTCAGAATATCTCCCAGCCTCGTGGTCTCTCAGCCTTGCCCAGCTGAGACCACACTCACAGAGCCTCACCAGGCCTCTGTTTGCACACTCCCCCCTTACTGACACCCTGGGAGGTGCTTTATGCCCGCCTGAGAACCTCCAGCTGGTCTCACCTGTGGTGGAATAGGGGTGTGGGCCGCACTATCCACCCCTTCCTTGTCTCTAACCTGTGTGAGATCTGTCACTGTCTCACAATATATATATATAGTTAATTGTAGATTATAATGTTCACTGCTATACTTCACAGCAGAAATCTCCTATTACTTTCTTTTTCAACACTGAAATTTTTAAAACTTCTAAATGATATAGAAAATTATTGTGCAGGTAAGTACTGTAAAAATAGATTAATATTGTTATTTGACATCTGAAGTACTTTTTTCAAGAAATGAGCAGTCTATGGGCATTCAAAATATTTAACCTCCATAAAGCACCTTCAAGAATCAGTTAATTTCTTTTGTGTGTGAGTGGAGTGTGTGTGACACAGGTATGCCCTTGAGTGCCTGAACCCTGACCTCGGCTCATGGATTGTTTTATGCAGAAAGCACTCATGATTATTACCGTTACATTTTTTCAAGCTTACTTTTCACCGTCAATTAGAAAGGGTCATAATAAGGCCCTGGCTCTTATTATACTCCTTAGGCTGGAAAAATACTGTGATAAAAAAGGCTATTTTAGGTTTATGGCATTATTGGTTTTCAGAGCACATTCTACAAGGTAATTAGTGCTGTTACTGGTATCCTCATCTTGTGCATTGCTGTTGACAGGCAGAGAGCTCAGATTAAGAAGAAAGGTAATATTATAATAATGATGTAACCTATTTGACTTTCATGTTTTTATTGAGAATCCCCCCGTGGGTTATAAGTAGAGGAAAATATTATCTTAACCCTTCCTCTTTCACACAAGATGCTAAGTTTTCATCCCTTTGATGATCATGAACAAAAAAAAAGTAGGGTTTTTCAGCCATATGGCTAATAAGTTGCACTGATTGTAAAGCCTAAAAGGCTATTTAAACCTATCCAATTGTGTTATTTTATGTATTTTAGGATATCAATAATCAACTAATAAAAAGCAGATTGCCTGCCTGAATCTGGATATAAAATGTAAAGGTTAACAATGCAAGATACAGTACTTGCTTGCATTCATCTGGAGTTAAAAGTAGGTTTTCTTGTAAAGAGAGAAAGAGAACAAAAAACTGAGATTTTGCAATTACAATGGATGCTTATTAAAGTAAAATCTGTGACAATATTTGTTCTCATTCACTACAAAACACAAACATCTGTCTCCTTTTGAACAGCTCAGATACATCGCTCAGTGGCATTTAACTCACTAAAAGCCTAGGGGGTTTTGGAGCTCCGATCAAGATGATAGCTCTTCAATGAGTATGAGACCTGAGGTTCCCTAAATAGTTGAGACATCAGCAATCTCTGAGAATAGATAGTTTCGGGATTTCCTTAGGCGCTGATGAAAATGGCGGCTATATAAATAGATTATGTAGCATGAAGAGTTGGATTTGGATCTCATTTAGTATTTGTACATGCTTTTCAAAAGCGATATTTTCTAGGTTCATCCAAAAAGTAAAGTGTGTCCCTGTCTATATAGTAAAACTTTGCTTGTGCTCACGAATGTATCTCTTTTTATAACCTGCACAGTAGTTTACTTGTTAGGGCGGTAGATTGTGCTTCAGGACTGTGGTAAAAGTGTCATCTTTTATGGACATGGTCACCCACCCAGTCATTCAGATGGGTATGATATCTCAATATACATCTTTGGAAGTGGTGGAAGCTGCTGCTTTGGGGCCTGAACTCAGAAGGGGCCCACCCAGGATGAGTACTAAAATATTTTATTGTCTGGGACCCTCAACAGTATTTTAAAATGACATTATATACAGAGACACTACAGGAAACGGATGGAGTGACTGCTGGGCATCATCTAAGAGAGAGCGATCTTGACTAGCCACAGGAGTGGGGGTTACAAAGAAGTTGCTCTGGTGGGGGGCCAATTCAAAAATTCACTGTGGGGCCCAGTCATTTCTAGTTACACCACTGCCTTAAAGGGACTGTGATATGATAAATTAATCTATTGTTTAAATCAAGTTTTTATGGTAAATATATATTAAAAGAATTGTTGGTGGATATGTTTGATTTTCTTGCAGTTTTTGCTTTGTCTAACAAGCCTAATGATATTTGACACTTCCTGTTCTATAAAGATCACTTTTAAGCAGTCGTCTCATTATCATCATAGGCAGGATTGAAATAACAGATATCACCTTTATATTAATAACAAAGGATCCATAATTCACAGTTGGTGATTGTCAAATCTTATATTTTCCTTCAATGTACAATGACCTCTGCAGAGATCACAGAGTATGTCTAGAAAACTCTCCAATAGAAGTCTCCAGTCTATTGTTTCTATGTCCCATGGTGGCTGCTGTAAAGCTCTCTAAATATTGTTAATAGCTAAGGCAAGATGGCTGCCATTATAATCATGTTCAGGTAATAGAATAAACAAATCTACAATCAGAAAATAGAAACAGACTATATATATATATATATACGAAAAATTATAGGTGACACATTCCCTTTAAGATGAGGGTAAACAGGTTTGACCACAGTGGCGTACCATCAATGGAGGTAGACCACACAGCTGCTATAGGGCCACAGGGTTGGGGGTCTGGCTGAGACTCTGTAAGGAATCCCTGCTCTTCTCTATATAGAGTCATGTTCAACCCATCTCCCTCCCTGAGGCAGCTCTAAAGAGTCCCTGCTCTTTACTATGGAGTCTTGAACCAAGAATCTGCTGTATGGTAGACAGGCACATTACCAGTTATGCCACAGACTTACCTATAGTCAATGGAAGGATTTTTTTTAAACTAAAATTCTCAATAGTATTCTTCCCATTCATAGTATGCTGGTATCTACAGAGAAATCTCTCAAATTTATATAATGTATTAATTAAAATGTTCTTTCCATTACCATATTCAGACACCCATAGCTTTTTTTTAAATGTTTTTGCATACTTATTTTTGATTACTTCAACTTTTTGGAGGGCCAAAGTGACAAAAAAATATCAAATTGAGCATTTTATTTTATTTATTTTTCTATTATGACTTTCACCGTGATGGAAAATTATTTTAATAGGTCAGACACTTTTGGACACAGTGATGCCTATTGTGTTTATTTTTATATGCAAAATTGGTAAAAGGCGTGATAACATTTTTAAAATATTTTAGTGAATTTTTTTTTTATTGTCATTTTTACTTCCTTCTGATCATTTGTACCATAGATTGAAATAGAATACTATTGCAGTCTAATGTGATTCTGACAGGCTGCCTGTATAGCCATGTGTTATGGATGTTATGTTGGTGCACCACTTCCTGTTTCCTGTTTTACGTTTGTGGCAGTTGCTCCTGTCTTTTTATGTTATGTTACCAACATGGCTCCTTTGCAGTAATCCCACTTCTGACACCATGTGTTGTAAATAAACACAGCACGCGGGAACCTTGTGTGGTACAAGGTGTTACAGAAAGCTCAATATGATACATCGGCCAGGGATCTGCCAGAGTTGATTACTGGAGAACAAATCCGTATGAAACCCTTACCTGGGGAACGAACAGGTCGTTGGTGAATGGGTACTTATTTGAAAAAAGTTGCACCACGCTCGTATCTAGTGGTAGTTGACAGAACTCTCTTTCATCGCAATCGTGTGGATTTACGAGTGGCAGAAAAACCTATGTCACAATATCTCATTGATAAGCCAGTCTCGCTTGGTATAACAGGGACACGTGTGCCCATTGACTGTGAGGAATGTACAGAGGTGGGGCCACAGACCAATGGTACTGGCAATCCTGAGCAAGCTAGTACATCTACCAGCAGCCACGCGCAGGACATGCCAGTAGGAGGTGATAAGAGCCCAGTAACTACCGAGAGGGCCAATAGACTACAAGG
Organism: Bufo bufo; assembly: GCF_905171765.1. NCBI lineage: Eukaryota > Metazoa > Chordata > Amphibia > Anura > Bufonidae > Bufo > Bufo bufo. The sequence goes on along the minus strand of NC_053390.1, from coordinate 139,883,118 downwards.
ACCAGTCGTCACCCGTAGTGGCAGATGTTCAAAACCACCTATGAGACTTAACCTATAGAGTATAAAATGCGCTATTATTATCTCTCTTCAAAACTTACAATGTTCATTTATAAACACAAAAAAAAAGGGGAAACATAGAAACATAGAAACATAGAATGTGTCGGCAGATAAGAACCATTTGGCCCATCTAGTCTGCCCAATATACTGAATACTATGGATAGCCCCTGGCCCTATCTTATATGAAGGATGGCCTTATGCCTATCCCATGCATGCTTAAACTCCTTCACTGTATTTGCAGCTACCACTTCTGCAGGAAGGCTATTCCATGCATCCACTACTCTCTCAGTAAAATAATACTTCCTGATATTACTTTTAAACCTTTGCCCCTCTAATTTAAAACTATGTCCTCTTGTAGCAGTTTTTCTTCTTTTAAATATTCTATCCTCTTTCACCTTGTTGATTCCCTTTATGTATTTAAAAGTTTCTATCATATCCCCTCTGTCTCGTCTTTCTTGGATGTTATGTTGGTGCACCACTTCCTGTTTCCTGTTTTCCGTTTGTGGCAGTTGCTCCTGTCTTTTTATGTTATGTTACCAACATGGCTCCTGTGCAGTAATCCCACGTGCTGTGTTTATTTACATCACATGAAACACCATGCCTTATTGAGTGCCAAGTGGTTAAAGAATAACAGAAAAGTGTAATTTGTTTGGTGATTACAAAAAATTTAATGGTGCAAAATAAATTTATTAGAACTATCAACAGTACTGTCTAAAAGTGGAAAAAGAAGAATTGATGCTGTTTTAAAGGCAAAGGGTGGTCACACCAAATATTGACTGGATTTAGATTTCTTTTTTGTTCTTTCACTTTGTATTTTGCTAAACTGTAATTGATAATTGATAAAGCAATCTTACTTTGCAGTATTTTTCCCATACCTGCCTACCCAAGTGTTAGACAACAAAGAAATTAGAAAAAAATATTTCTATTTAATAAACATTCCCTGATGGTTCAATGAAGTGGAGGGGTCAAGGTCACTAACTTTGGGGTCTAGCATAGAGTTTAATCATTTTGGTTAGCTCCTATTAACCTTAGTGTGTGTGACCATAGAAACATCTGCAGACCATTGAAACAAACAGCAATGGCGCATGTGGTCACTTCATTAAATGTATGTATCCAAGTAAATTTGTTTCCTGTCATTGCTCTGTAGTGTTTTGCCATGCTTGTTCTGGTATGTCATAATTTTTTTATTACTCTATGATCATGACATTATACAAATACACATGCACACAGCTTTGTGGTATGCATATTATACACATCGCCACTCAGCAGCCCTGGAAGCTTGTCTGAGTTTTTTGGTCAGGTTGGTGTGCCAGGGTTGTCTGTTAATTTTTCGTGTTTTGTTGTATGTGAGGGGGGCAACAGTGTCCAGAGCTGTACTTATTATAGTGTTATATAGGGTGGTAGCAGCATCTGGGTCTTGGAGGGAACAGATGGCAGAGAGTGGGAGAAGAGAGTCAGAAAGCAAGCAAAAGTCTAGATGTTTAAGGTTCCTGCGGGGGTGTGCTAGTGTGTGGACCGGGGGAGCAGCAGAAGAGACCAATGAAGATAAGGGGAGTAGGTTGTGGTCGGATAGGGGGAGAGGCGAATTAGAAAGGTTATAGATAGGGAGCAGAGGCGGCTAAAGATAAGATCCAAAGTGTGACCATCTCTGTGGGTGGGAACTGAAGACCACTGTGATAGGCCGAAGGAGGAGTTTAGAGGCGGCTGAGTGGAAGGTGTCAATAGGGATGTTGAAGTCACCCATGATGATAGTGGGGATGTTGGCAGAAAGAAAGTGTAGTAGCCAGGTGTTAAAGTGGTCAAGAAAGATGGTGGCTGGGCCTGGGGGGCGGTAAATTAGGTTGGAGGGAGAGTAGATGCGAACAGAGTGTACTTCAAATGAGGTGAGCGTAATGGAGGGAGGCAGTGGAGTTGGGCTGTATGAGCAGGTGTCTGATAGGAGAAGACCAACTCCTCCACCATGTTTTCAGCTGGGGCGGGGTGTGTGAGTGAATTGAAATCCACTATATGAGAGTGCAGCAGGGGAGGAGGTGTAAGAGGATGTCAGCCATGTTTCTGTGAGACCCAGAAAGGAAAGGTTTTGAGAGATGAAAAGTTCATGAATGTACGACAGTTTGTTACAGACAGAGCGTGCGTTCCATAATGCTCCTGCAAGAGGAACCAAAGGAGCAGGGTCACAGGAATGGTTATTAGGTTTAAGGGGTTACAGAAATTTGTAGAAAGAGATTTGTATTGGGACGTAGAGGTGATAGTGGGGATTTGCTGAGGGGGGCCTGGATTTGGATAGATATCACCAGCAGTAAGGAGAAGCAGAGAAAGTGTTAATAGGTGAGAATAGGAGAGGGCAGGAGGTATCTGTGTGTGTTTGGGAAGGAAGTGTTTTATGTGGCCAAGCAGGTTTGTGCAAGCTGTCAGATGAGAAGGTAAGATGGAGGGAGAGATGAATAGTTCCTTGCTGGGTGAATGAACGTGGGGGTATTTCTGGAGGTTGTTGACAAGTGGGAACAGTAAGATGAAAAATTGAAACATTGTTTGCATTAACTATGTCTGTAATTACCTGTGGTCCCCTTCTGGTCCAATTCTGGTATAATTCAGTCTGTGCACTTAAGAGTTGCACTTGAGAGATGTGGCATTTGGAAAGACCAAGGTCTGAAAAGACCTAGGACCTTAGATTTAAACCACTCAGTGTTCAATCAGGTGTGACCAAGAGGGGAGGGGGGACATTTGGCCTAATCAAGGAGGACCAGATACAGGGGTGAAATAGTCAATGTAAACAAATACTCAATAAATCCAGCAGGGAAAGAGACATTAATAGTTCAGACAAGACATACCAGGATTTAGAAGGAGAGATGCCTTCTGTTAGCTGTGGCATTACATAGCGTTAGTATTAGGCCATGGTTAAATATTTTGCCCTGTACATGTGTGTAGTAGAAGTAAATTGATTATAGTGAATGCCTTCTGTTAGCTGTTGCATTAAATTGCATCAGTATTAGGCCATGGTTAAATATTTCGCCCTGTACATCTGTGCAGTAGAACTAAATTGATTATAGTGAATGCCTTCTTTTAGCTGTTGCATTACATATTGTCAGTATTAGGCCACAGTTAAATATTTCACCCTGTACAAGTGTGCAGTGGAACTAAATTGATTATGGGGAATGTTTTCTGTTAGCTGTTGCATTACATAGCATCATGATTAGGCCGCGGTTAAATATTTCACCCTGTACATGTGTGCAGTGGAAATAAATTTATTATAGCAAATGCCTTCTGTTACCGATACAGTTGTTATACACTACTGCCAACAGACAGTTGCCTGAGCCCTCCAATGGAACGAGCAGCGTCAAAAATAATGCTTTAGATGGCACAAGTAGCAGCAGAAAGGGGAGGGCTGGTAGTAGAAGGCGCAGCAACAGGTCAGAGCTGCCACTGTCATCCAACAGTCATGTTTTGATCAACAATCCAGCTGTACTACAATGGTTAACTTGCTCTTCACAATCATCTCAAGTTATAGCAGATACACACAGCCAACAATTGAAGGGTTCCTCTGACACCACGCTTAGTTGTCATGGCCCATGAACTGTTTCTATGCACTCAACTTGTCCTGAACCTGCCCCTTGCTTTTGCTGCTCTGTCTGTTAGCCAAGTAATGTTGGCCGCCGGCTCTGCTCCGCCTTTCATTGGCGATGACCTTTGTGGGGATAGTCAGAAGTTATAGGCCAGCACAGACTTGGAGGAGTGATGGGAGCATATTTGGGAGCACATGTTGAGAGAGGTCAGGGACACGTGAGGGAGTGGCACCATGATTTGTAAGCCAAAAGCAGGACTGGGTACAAAACACAGAAGACATGCAAATATTCCAATCACATGTCATCTCTGTTTTGGATCCACTACAGTTTTTTTTGCCTTAGCAATACTGATCGATTACTGACCAAATGCTGACTGTGTGAAGGTGGATGCTCAAAAGACAGGATCCGCTTTTTTGAGCTTGTTCTTGTGACGGATCAGAAAAATGGAAATATAAATAGTGACGTCAACACAAACTTACTGTTGACACCCTCTCCACTCTGTCATGGGCCCACTTGAGTTTAATAGAATAGGTTCTGTAGAAATCTATGTGGAATCAGCAGATGGTGTAAAAGGAGAGCGCTCTTTCACTCAATAGTACAATCTTGGGCCTCTGCACAGTTAAATCCTTTATACCTGACGTTAACATTGACCTGTAAGGCTGAGTTCACACTTCAGTTATTTGGTCAGTTTTGACAATGTAACTGACCAAATAAGTGAAGTATGAACTGATTCTAAGAGTGACACCTGTCAACTGCCTGTAAAACTGACACACAGTACAGTAACTGTTTCACTACCATAGATAACTAGCTATGCATGTTTCTGCAATGCACAGTAATGTACATTGATTTATAGATGTATAGCTGATTTTTAATGTGCTTCATAACAAATTAATTCAGATCGAATCAATTTTTTTGATTCGCTCATCTTCATGTTGTTGAGTTGTGTGAGAAGTGTCAGCTTCAGCATTTAGATTGCTATGAGGAGGAGGTTCAGGAGAAGGCAGGGGACCCAATGTGGTTGTAGTAGTAGTAGCAGTGGCATTGGTAGGGGCAGTGGTAGCGATAGTGGCACTTGGGACAATTACAGATCAAGGAATTTGGAGGGGGGCCAAGTAACCCACAATGACTCAGAGTGAGTAATGTTATGATGATTTGGTATTGGACAGGACCTGGCATCCAGATCAGGATGCTGAGAAGAAGGGAGATATCAGAGTAAGAGAAAGGTGCCTGCGGCAGCAGTAAACACTGGGAGCAAGATACAGCTAAATCCTCCAAAAGAAGTAGAAGAGCAAGATCTGCTTCTATTGTGACCAGCATGGGAACTGGTGATTAGTGTTGATCACGAATATTCGAATTTCGAATTTTTATCGCGAATATAGGTACTTCGAAAATTCGCGAATATTTTGAATATAGTAATATATATTCGTAATTTCGAATATTAGATTTTTTTTTTAATCAGTACACATGATCCCTCCCTGCTTCTAGCTTGTGGGCCAATGAGAAGGCTGCAGTATATTTGACTTTAGGAGTAGTGTTGTTTGCGAATTTTCGAATTTTTATTGCGATTTTTTTCAACTTACAACTATTAGACAAAGAAGATTATAGCACTATATTAGCTAAATTGCTCTGTATTCGTTTTTTTTCCGAATATTTGCTATATTGCTATAACTTAGTTTTTTCGAATATTCGTAATATTATAAAACAAGAATATATAGCAATATAGTGAATATTCGAAAAAAAACGAATTTAGAGCAATTTAGCTGATATAGTGCTATAATCTTCTTTGTCTAATAGTTGTAATTTTTTTCTCATCTGAAGTTCAGATTGGAAAAAAATTACAACTATAAAAAAAAAGCTTATAGCACTATATTAGCTAAATTGCTCAAATTTTTTTTTTTTTGAATATTCACTATACTGCTATATATTCTTGTTTTAGAATATTACGAATATTCGAAAAAACAAAGGTATAGCAATATAGCAAATATTTGGAAAAAAAAACGAATATAGAGCAATTTAGCTAATATAGTGCTATAATCTTCTTTGTCTAATGGTTGTAACTTGTAAGTTGAAAAAAATCGCAATAAAAATTATCATTACTAAAATTCGCATGACGAAAATTCGCATATTACACGATTATTACCTTGCCGATTTTTCGAGTAAAAAAAAATCGTAGAATATAACGAATATTCGAATTTGCGAATATTCAACGAATATTCTACAAAATATTCGCGAAATATCGCGAATTCGAATATGACCCATGCCGCTCATCACTACTGGTGATGCCGATGATACTGTGGGAACATGATCAAACATGCCAAACCAAGCCTTGTGCAAGTATCTCCTGTATGACATTGTCATTTCAGTGAAGGTTTTCAGCATGGCAGAGAGCATTGTCATGCGTTGTTTATCTGTCAAAATTAACAAGGTATGTATCCATTAGCCCTACCCAGCCGACACTACTGCTAATATTACTCCTACACAGCTGCATACACATTTATCCTACTGCCTTGTCTATGCTGCTACTGCTGCCGCTACTATTCCTGCCACCCCTACACAGCCACACATGTCTACTGCTGTGCTGCTACTGCTGCTGAAAATATTGCTGCCACATGCCACTGTTACCCTACCCTTTTCACATCAACAATGTACTGCTGCTTAAAAGGGAACGTTTTTCCAGGCTCGTTCAGAAGAAGCAATTTTTTCTGCTGACATTAATATTTGTGTGTGTATAAACAGCGGCAGGCATCTGCCCCCGGTAAGGCATAATCTTTGTAATCCTTGTTGAGAATAAGACACTGTTTTTTCCGATAACACCATGTGTTTTTAAATACCATCTTCCCTAAATAAGGGACAATTTTTTGAATGATTTTAATTTTAAAAAGTATAGCAAATATGCATTGTGTTTTTAAACAGGCTGCTTTGTTAACACTTTCCGCCATGCATTTACCATAGCCAGTATCACTCTGACATTAGTTGCTAATGCTGTCATTGTGTTAAAGAACTTAAAAGGAGGGGGAGATAAACAACAAAAATATTATTTTTTTTAAAAGAGAGAACAACAAGATATAAATAATCTGAGTGCTAAGAGACCTCAGACTGTCCTATAGCAAATTTCAGACCAATTAGAGCACTCTTGATTCATGTAGATTGATTCAGCCATGAATCTAATTTTATAAAAAATTCTCAAACGCAGGCACAAAGCGAATTTCACGAAGTTCGCTTGTCTGGTCTTTACCTGGGCATCATTTCTTTAAATGTACCACATTAAAGGCCTAAGAAAGGAAACACTATAAAAGACAAGTGTCTAAAATTCTTGGGCATCCTGAGTCAAAAGTAAATAAATAGGCGTCATAAAAGGTGCACTCCTCAACACCTGGCCAGGAAATGTTTATTTTCTTTTGTCTGAAGCTGCAACTAAAAGTACATGGTAGAAGCGTAGGTAAAACTGTTTTGAAGTGAGAACATTTGCTTCCTCGGTCTCGTGATCTGCTTGTGCAATGAATATGTTAAGAAGCAAGACTTGGTGGACCTTTAGTAAACAGAAATGCAACAAACTTTCACAAGGTGGCAAATAGGGAACAGAAAGGTTCTATGAATGGTTCTTTGGGGTAGGTTGACACAAGCCTTCTTTAGGTCAGCACATCTTCATTGCATACATTATATAAATATTTTTTTTTTCCTATGAATCATTTGTCTGTAGCACCCAGTGAGATCAAATGTACAGAATCTGGGTGACATATGTAGCAAGATGGCACTTACTACTTACCACCAAAAATATTATATGACAATTAAGGATGATGTATGTCCAGTCTTCCAGTCTATTTCATATCTGGAGTACTACAGAAATTCCAAAAGGAACTTGAAAATAAAACTGATACTATTGTTTTGTGTCCTGATGTGATACCAGATGTCTCCCTGAACCAAAAGGAGAAATGCAGCATGCAAGATTTCTCTGCCTGGTTATGAACCTGTGCGACACCTGTCAAGTGGAAGTGGAACTCACTGCCACAGAAGATTTGATTAGCTCTTTTCATGCCTAGTTTAAAATTTCCTAAAAGGCTTGTCTAGTTGTTTTCATATTGATGACCAATATCAGATTGTGTCAGATAGGTGGGGGTGTGACACCCAGCTTCTCGACCGATCAGGTCTTATTGCCAGGGACCGACAGCAGGAATAAAGCAGTGGATGGAGCCTGAAGCAGAAGGCTTCATCTACTGTGTATAGCGCACTGTATCTTGGCTCCCATTTAATTGCAGTTGGTGGTTGCCAAAAACAGCTGAGGTGTGGGGTTGGGTGTCAGACCCCCACCTATCTGATATTGGTGGCCTAACCTCAGGAGCTATAGTGTCTTAGAAGCCTAGGTTTTATATGCAATTTAAAAAACATATGTCAGCAGATTTGTAAATATGAAAAACTAACTGACCTGTTGCATGTGTGCTTGGCAGCTGAAGGCATCTAAGTTGGTCCCATGTTCATATGTGCCCGCATTGCTGAAAAAATAGTTTTAATATATGTAAATGAGTCTCTAGGAGTAACGGGGGCATTGCTGTTATACCTAAAGGCTCAGCTCTCTCTGAAACTGCTGCGCCCTTACCGCTTAGGAGAAGTGATCGCGTTTATACTTCCAGGCCCTGTCAAAGTGCAGAGGACACGGCTGTTGCAGAGAGAGCTGAGCATCTGTGAGTAATGGCAACACCCCTGTTGCTCCTAGAGGCTCATTTGCAGATATTAAAACATCATTTTTCTCAGCAATGTAGGCACATATGATCATGGGGGCAACACAGATGTCAAGAGAAAATGCAACAGGTCAGCCAGTTTCATAGGTACAAATGTGCTTGCCCTTTAAATGACCACAAAAAACTGAGTGCTAGGAACTTAAAACCATTAATCTCACAAGGCCACAGGTGAAACAAATAAATGTTTCTTCCCTTGTCCACACTCTTAGATAGTGTGATCTGTATTCAGCGTGTTACCTTCTTCCAGTCACAGCCATAGTTTAGGAGGATGGCTGTCGGTTAATAAAGGCCATATGATCATAGCACCGTCAATTCGTGTGAACCACTTCTATGGCATGGCGTGGAAAGGGGTAATGTTTTCATTTAAATTGTTCATTGATCATTGCCCACAGCAACCGACCAGAACACTTCTTTCATATTAAAACCTGCTCCAAAGAAACAGAAGCTGAAATCTGAAATGGATTATATATATATATATATATATATATATATATATACCATGGACCATTTATAAGGGTATACTACTTTTTATGTATAAGAGACACTGGAATAAAACTCTGTCTGGTTCCCTATGTGCAGAGAATGGGGTCGAGGGGTTGTTGCACCAAGAGTTAGAACACAGTAAATGATGCACATGTAAATAGTTATGATCCTTATATATGAAGATATTTAATCTTTATTTTCATTTTATGCATTTAACCTTATAAATTTTTTTAGTTTTACCAGCCTGAAAACGGTAGTATAAGATATGACCAGAAGTTAGCAGAAGCTGGAAAAATCACCAGGCCTGGACGCTAACATACTGTGGGGGTGCCACTTCCTTTTATTGTCCTATTTAATTCACTCTCGGGCAACTTCTTATTGGCAGTGGAATGTTCAGCTCTGGATTTGCTTTTCCCCTCTGACATTAACAGACACTGGGTAACTGTGTGCTTTGTCCTTCCATGACAGCGACAGAAAAGGAGCCTCAGATCAGCATTCCTCTTTCACTCTTTAGTTACCAGGATTTCAAATAACACTTCTTGCTTGCAAAAGATGTGAATTAACCCAAAGCAAAAAAAAAAAAAAAGTCTTCACATTACCTTAAATGATTCATACGACAAATTAAAAAGAAAGAGATTTTGATAAAATTATGAAATCATTATTGATATTACAAAATTTAATTGAACAAGTCCTCCGCTGCCGCAATATAGAGAATTACACTGTGGCTGCGAGCGCTAAGAATATTGAGATTAAGACAATTTGCAATTAGTTAAAAATCTGGAAAGCTTTTTTTTTTTCTCCTCGAGTGCTGGATCAGTGATCATTTTGCCACTTAAGATGACAAATGTCCCTCACTTGGGTGTTCTTATAATGGTGATATTATTACAATAATTATACCATTTAATATGTATGATTAGTCACTCTGAAAGTGCTATTATTACTATCACAATAATCTGTAATAGTTGGCTCCATCATTGTTATGACATTATCTTTCCTACTGTTTGTTGACCTTTTAGTTCACAGGGGCGGTTACTTTCCCAGCCCCCAAAACCTTTAAGAAGCTGAATCCATGGTTTCGTTCTCAGCTGGAATGTTTAGAAACCCTCTGTACTAAATACTTTGGTGAACTACTTAAACACCAACAAGAGCCTTATGGGGCCTTGCCCAACTTTAAACATATCTTTTTTGTTCTGAATTTTTTGCTTTCTGCTGCCATTCTGGAGCTAACTGTGGGTTCAAATTAAAGATACCACATGTATTGAAGTTTACTGAATTGCACTGAGTTGCTTTTTGTTCCATTCTCTCTTAACTTCACCCCCAACTGGGACTGGGCAGCTTTCCTTCCAGCGGAGCGTGCTTTAAAATAGCCTCAAAAAAAGAGGCAAAAAAGCGGGAGATAGAAAACGAAAAGGTGCAGCTTAGCCCCATAATTAGCCTTGATCCTCACAGCCTAAAATATTTTAATGCCAGGTTTCTGATTGCACTGCAGCAAAGTGGATTGGGAACGTAGAAAAGTAATTAGGTCTGTGCATTGAAGTGTGGAGAACATTTAAAAGTGAATAGATGGCTACTACATTCCTGGCAGCGTGGGCTCTGTCCTTTTGGTTCTTCTTTTGGTAGGGGTGATAGGTTTATTGCAATGTCAGTAAGACTATGAATGCGAGTTGCTGTTAGACATGAACATCCTTAAATAATTTATAAAAATGTCACACTGACACTAGTAAGAAAAATTATGTAGACACCAAATCGTATACTTTTATTAAAATCAAATAATTGCACATACACTAATTCTTTATTTTGCTATATTTTGTAAATTTTTATTATATTATTTTTATTATACATTTTGTTATACTTGGTTTATTATATACGTATCAATCATTCTTTTATTCAAGACAATTTCTGCAAAAATACAGGCATACATATTCCTTGGTAGTTAAGAATTGCTATACAGGTTTACTTTCTAATCAATGCAACAGATATAAATGTTATATCTAACTCTTTGGGAGCAATTGGTTAATTCATTCAGCAATGCAGCCTCTAGGGTGCGATGCATAAAATAATACTGTTAAAAGAGTGTCTAAACCTGAAAGGGGGTGTCTGGCTCCAAAACTTATTTATTGTCCTGAAAGTGTAAAAAGTTAAAAATTAAATAAAAAACACAACAAAAAACACTCACCTATTTACTGCTCCAGTACTCAGGATCCCATCAACCTACCTTCTTGTCCTCAGTGGATCAGGAGTGTGATGTTTCATCCATGGCAACGTGCACTGTTGCCTCAGAGGTGACATGTCCCTAAGCGTCAGGACACCATAGAGGTTGAGGCCAGTGCATGGCTGGAGAGATGCAGGTGACCACTGTGACCGCACTATATGTGCAGGGTCTGCTCTCCTGAATGTAGATGTCCAACGGCATAGGTAGGTTTAGAATAGGAACTGCCTGACTGAGACCTCCTTGGTTTGGGTAGGTGGGTACAGATATGTTTTAATCAAAATATATTGGCTGAGAGTCTAGTATTTTATCATATCAGAGTGAGGGCTTAGTCCATATATAATGCTTGCATCTGTTGAGTTAGTGCATTATTTTCAGCTGTTTTCAGTGATTTTTTTCATAAATGTAGCCATGGACATCCGCATTTTTATTTATCATATAGTGCAGGATGCTTTTATCTTTTGTTTTTTATCTTTTCTCTGTGATTTTTTACCACTGTACCACTGTGAGACTTCACATTTCTGGTACAACAGGTATTGGAAGGAGTGGGAAACATAGGGGGGTGGATAGCTGAGTGGTTGCCTTTAATATTAACATTGGGGCCAGGCAACACATTTAATGTAAATGCCCACCACAACATTTTATGCCCAACATTCTATACTAATTACTACAGGTATGTTTCTAGCAATTTGGGTTCCATTTTTATGGCACAGAACTCCAAATTCCAGTGCCTGGTCAAAAAGAGTTAAACTATAAAATTCTGCCACCTCTCAGTGAAACCCAGGAGCTTGCTACCTACTGAGTTATTAATAGGTTTGATGTATAAACCCCTTTGCTCCCCCTAGTGGCAAGAGGATTGTATCACTAACCTCCATAGCTGTGCCAGCGATTTGAAGATCTCTAACAAGCAGAACTCTGATGGTTACATAAAGTAATGAATTAGCACAGAATTTTGGACCTATTCAACAACAAAGTTGCAGATAACTGATAGCATCAATAGCACACTTTGGCTTTTGCGCTAACTTCTTTTTTACAAAGGTATTCCCATTTTTACATTTAAGGTAGCAATCCTTTTTAAATTAGCTTAAAAAAAGCAGCTGCTGGCTCTCCTCACATGTCTGTTGTAATAAAACATGTATGTCCCATGAAATAATGATTTTAGAGCATCAGTTCTTTAAATACTGGGAAGTGTGATTTCTCTGTTGTTTCTCCTAGAAATGTCTCTACACACTCCATACTGTTCAGTCAGTGCTGACAGTGGCAGGCTGCATAGGGACATAGCCTATTTACAAAAAGAAATTTTAAACGTCCATTTACTAATTTATTCATATATTTCCAGGAAGAATAAAAGAGGATGGGTACATCACAGAGCTCTTAGAAAAAATTCCCTAGTTTTGTTATAGTTTAGTATAAGTGTGTAAATTAACATAAATATACGTACAGGGTAGCATGCTATACGTTTTGAGAAAATTGAGAGTTAATATATACCTAAATAACAATACACTGGGGAAGATTTACTTTTGAAAATACGCCAGGTTTTTGGTACCGTTTGTACCCAAAAAACTGCTGTACATTCTTTGAACTGCATTTATCAAATGTTTTAGGCACTTTTCTAACCATTTTACACCTCATCCAACTAAGGGACGTTACTTCTGAGGAAAATGGGTGTGGCTGAATTGCGCCACAGTGTGCGGCGAAAACTGCCATGTGAATGTCCCTTAAGACTGTTTTACTTTTAGTGACTCTTAGCAAATCTGCCCCACTGTTTGTATTTTCCTATCTAAAAAAGTGAATTCTTTTGTTGTAAAAATTAATATAAGTATATATAAGTTGTAAGTATTAATTTCAAAATTGTCACAAAGCAGAATGTAACATTTTCATGGATTTTTTTTTTGTTGGGGGGGAGGGGGGTCATGGTATGGTAACTTCTAAAACTCTCCATTGTTTATTTGAATATAAAAAGGCAATCATGTGACGAACCTGCAAACCTTCATATTCTATTGGATATAATATTCTAAGTAAAATGAAGTCTAGCTTTCATAGAAAGTATATAAACAATTAAAGATCAAATCTGCACAATACCAAAAACTGTAAAAAAAATAAAGCATGTGAACTTGATGAAAATAAGTAACAGATGTGCTGAGACATGAAAATGCAGTAAAATAAGCAAATGTGTACAATATAAAACAGCTTGGAAGTAATTAAATATTACATATTGCAATATTCTCAGAAACAAACACTACATAGAAAATGCTTTATGGCTGTAAAATGCCAAATTTTAAAATACTTTAGGAATATAAATACTCTGTTAAGTGACAACATGTACTTCATATGAACAACTTTCAATAAACTTTGCATCAAATGATCCCTTCCATGCTTGAAATAGATAAAGCTGCTGTAAGGGTATTTTTACACAGCCTAATTCCAGGCCATAATGAGTGGCAAAAACCAGTTGATATCGAGGCTCATTTAAAAGGAGTTTACACAGGCAAAAAGAAAGTGCATGGGGGATGAATGATCGTTACTACATACTTTTACATTATGTTGGCAGCAGATCCTTTTTTTTTACAAGCATTTCTATGTTGACATGAATATTCCAATCTGCTTACAAATGAGAAGTTGATCACTAATTGGCTGATGGCTTTTACACAGGTCAGTTATTGGGAATGAGCTTTTGTATGAATACTCGTTTCTGATAATTGTTCCGATCATCTGCCTGTGTAAAAGGGCCCTAAGTAGTATGTATGCAAAAATCATTGTGTAATTTGGGTACGAATTGATTGCACTTATATTTAGAGAGAAAGAGAAGGCAGGCAGATGTGTGTAACACTACTTTGGAAAAAGAGATGCGCAAATCAGGTTTTTTTCCTAAAGAAAAAAAAAACCTTAACATCTCACACCACTAGATATAACATAGCTACTCAAAAGTCAATACTTAGCCTTTTAAACAGGCCTTAAAGCCTAACTTGGGTAATAGCTAAGCCATCAACTCGGGGTGATTGCCCTTAAAGGAGTTCTCCGGTATTTAAGAAAATGAAAATACTTAAATATTACTTTATTATAAATATATTCCCAAATAACTTTTAGTAGTTATAATGAGTCGTTTTGTCTAGGGAGCAGTCATTAGAAGAAATAAAGTGGCCGCTGTCCTACTTCACAAGACTGAGCTAAAGAGCCGCCTCATTCTCCTCTCCTACTTGTCAGGGATTATGATCATAATTACAGCTGATAATAACTTTAGTTGAATCTCTGTGGGAATGGAGTTCATGATGAAATATGAAGTACAGAAGACAGACAGGACAGACTGTGGTAATGTAGACTGCAAAAAATGCTGCTGCTCATCAACCACATCCCCACCTCCTCTCTGTACTTCATGTCTCCTCATGAACTCCATTCCTACAGAGATTCAACTGAAGATCATATTAAACAATATTCAGGATTATAATCCCTGGCAAGTAGAGCAGAGAGGAGGATGAGGTAGCTGTTACGACCAGAGGATGTGGATCCTCTGTGTCAGCTGATAGAGGACTGGGAATTAGTCCAATATTGCTGACTGCTGACTCTCAGAGACAGGACCCTGGTGTCTGCACTGGTTACCTTGAATGCAGCTACCTGCAGTAGTGTGAACAGAGTCCAACAAAGGCAGAATAAAGGAACAGATGGTCTTTACTGGCAGACAGTATTCAAAAGTCACTTGACAGATACAGGCAACACAAAGCTCAGAGCAATATAGCATGCAGATATAAGCAGTCTCATAGGCAGTGCAGGATCTGGATCCAGGCAGACTTACAGGAGGAGATGGGCAGATGCGTAGTCAGGCAGTGCAGAGGTCTATAATCTAGGTGATCCAATAAACAGACAGCAGGCAGATGCGTAGTCAAATGAAGCAGAGGTCAGAATCCAGGAAATCCAATAAGCAGACACAGAGGAATGCTTCAGCGGGAGTCAAGAGGTACAACAACCACGCTTGGGCACTTCATGATGAGTGAAGCTGCCTTAAATACAAATAGTCCCGCCTCTGGGTGGGGATGGTAATCAGGAACCAGCTGCCTACTCCTATAAGAAAGGGAGAGGTGCGCGCGCGCATGCTATAGCGCATCAGATGACACCTGGCAAAGAGGACGGATGCGGCGGTATGCTGGCGGGCACCTGCATCTCCTACAAGGTAAGCCAGTACTGGGACCCATAGTGCTGCAATGTGTAGACAGCGATCTGCCACCCTGCAGTGGAGATGCAGATCCCATACTGACAGTAGCTCTTTAGCTCAGTCTTGTGAAGTAACTTGTGCTGCTGTGTGATTAGGAGAGGCATTGTGAGTACTAATAAGATAGATGCCATTTTATTTCCACCGATGATTTCTCCCCAGACAAAACAAGCCATTATAATTAGAAAGATATTTGGGAATATATCTATAATAAAGTAATATTTTAAGTATTTTCATTTTCTTAATTCCTGGAGAACCTCAAGCAGGGTAGAAAGAACTGGCTTGTTAGCTGAGAGGCCTTTGACGGGGTCCAGTGGGTTACTCTTTCTCATTATGGAGGGCTCCTAGTATGCATGATGAGCATTGTAGACTAGGCAACATTCCTCTTGGTTTTTGGGAAAAATTTATGCAAATTTCAGGTATTTTAACTCTGATGGCATAAGTGAGGCTTAGCTTTCTTTTCCTTTTTGAAGTCAAACTAATTTGCATATATTTCCCAGAAACCCAAAGATTTATTTTACTTTTCGAAAGAAAATTTATTTGCACATCTCTTTCTGAAGAGTAACGTTATGTGTAGTGATAGGCACTTTCTCTCTCGCTCTGATTGTAGCTTACCATATGCCAAAAACTTCAGATTCTGCATCAAATTCCGAATTGATACAATTAATTTGCTCATCTCTAATTGTAACCTATCTACCACTGTCCTTCAATCAAGCATTTGAGACTGGAAGGCTTTCTTCTTTCTGGGGTACTGCTCTTTGGAAATGTTGAATGGAATACAGTAGCATAGTAAGTCTGAAAAGACATTTAAGTTCAACCTGTACTTCTCAGTCTTTATCCAGCGTAAGGGAAAAAAAACCTCATAAGGCAGACATCAATGTTTCTCATTAGAGATGAGTAAATTTCTCAAAAATTCTATCCAAATTTATTTATGGCGAATTGTGTTAAAAAAAAACCCAGCTATTTCCTGGCTGCAGAGAGCCTTTATAGTGGTGTAGAACACTGTGCCTTTCAGTAACACGCATAGGGAGTCTGCTGTGGTATTGAAACAATACTGTGAGATGACAGTCGTCGCTCTTAGAATCACTACACACTTCACTTATTTGGGCAGTTACGGGGCCAAAACTGACCAAATAACTCAAGTGTAAACTTAGCCTTACAGGTCAATGTTAGAGTCAAGAAGAAGTGCACCTCTTTTACACCGTCGGCAGCTGATTCCACATAGATGTCTATAGAGGTCTACAGACCATGTCATGCAGGCTTACATAGAGAGGATCCGTTGTGCATCTCATTTTTCCTTCCATCTGACAGATCAGAAGAAGGGTCAAATAAATGATGATGTCAGCCAGACCAAAAGGCAAAATAGTGGCCCAGTCATGAAGTGAGGAGGGTAAGATCAGCATGAGAAGTCCACAGAGGGGCCCTATGAAATAATGGAAAGGTGAAAGCAGCATGAGGAGACCACAGAGTGGCCCAATGACAGAGTCTGGAGGTGGCAGCATCAGGAAGACACAAAGTGGCACAAGGACAGAGTCTGGAGGTGACCGCAGCATGAGCATCAGGAGGAGGCCACAGAGTGGAACAATGACAGTGTGGAGGTGGTGGCAGCATCAGTAGGCCACAGAGTAACACAATGGCAGAGTTTGGAGGTGGCAGCAGCTGCAGCAGCATCAGGAGACCACAAGGTGGCACAATGACAGTATGGAGGTGGCAGCAGCATCATCAAGATGTCACAGAGAGGCACAAGGACAGAGTGTGAAGGTTGTGGCAGCAGCATCCAGAGGAAGCCACAGGGTGGCACAATGACAGTGTGCAGGTGGCAGTAGCAGCATCTGGAGGCCACAGAGTGGCAAGATGACATAGTGTTGAGGTAGCAGCATCATCAGGGGACCACAGAGTGGCAAGGTGACATAGTGTGGAGGTGGCAGCATCAGGAGGCCACAGAGTAGAAAGGTGACATAGTGTGGAGGTGGCAGCAGCATCAGGAGACCACAGAGTGGCAAGGTGACATAGTGTGAAGGTGGCAGCAGCATCAGGAGGCCACAGAGTGGCAAGGTGACATAGTGTGGAGGTGGGTGGCAATACCAGTACTCGCTGAAGATGGTGGGTGAAAGAAGGAGCACTTGGCATCAGATGTGTGGCATCAGGCGGGTGGCAGCTAGTGATGAGGTGCAGGGGCAATTTTCGAATTCTCGATATTTCGCAAATATTTGGTAGAATATTCGTCATATATTCGCGAATTAGAGATTATTTTCTTGATCGCGAAAAATTGGCAATGTAATATTCGCGGAATGCGCACGAAATACAGGCGTGGGTCACTATAGCTACATTTTTCAAGCTGCTAGAAGTTTCCTAAGACTGGAGAAAATGGTTGGCATGGCAGAACATTACAATAGCTTTATATGCAGATAGAGTGCTCCAATATATTTGCTATTGTGAAATCGGCACTAATGTTGTGAATATTTTGGCGCAATACAAGCAACTTCACATTTTAACAGGTCTGACTACTTATTAGTGATTGGTGCACTAAGTATTGTTGTGAACTTGTGACATCACAGCACTATGTATGTATGTAGCATACATACATACATACATACAGCACCATGTATGTAGCATGTATGTATTGTGAGACAGTGACAGATCTCACACAGGTTAGAGGCAAGGAAGGGGTGGATAGTGCGGCCCACACCCCTATTCCACCACAGATGAGACCAGCTGGAGGTACTCCGCCAGGCATAAAGCACCTCCCAGGGTATCAGTAAGGGGGGAGTGTGCAAACAGAGACCTGGTAAGGCTCTGTGAGTGTGGTCTCAGCTGGGCAAGGCTGAGAGACCACGAGGCTGGGAGATATTCTGACCGTGCTGCAGCCTGAGGATTGATGGACTATTGGGCTGAGAAAGCCGCACCTGAAACAGTGTGTGAACTGTAATGTATACTGTAGGTGAGTCAGAGAGACACGTCTTATGTTTTAGTTAGTGCCCAGACTGGCAGGCTTTTATTTTGTACTGTTTATGTTTGTGCTTTTGCCACAATAAAGCACAGTTTGGCCCCTAAATTCTGGTGTCCGTGAAGAAGTGTGTGGTTGCAACCCCTGAAAAATAGCTAACCCCCCACAATTGGTGGAGGATGTGGGCAACGTCTGTGCTGAAAGGACAACATGAAAAGTAAGAGGCAAAGTGGTTGAAAGGAGCAATGACATCGCAGCAAAGGGCAGCGTCCTTGCTGTTCTGGACATTTATTTATTTATTTTTTGCTGGGTTTCAAAGGAAATTACTGTGTGGATCTTAAAGGGCCAGAAGCCCAGTACGAGAGACTGAACAGTGGAGATGGTTGCAAAATGGTATAGCCCGTGGGAGAAATCCTGCGAGTTAGTGATCGGGGGGAATCCCGCTGGGGGTCATTCTAGACTCCCGCCAGCAAGTGTCTCGGGTCCTGGCTGAAATTCTGGACTTTGTAACAAGGGGGCCAGAGACAAAAACTACGGTGTCACTGACCTTTGTGACGGACTATGGCTCTGTACAGTGGGAGCTCTTGAAATGTGAGACCCTGAGGGTAGAGTTCATACTGGGCAAGGACTTTCCGTTCTTTTGGCAGTTATGGAGCGGCAAGAGTGCTTCAAGTTCTGCGGTTGGAGTTCCAGAGACAAAGATACATGCCGCTGCCAGGGGCAACCATTGGGAAGAAAAGGAGGTGGAGAGCGTTTTGGCTCTCAGGAGTTCCTATATTTCCTGCAAATGTGCACAGAGTCCTAAAGGGTGCGGCTGGAGTGACCGTCCGGGAAAAGTCTGGACTCAAGGCCAGGGCGTTTCCAGTAGCAACAGTTGCATCACGGATTCTGCAGGTGATCGTGGTACCAGGAACCAGGGGCAGGCTTCCAAAGTCCCGAATAAGGATGATGATCTCGGTAGAGATGTCCATGAAATGCCCTCTTCTCCCGAGACTGCCGAACCCGTGACATCAGAGGGTAAGAACGTTACTGTTGATTGTGTGGCAGACCCCGTGACAGTGGGCCGGTTGAAGTTGCTACCTGCTGGGCCGGTATGGGGTAAGACACCCAGTCGAGAAACTGCTACAAAAATATGTGACAATGTGAAAAAAGCAGTGTCTGAACAGGCGGGTAAGCCTGTTGTGGTTGCTCCCCCACAGGAGTCTGCAGGGGAGAAGGTTACTGTGTTGCCTAAATTGCCTGTAACAAAAGCTAGGTTTGGGATGGCAAAACTCTGAGATCCTATGCTAGCCCGGGTAAGAGGTAGCACGATAGTGAAACCTGAGACTGATAAAGTGATAAAGGGGCTGGACAGTCATGCAGACAATAAGGACTATCTGGTGGTTCTCACTCAGTGTGAGACTCCAGTGAGAACTTGGACTTGTGAACTTGATGTTATAAATATGCTCATACTTGAGGGAATTTTGGGCTGTGATTTACCGTTGTTCCGTGACTTGTGGGGAAGTGGAAACACTTCTGCAGTCAGTGACAAAACTCCTGCAGAACTGGTACCCAATCCTTTAAGTGAAGTGACCATTAAAAACAATGGTACAGATAAGTTGCAAGGTGATTGTGCCAAGTCGGCGGAAATGCATAATAAAAGGGGGATGTCATGTGAAATATCTGATGTTGATAACATGCTTTTTCCATTGCAGGTTGTGTTCAGGGGAGAAGCGCCCCCTGGTGGTAAAAATGTAAATGATGATGAAGCTTTTTTTTCTTTATCTGCTATTTTTCAGGAAGATCTATATGAGTTGATCAAAAGATTTAAAGAAGTGCATATAAGTAGTGTAGCGCAAAGCACAGATCCAACTCAGTGTTTGAATGTGCAGAAAAATATGGTAGGGCTAGAGGGTGTACCGCACGTACCAGAGGTGGATATGCAATCTCCACAGTGTTTTATGGTTACTAAGAAAGTGTCCCAGGTGGGGATTAGCTCATTTGTGCCCCTAGAGGTCAGAATTAATAATGACACGAGCGGTATATGTGACGTATGTGCTGTGACCGATAGCAACTCAGAGAGTGAAGCTACCATGTCAAGGTCCTGCGAAACTAAGGTGGTTACTAGTAGAGACCAGACAGTTTTATCTGATGAGATGAGAATTAAGTCGGGTGACGTCAGCCTAGTGTCTGAAGCCCATATCCGGACATTTGTAGATGACCTGCCAGGACAGTACAGCTGCAAACAGGAGGATGATCTCTCTCTCCACACGCTCCCTAGAAACGTTAGAGAAGGGACTAGCTGTCTTCACAGAGCAACTGAAGAAGGCTTCAGAAGGGTCAAAGGAGGAAAGCAAGAAAGAGAATGGTGATACTCCTACATCTGCTGCAGCAATGCTGAGCGAGGATCAGCTGGATCCAGAGGCCCAAAAGCGGGGCACTTCCCACAAGCTTGTGTAAAAAGCTGGAAAGGAACTGCTGAAAAACATGAAGTTGATGGTTCAGCGCCTGGAGAAAAAGGGTCTGACATATGAAAAGTTGGAGAAAACCAAGAGCAAACTTTAGCGAGAATTGGATGATCTGATGGTGGACCTGGACTACCAGAAGCAAATTATGTCTAACCTAAAGAAGAAACAGAAGAAATTTAACCGGCTGAAGAGAAATACCTCTCGGCTCGATATGACGAAGTACGTGACCGAGTGGAGACTGATGCTTGGAAGAAGGAGACCAAGGCCCTCTCCTTGGCTAGAGCCCTTGAAGAAGCGCATGAGGAGTCGGCTGAATTTGAGAGGCTGAACAAGCAACTCAGAGCAGAGATAGAGGATTTTGTGAGCTCAAAGGATGACGTCGGGAAGAACGTCTATGAGTTGGAAAAGTCTAAGTTAGAGCCTATTAAGAATGGGTCTGGAGATGGTGGCACTGCGGTGCTGGCTGAGGCAGTTGATGGGGCTGATGTGGATGCCGAAGACCACAGACCCATGGTAGAGTGTAGCCTGGGCCTGGAAGACTTCCCCTCTGCCTACAAGGCCTTCCAAATAGCCAGCAGCCTGCTGGGGAAGAAGTACAAGGAGGTGAACGATCAGTTTTTGGATCCTGGTTATTACGATGGGCTGGTTCTCCTGACTCCTCCCCAAAAGGAGAACAGTGTCCTGGGTGAGCCTCTGGAGAAAATGCCAGAAGATGAGGAGTCTGCTGAAGACCCTGGTGCCTCCTGCCTCGAAAGAGGGGGAGGAGTTAAGAGGGAAAGTGTATGGTGCCATGTCCGAGAAGGATGAGAAGGCTGTCAAAGAGACTGGAGACTATATAGAAAGGGGTAGGCAACTTTCCTATTGGTTGCTAGAGATGTTGCTAAGCTCAGACAAAGACATTGCAGCCTTCTCATTGACCCAAAAGCAAGAAGGGATGTTACTAATAAAAAAAAAAAATCTAGAATATGCGAAATTACGAATATTTATCACTATATTCACAAATTCTCGAAGTGCCACTATTCAAATATTCGCGCCTAACAATAATGGCACCATCAGAATATTAGCTGAGGCAGGTAGCCAGAAGAAACCGGACTCTTTTGACAAAGTGTTGGTGTGGCACCATGGATGATCTAGTCTGATGCATCAGGCATTGGTGGGTGGAAATCCTGGCTGATCCACGCCTGATTCATCTTGACAAAGGTCAGTCTCTCCACATTTTGGGTGGACAGGCGAGGTCTTCTTAGGGTAATTATGGCCCCCGCTGCACTGAAACACCCGCTCTGATGCCACACTAGGATAGGACAGCTTTTCCAGGGCAAACTCTGCCAGTTGCGGCCACAAATCCAGTTTGGATGCCCAGCAGTCCATCGGATCTTCAATGTGGGCTGGCAGGGTGCTGTCCAAGTATGCCACCACCTGCTGGTTCAGGTCCTGCTCCAGGTCTAGCTGCTTCTGGTGAGTAGTTTCTTTACTCGGAGGGTGAAGAAAGCTGCTCATCAGCGACTCTAGACTCAAGTTGCTGCTGATGGAGCTGGAACTGATCCTACCCCCCCCCACCCTGCCACAGCAGCCATGGCAGAGGAACGTGAGTGCAGAGGGCCCCTCCGGTCAGACCTATGATAGGATAGACAATGGCGCAGATAGGCAGCGGCCAGCTAACTACATAGGATGTCTCTGTAGTAGTTTAGTTTGTCCTTCCTGTCAGCGGGTGTAAAAAAGACCCCCATTTTGGACCAGTAGCGAGGGTCCAACAAGGTGGAGAGCCAGAAGTCATCCCTCTGCCAAAGGGTGACAATTCGGCTATCACTACGCAAGCAAGTGAATATGCATCGGGCCATTTGTGCAAGTGACTCGGAGGGACTCCCTGCCTCCACCCACTGGATACTGCCACGATGTGTCTGGGTCCTCTGCCTTGTCTTTCTCATCGACCTGTAGCTCCTCTGGCTGCTCCTGCTCCTCTTCTCACTTGTGTAGAAAAACTACCCATTTTGCTACACATTGCTTGTGCTCCTATGTAGAGTTGAACGGACACCTGGATGTTCGGGTTCGGCAGGTTTGGCCGAACTTGAAAAAAAGTTCGGGTTCGGGACCCGAACTTGACCCGAACTTGACCCCGAACCCCAACCCCATTGAAGTCAATGGGGACCCGAACTTTTGGGCACTAAAATGGCTCTAAAATAGTCCTGGAAAGGGCTAGAGGGCTGCAAAAGGCATCAAAATGTGCTTAAGAGCATGGCAACTGTTCTGCAAACAAATGTGGATAGGGAAATGACTTAAAATAACATAAAATACAGAAAAATTTAAAATAACAATCTGGATCTAGGAGTAGGAGGTTGAGGAGGCGGTGGATGGGTGGATGTGGCGGTGTAGGTTAACGTGGCGGTGTAGGTGGAAGCGGCGGTGAAGGAAGAATAGGTAGCCAACACTGATTTGTGTTATTATTTTTTTTTTTATTGGGGTATCCCCCAAAATATTGGGACATATAACAAAATAAAACTAAGAATAAGTGCACTTGAGTACAAGAATGGATGGTTGAGGCTGGTATAAATGTCTATTCTGCACAAGGTACGGACAAGTCCTGTGGGATCCATGCCTGGTTCATTTTAATGAAAGTAAGCTTGTCCACATTGGCTGTGGCCTGTGATAATGCTCTCTGCCGTGCTAAACACACATTCACACTATACCCTGGCTGCAGGGCAGGTCAGCACCTCCAAGGCTGACAAAGCTTTTCCACATTTGGGCCATGCTAACCCTGCCTTCTCAGGTGCTGGCGGTGCCCCAGCTGCGTTGGCGACCTCTTCCTCCTCCTCTGCCTTCGCCTTGTGCTTCCACTGTGCCCCCGCTGTCAGGTGGGAATGCTATCATCAGCGTGCGCTTGTAGTCGCGCATCTTCCGATCAGTAACAGATGTTTTCACTAAATTTAGTTCCCTGTCAGCAATGCAGAGCAGGGGTTCATTCACGGCAAAAGGGGGTACATGTCACCCAGCAATAGAACAGAGGATTTTGAGAGATTTAGGCCCCTGTCACCCAGGCACAGCAGGGGTTCATTCATGGCAAAAGGGGGTTCATGTCACCCAGCAATACAACAGAGGATTTTGAGAGATTTAGGCCCCTGTCACCCAGGCACAGCAGGGGTTCATTCACGGCAAAAGGGGGTTCATGTCACCCAGCAATACAACAGAGGATTTTGAGAGATTTAGGCCCCTGTCACCCAGGCACAGCAGGGGTTCATTCACGGCAAAAGGGGGTTCATGTCACCCAGCAATAGAACAGAGGATTTTGAGAGATTTAGGCCCCTGTAACCCAGGCACAGCAGGGGTTTGTATACGCCAAAAATTGTAAAATGTCACTCGACAATTGAAAATAAGAATTTTTTCAATTTAGGGCACTATTAAAATGGCTCTAAAATAGTCCTTGAAAAGGCTAGAGGGATGTAAAAGTCAGTAAAATGTGCTTAAGAGCATGGCAACTGCTCTGCAAACAAATGTGGATAGGAAAATAACTTAAAATGAAATAAAATAACTAAAAATTACAAATTATTAACCTGCAACTCAGAGAAGGAGGTGGATATGGAGTCGAAGGTTGAAGAGGCGGTGAATGTGGTGTTGTAGGTGGAGGCAGCAATGGAGGAGGAACAGGTAGCCAACAATGTTTTTTTTTATTTTTTATTGGGTAGGTAGCCCCTAAAATATTGGGACAAATAAAAAAAAAAGAAAACAAAGAATCATTGCACTTGACTTGAGTACAAGAATGTATGTTTGATGGTGGTATAAATGTCTATTCTGCATAAGGTACAGACAAGTCTTGTGTAATCCAAGCCTGGTTCATTTTAATGAACGTGAGCTTGTCCACGTTGGCTGTGGACAGGTGGCTGCGTCTGTCTGTAATGACGCCTCCTGCCGTGCTAAATACACGTTCAGAGAGTACACTGGCTGCAGGGCAGGCCAGCACCTCCAAGGCATACAGGGCAAGCTCTGACCATGTGGACAATTTGGAGACCCAGAAGTTGAATGGGGCAGAACCATCAGTCAGTACGTGTAGTCGTGTGCACAGGTACTGTTCCACCATGTTGTTCAAATGCTGCCTCCTGCTAACACGCTCCATATCAGCAGTTGGGGCCGTTTTGTTGTGGCGAGGTGACAAAGCTTTCCCACATGTCGGCCATGCTAACCCTGCCTTCTGAGGTGCTGGCGCTGACACAGCTGCGTTGGCGACCTCTTCCTCCTCCCCTGCCTTCGCCTTGTGCTTCCACTTGTCCCCCGGCGTCAGTCGGGTATGCTCTCAGGAGCGCGTCTACCAGCGTGCGCCTGTAGTCGCGCATCTTCTGATCACGCTCCAGTGAGGAAATTAAGGACGGCACATTGTCTTTGTAACGGGGATCCAGCAGGATGGCCACCCAGTAGTCAGCACACGTTAAAATGTGGGCAACTTTACAGTCGTTGCGCAGGCACTGCAGCATGTAGTCGCTCATGTGTGCCAGGCTGCCCAGAGGTAAGGACAAGCTGTCCTCTGTGGGAGGCGTATCGTCTGCGTCCTCCGTATCCCCCCAGCCATGCACCAGTGATGGTCCCGAGCTGCGTTGGATGCCACCCCGCTGTGAACATGCTTTATCCACATCCTCCTCCTCCTCCTCATCCTCCTCGTCCTCCAGTAGTGGGCCCTGGCTGGCCAAATTTGCACCTGGCCTCTGCTGTTGCAAAAATCCTCTTTCTGAGCCACTTCTAAAAGACTGGCCTGAAAGTGTTAGAGATGACTCCTCTTCCTCCTCCTCGTCCTGGGCCACATCCTCTTCCATCATCGCCCTAAGTGTTTTCTCAAGGAGACATAGAAGTGGTATTGTAACGCTGATAATGGCGTCATCGCCACTGGCCATGTTGGTGGAGTACTCGAAACAGCGCACCAGGGCACACAGGTCTCGCATGGAGGCCCAGTCATTGGTGGTGAAGTGGTGCTGTTCCGCAGTGCGACTCACCCGTGCGTGCTGCAGCTGAAACTCCACTATGACCTGCTGCTGCTCGCACAGTCTCTCCAGCATGTGCAAGGTGGAGTTCCACCTGGTGGGCACGTCGCAT
The DNA here is from genome assembly GCF_905171765.1 of Bufo bufo. Taxonomy (NCBI): domain Eukaryota; kingdom Metazoa; phylum Chordata; class Amphibia; order Anura; family Bufonidae; genus Bufo; species Bufo bufo. Next base: position 139,857,399 of record NC_053390.1, on the reverse strand, counting down.
ATGAGGCGGTGGGCAAGAAGGCCGAAGTTACGCTGCAGCGCTGACAGGCGAGCAGCAGCAGGGTGAGAATGCCGAAAGCACGCACAGACGGCCCACACTTTATGCAGCAGCTCAGACATGTCGGGGTAGTTGTAAATGAATTTCTGCACCACCAAATTCAGCACATGCGCCAGGCAAGGGATGTGCGTCATACCGGCTAGTCCCAGAGCTGCAACGAGATTTCGCCCATTATCGCACACCACCAGGCCGGGTTTGAGGCCTACTGGCAGCAACCACTCGTCGGTCTGTTGTTCTATACCCCGCCACAACTCCTGCGCAGTGTGGGGCCTGTCCCCCAAACACATCAGTTTCAGAACGGCCTGCTGACGTTTACCCCTGGCTGTGCTGAAGTTGGTGGTGAAGGTCTGTTGCTGTCCGGATGAGGAGGTGGAAGAAGAGGAGGAGGAAGCCGAGTAGGAAGAGGAGGCAACAGGAGGCAAAGAATGATGCCCTGCGATCCTTGGTGGCGGAAGGACGTGCGCCAAACAGCTTTCCGCCTGGGGCCCAGCTGCCACTACATCTACCCAGTGTGCAGTTAGGGAGATATTGCGTCCCTGGCCGTGCTTACTGGTCCACGTATCTGTGGTTAGGTGGACCTTGCCACAGATGGCGTTGCGCAGTGCACACTTGATTTTATCTGATACTTGGTTGTGCAGGGAGGGCACGGCTCTCCTGGAGAAGTAGTGGCGGCTGGGAACGACGTACTGTGGGACAGCAAGCGACATTAGCTGTTTGAAGCTGTCGTCTCCACCAGCCTGAATGACAGCATTTCAAAGGGCAGCAGTTTAGAAATGCTGGCATTCAGGGCCAGGAATCAAGGGTAGCTAGGTGGGAATTTAAGCTTTCTCTCAAAGGTTTGTGAGATGGAGAGCTGAACGCTTCCGTGCGACATGGTGGAGATGCTTGGTGACGGAGGTGGTGTTGTTGGTGGCACATCCTCTGTTTGCTGGGCGGCTGGTGCCAACGTTCCTCCAGAGGCGGAGGAAGAGGCCGAGGCAGCAGCAGAAGAGGGAGCAGGAGGGGCCTGAGCCCTTTCTTGGTTTTGAAGGTGCTTACTCCACTGCAGCCTCGCATGTAGATGCCTGGTCATGCAGGTTGTGCTAAGGTTCAGAACGTTAATGCCTCACTTCAGGCTCTGATGGCACAGCGTGCAAACCACTTGGGTCTTGTCGTCAGCACATTGTGTGAAGTGCCATGCCAGGGAACTCCTTGAAGCTGCCTTTGGTGTGCTCGGTCCCTCGTGACGGTGGCCAGTAGCAGGCGAACAGTTTTGGCAACGGCTGCTCTGCTTTTGCACCCTGCTCCCGCTTTTGCTACGCTGTTGGCTCGGTCTCACCACTGCCTCTTCCTCCGAACTCTGAAAGTTAGTGGCACGACCTCCATTCCATGTGGGGTCTAGGACCTCATCGTCCGCTGCATCGTCTTCCACCCAGTCTTCCTCCCTGACCTCCTTTTCGGTCTGCACACTGCAGAAAGACGCAGCAGTTGGCACCTGTGTTTCATCATCATCAGAGACGTGCTGAGGTGGTATTCCCATGTCCTCATCAGGAAACATAAGTGGTTGTGCGTCAGTGCATTCTACTGTATGTCTTCCAACCCTGGGGAAGGGCTAGGTGGATGCCCTTTGGAAACCCTGCCAGCAGAGTCTTCAAACAACATAAGAGACTGCTGCATGACTTGAGGCTCAGACAGGTTCCCCGATATGCACGGGGGTGATGTGACAGACTGATGGGCATGGGTTTCAGGCGCCACCTGTGCGCTTTCTGCAGAAGACTGGGTGGGAGATAATGTGAACGTGGGCCACCCAATTGACTAGTGCCTGTACTTGCTCAGGCCTTACCATCCTTAGAACGGCATTAGGCCTGACCAAATATCGCTGTAGATTCTGGCGGCTACTGGGACCTGAGGTAGTAGGTTCAGTAGGACGTGTAGCTGTGGCAGAACGGCCACGTCCTCTCCCTGCACCAGAGGCTCTACCAACACCACCACGACCATGACCGTGTCCCTTATTAGATGTTTGTCTCATAGTTAGCGTTTACAAAGCAAAGTAAAAAGTGGTTAAGTCTGTTAAAAAAAATTAACCGCCAATAAAAACCCTGATGTAGGGTATTGCACTCAAATTTTTTTTTTAAAACTCTATATGACTGCGGTATTTGTAGCCAAAATGTGACACTCACTTATGCACGTCTTATCCCAGATGTGCAGTATATCAGAGGCTTTTTTCACCCCAGTAACCAAAAAGGCGTATTTCTGGCCTAAATGTGACACTCACTTATGCACGTGATAATCCCAGATGTGCAATATATTAGAAGCTTTTTTCACCCCAGTAACCAAAAAGGCGTATTTCTGGACTAAATGTGACAATCACTTATGCACGTGTAATCAGAGATGTGCAGTATATCAGAGGGTTTTTTCACCCCAGTATGCCAAAGCAGGATTTCTGGCCTTAATGTGACAATCACTTATGCATGTGTAATCACAGATGTGCAGTATATCAGAGGGTTTTTTCACCCTAACCAAAAAGCTGTATTTCTGTCCTAAATGTGACAGTGACTTATGCATGTGTAATCACAGATGTGCAGTATATCAGAGGGTTTTTTCACCCCAGTAAGAAAAAAGCTGTATTTCTGTCCTAAATGTGACAGTGACTTATGCACGTGTAATCACAGATGTGCAGTATATTAGAGGCTTTTTTCACCCCAGAAACCTGTATTTCTGTCCTAAATGTGACAGTGACTTATGCACGTGTAATCACAGATGTGCAGTATGTAACCAAAAAGCTGTATTTCTGTCCTAAATGTGACAGTGACTTATGCACATGTAATCACAGATGTGCAGTATATTACAGGCTTTTTTCACCCCAGTAACCAAAAAGCTGTATTTCTGTCCTAAATGTGACAGTTACTTATGCACGTGTAATCACAGATGGCGACTGACAAATAACATGGCTTCTTCAATGAGCCTTAGCAAACAGCAGGTGTCACGCATGAGCTGCCACTGGCTGACATCGAAGTTACACAGGGGAGTTTTCCTGCCCGCTTGGGTCATCAAGAAATTGTGTATGGCCTTTCTCTGTTCGTATAGTCGGTCCAACATATGGAGGGTGGAATTCCAACGGGTGGAAGCGTCGAATATCAGCCTATGTTGGGGGATACCGTTCTGCCGCTGCAGCTCAAGGAGGGTGTGCTTTGCGGTCTACGAGTGGTTGAAGTGCATGCAAAGTTTCCTGCCCATTTTTAGGATGTCTTGCAGATGGCTGGAAGACTTCAGGAACCGCTTGACAACCAGATTGAACATGTGTGCCATGCACGGCGCATGGCTCATCCCTCCTTGATGCAGTGCTGACACCAGGTTCTTCTCGTTGTCGGTAACTATGGTTCCGATTTTGAGTTGTCGCGGAAAAAGCCAGGATTCGATTTCTCACTGAGCGAAATGGAGCAGTTCCTCCCTGTGTGACTCCGTTCGCCCAAACGATTGCTGATGGAATGACTGACGAGGAGGAGGTAGAGATATCAACCTCCTGGCACTCTGGAAGTTGTCGCTTGGAGTCGGGTTCCCACCCCGTGTAACAATAAAATGAAAACTCCAGCACTGTGCGTCAAAGAATTATATTGTTTATTTGAGATGCAGCGTCGAAATGTGATGTTTCGGCCCGAATGGCCTTTATCAAACTGTGTGACAAGAAAATCGTGCATAATATCCAACATATGGTGTAAATAATAGATGTAGTTTCCATAGGACAATGCATAACACACATGCCCCACAAGGAAACCAAAACAAAAAAGCATTTATGTCAAGAGAATTTTTTGAATAAACATCAAAGAAAGATAAAAAGAAGAAAATTAACAGTATATTAACAGCATATTCTAGTCAACATTTCCAGTGATAAGAGTATATGGGTATATTAACAAAGTCTATTAGACTAAGCGTTCTTGGCAAATCTATAAGCAACCCGATCTGTGTATGGAGAACTTACCTACTGCCGCTGTCTGGACGTGCGCCAATCTGCACTGCGCTGTTCAGATAGTAGCGTGTGTCCACACGCCTGAATGGGGATGCGCTGCGGTGTCAGTTTAGCGCGCCCATATGTAGCGTGGAGGGCGTGTCACTATCAGTATGTATCGAGAGCTCTAAGGCTCTCTTCCGGTTTGGTGCGTTCCACCATCTGCGTGTCACGTATCACATAACATGGGCGGATATTGTGTGATGCATGGCAGGAAGGGCTATGCGTTCCATTTGAGTCCGGAAATGGTGCGTTCCACCCCTTGCGTCTCAATGTTAAGGTTTAAGCGCCGGTGATGACTTGTTGGGATGCAGGAGCATCAGGACCAGCAGATGATGGTAAGGACAGACAGCTCCCTTCGGCTGAGGTGGTGGAGCCTTGACTGCCTGAAATCGGGTGCGTGCCACTCGGTGATGCAGCGGTTGCTGCGGCAGGATGGACCACCACACCAGAGCCACGGTTATCCTAGGCCACTTTATGGTGATGCTGCATATGTTGATGCAGGGCCGTGGTGCCAACATTGGCACCCTGGCTACACTTCAGCTGTTGCCCACAGATTCTACAAATGGCCATGTTCACCTCTGGCGGCTTAGCAAAAAACTGCCACACCGCCGAGTAGGTGACTTTACCCCCAACACTCAACACTGACTGACTGCTACCGCCACTGCTTCTGTGAACCCCTACACCACTACTTTCCGGGCAGGTAGGCTCCTGCAAAGCGGGTGGTCTACCCTGGGCACGTTTGACTCCTGACCTCCCACTGCTGCCACACTGCTGACTCCCGGCCACACTAGAGACTTGTTGGCTCTGCCGCTGCCTCACGGGCAAGCTGCAACCCACTTCTCCCGATGATGACGAAGCCCCTAATTCACCCGGTTCCCAAGTGTGATTAGCTACATCATCATCATTGAGTATTGTCTGCATGTCAATGATGCCCTCCTCAACAGTCTCTGTGTCAAGAGCCTGGCCGCTCACAACAGCAGCTCCCATGCCACTTTCCTCATCACTACTTGCCCACCTACTGGAGGAAGCGGGGGATGTCTCCTTCACATCTTGGGTGGCCAGTAGCTGCTGACTGTCCTCTAGTAGCTTGTCCTTGCTGGATAGTGGAGCTGAGCCCACAGCATATAATTCTTCTCTGGCTGAGGGAACAGAAAAGAACAGAGGCAGGTTGAGAACAGGTGAGGGCACGGGGCCGGCTCCCGGGCCATGCCAACTAAGGGTTGTGTCTGACGAACCCACTGACTCTTGGCAGGGGGTGTCTGATGTCACTTGGGATGAAGTGGATGACCGAGTCAATCATTCAAGAACCGCCTGGTGGCTGGTCAAGACACGACCGCTAGATAACACTGGGAGCTCAGGACTCTCACTGCGACTCCTGCTGCCATGCCCCTTTACTCTGCTGCGACCTGTGCCTGCGCCAGAAACAGGCACAGGCCTCTGACACTCCCCTGTGCAGGGCCTTGCACTTCTCTGTCTGACATACTGTTAGATTAAATAAATAAATAAAAAGGAAATTAAAACACCCCAAAAAAGTTTGTCATTTTCTCTCGTCAACACATAACGGCTAATAAGTCCCTTTTTTTCCCCACTAATACACGCAAAAAAGGGCTTTAGAACATATAACTGCACCGCTGAACGGCTAATAGGCCCTTATTTTTCTCCACTTATACACGCCACAAAAGGCTTTAGAAAATATACATGCAGTGCTAAATGGCAAATATATATTTTTTTGCCACTAATACATGCCAAAAAGGGCTTTAGAACATATAACTGCACCGCTAAATGGCAAATATATATATTTTTGCCACTAATACACGCCAAAAAGAGCTTTAGAACATATAACTGCAACGCTGAACGGCAAATATATATTTTTTTGCCACTAATACACGCCAAAAATGGCTTTAGAACATATAACTCCACCGCTGAACGGCAAATATATATTTTTTTGCCACTAATACACACCAAAAAGGGCTTTAGAACATATAATTGCACCGTTGAACGGCAAATATATATTTTTTTGCCACTAATACACGCCAAAAAGAGCTTTAGAACATATAACTGCACCGTTGAACTACAAATACATACAGGTGAAACTCGAAAAATTTGAATATTGTGCAAAAATTCATTTATTTCAGTAATGCAACTTAAAAGATAAAAGTAATATTTGAGATAGACTCATTACATGCAAACCGAGATATTTCAAGTAGAGTTAAGCGGACACCTGGATGTTCGGGTTCGACGGGTTTGGCCGAACTTCACAAAAAACCCGAACCTGAACTTGACCCCGAACCCACACCCCATTGAAGTCAATGGGGATCCGAACTTTTGAGCACTAAAATGGCTCTAAAAATGTCATGGAAAGGGCTGCAAATGCCAGCAAAATGTGGTTAAGAGCATGGCAAGTGCTCTGCAAACAAATGTAGATAGGGAAATGACTTCAAATAACATAAAATCCATAAGAAAATTAAAAATAAATCTTGATCTAGGAGGACGAGGTCCATATGGAGTAGGAGGTTAAGGAGGCAGTGGATGTGGCGGTGAAAGTGGAAGCGGCGGTGGAGGAGGAGGTAGCCTACACTGGTTTTTGGTTTTTATTTTTAATTTTTTTTAAATTGGGGTACACCCCAAAACATTGGAGAATATAACCTGTGATTACCCCCTCCAGCCGTGCTAAACAAACGTTCAGAAAATACACTGGCTGCAGGGCACTGGCTGCAGGGTGTAAAGGGCAAGCTCAGGCCTTGTGCCCAATTTGGAGACCCATCAGTCAGTATGTGTAGGCATGTGCACACATACTGCTCCACCATGTCGCACGTCCCCGTGATGTCCACGATCCAATTGGATATCTGCTCTATCAACTTTCGATGTTCTTTTCTGCGCCTACCATGTCGATCACAGTTAGCGGCGAATCAGGGTTCCACGCTGGAGAGGGAGGGTTCACATCCTATTTTTGCCATCCATTTAATGCATATCAAAAATGTATGCGTTAACAGATGCTTCAGACTGATGCCATTTGCCACACAGTGGCATCCGTTCCACAGTACAGTTCCATGGTAGAAAAAAAATTTACGTTAACGAATGCAGTTTTTTAATGGGCTCTGCAGGATACAAAAACGTGGAGTGCTGCACATTTGTATACATCAAAATGATAGGAAATAAAAAATTTCTAGGCTCCAGCAGGTCACGTTTTTGAGAGTTTCCCTTTAAGACGCATAAAAATGGCCCCTGATTAAACTACATATTTTTTGTGGGAATTTTTGCCAATGATCCCCTCTGGTGTATCACTGTCCATGTTGTGGGACTATTTGTGTACTTTTAGTAAGTGGCTGGCTGCAAATATGACCTGAAGGTTTTTCAGGTTCGCCTGCTATTAAAATGAATGGGGCCCGCCGCGAACGCATGGTTCGCGAACATTTCATCGCGAACTCGCATTCGCGAATAGTCCCAGCCGATGTTCGTCCATTACTACATATAACTGCACCGCTGAACAGCAATTTCTATTTATTTTTTGCCACTAGTACATGCCAAAAAGGCTGTAATTTTCTCACTTCACACAACAGCAAATACTTTTATTTGTGCCGCTAGTAAATGCAAAAAAGGGCTTTAGAACATATAACTACACCGCTGAATGGTAAATAAAAAATTTTTTGCCACTAATATATGCCAAAAAAGGGCTGTCATTTTTCTCATCTCACCACACAACGGCAAATACTTTTTTTGTGCCACTAATACACGCCAAAAAGGGCTTTAGAGCATACACCTGCACCGCTAAATGGCAAATATATATTTAGCCACTATTAGGCTACTTTCACACTAGTGTTCGGGGCTCCGCTTGTGAGTTCCGTTTGAAGGGGCTCACAAGCGGCCCCGAACGGATCCGTCCAGCCCTAATGCATTCTGAATGGATGCGGATCCGCTCAGAATGCATCAGTCTGGCTCCGTATGTTCCTCCGCTCCGCTCAGCAGGCGGACACCTGAACGCAGCTTGCAGCGTTCGGGTGTCCGCCTGGCCGTGCGGAGGCAAACGGATCCGTCCAGACTTACAATGTAAGGCTACTTTCACACTAGCGTTCGGAGCGGATCCGTCTGATGTTTCATCAGACGGATCCGCTCCGATAATGCAGACGTTCGCATCCGTTCAGAACAGATGCGTCTGCATTAAAACTTAGAAAATTTTCTAAGTGTGAAAGTTGTCTGAGCGGATCCGTTCAGACTTTACATTGAAAGTCAATGGGGAACGGATCCGCTTGAAGATTGAGCCATATTGTGTCATCTTCAAGCGGATCCGTCCCCATTGACTTACATTGTAAGTGTGGACGGATCCGCTCGCCTCCGCACGGCCAGGCGGACACCCGAACGCTGCAAGCAGCGTTCAGGTGTCCGCTCACTGAGCGGAGTGGAGGCTGAACGCTGGCAGGCGGATGCATTCTCAGTGGATCCGCCTCCACTGAGAATGCATTGGGGCCAGACGGATGCGTTCGGGGCCGCTCGTGAGCCCCTTCAAATGGTGCGCACGAACGGACACCCGAACGCTAGTGTGAAAGTAGCCTTACACGCCAAAAAAGGCTGCAATTTTCTCACTTCACCACACAATGTCTAATAAGCCCTTTTTTCCCACTAATACAAGACAAAAAATGCTTTAGAACATATAACTGCACCGCACAAGGGGAAATAAGACATATAAATATTTCCTTGTAATAAACCCTGTTAATGGCTGTATCAAACAGCACTTGCACCCCAATAACAAGAACGGTTTGCTGGAATCACAGAGCTGTATAATGGCAATTTGGATCTGCAGTCAGTGCAGCAAGGTTTAATAGGAATGTTCCTATTACCCAGGCTGTAAACTCCCCTACTACACCCTGTTCTGCTTTAATACTGTGGAATGATTCCTCCCTATCTTTTCCCTGAACTTCTATACAGCAAAATAAAAGTTTTAGACTATTTTCCAGTGGAGTGCCTAGGGTGTTTGGCACCCGGGGCGGGTCCTTTTTCTAGCCCCCCCCCCCCCCCCCAATACTTAAAAAAAAAATGGTACCCTGTCACAGTAGTATTGCCCTCATTGTACAACCTTTACAGTAGTTTTGTACAAATGTGTACCCCCTCACCGTAGTTATGCCCACATTGTGCCCCCTCACAGTAGTTATGCCCTCTCATCTAGCTGGCACGTTCCCTGAGTTTTTCCAGCAAGATGGTGCACCACCACATTATGGGTGTCAGGTCCGAGCATTCCTAGATGAACGGTTTCCTGGAAAGTGGATTGGTCGTCGTGGGCCAGTTGAATGGCCCCCAAGGTCTCCCGATCTGACCCCCTTAGACTTTTATCTTTGGGGTCATCTGAAGGCAATTGTCTATGCTGTGAAGATACGAGATGTGCAGCACCTGAAACTACGGATACTGGAAGCCTGTGCTAGCATTTCTCCTGCGGTGTTGCTATCAGTGTGTGAAGAGTGGGAGAAGAGGGTTGCATTGACAATCCAACACAATGGGCAGCACATTGAACACATTTTATAAGTGGTCAGAAACCTGTAAATAACTCATGAAAGAATAAAGTTATGTTAAAACCAAGCACACCATTGTTTTTCTTGTGAAATTCCCAACAGGTTTGATGTGTCACATGACCCTCTTCCTATTGAAAAAACAAAAGTTGGATTCAAAATGGCCGCCATGGCCACCACCCATCTTGAAAAGTTTCCCCCCTCACATATACTAATGTGCCACAAACAGGAAGTTAATATCACCAACCATTCCCATTTTATTAAGGTGTATTCATATAAATGGCCCACCCTGTATAAAGAAATGCACCTATGTTTGACTTGTTTTCTGGCTGCACTTACCACTTTGTCAGCAGCAGAGACTCACATAAGGTTGCACCTATCCTAGAACAATACTTAGAATTCAGTACTCTCCTGCTATATTTCACAGATCTGTGTTTTATTAATATACTACCCTGTTTTATCTATTGTGTTATGGCTCATGCACATAAACATGAAGGCTCGGTGCCCGTATTGCAGACAGCAAACGGGCCGGTCCACAATATACAGGCACGTGTGTCCGTGTACTCCGTGCTGCAAATATAGAAACATTGACTTGAATGGGTCCACGATCAGCAAGATACGGCCAAAGAAGTGCTTCAGGAAGTGCGTTCGGGTCCATGTCTCAATGGGTCCGCATCTTGCTGGTGCCCATGCATTGCGGTCCGCAGCATGGGCATGGAGCCATTACGTTCGTGGGCATGAGCTTTGACTTAGTTGTTTGTGGGAGTTAAAGATTACATTTGGCAATTGTATTTCCTTTAATTCAAAAGTCCTCTCCTGCATAACGGAAACCGGAAGGATCCGTTATGCTAGCCATAGACTTCTATTTTGATGGAAAGAATAACGGAATGCCTTTAAAGGCATTCTGTTATGCATTCCGTCATGGAATTGCGTTATGGTCCGTGGTAACGGAATCCATAACACAATTTAGCTTATACCACAACATGAACTCGAAGTTCAAAATATGAAATTCGCTCATCCCTACACATATTACTGGTGTCTTTATACATTGTGCTTGTGAATAAAGCAATAATATGTATATTAGCTTTCTAAGCAGTTCTCAGTGTGCTGAAGCTACAGTACATTGTGTAAATGATATGTACATGCTAGGACACCGCTCTGCCCTCAGCATGTATAGCCCTGTCAATCTAGGGGAGGGGGGAGTGTGCAGAGCACAGCGGGTGTTAGGGTACTTTCACACTAGCGTTATTCTTTTCCGGTATTGAAATACAGTAAAGGGTCTCAATACCAGAAACAAACGGATCTGTTTTGTCCCAATGCATTCTGAATTGAAAGCAATCCATTCAGTATGCATCAGGATGTCTTCCGTTCCGTCTCTTGTATGGTATTTGACCGGACAAAATACGGCAGCATGCTGCGTTATTTTTTCTGACCAAAATCCCGAAACACTACCACAGCATTAATTTCGATTGAAATTTATTAATGCCAGATCCGGTACCAAGTGTTCCGGAAATTGCCGCATCACTGGATTCAGTTTTCCGATCTGTGCATGCGCATTTCTTTCTAGCTTTGAAAAAATTAAATACCGGATCCGTTATTCCGGATGATACCGGAAAGACGGATCCGGTATTTTAATGAAAAAGTCTAACGGATCCGGAAAAAAAAGATATCCGTTTGCATATGGATTTCCGGATTCTTCTAACGCTAGCATAAAGTGGTGCTCAAACTTCTCATTTGCGTATGAATGATACCGCAGATTTCTCTGTAGCTATTTATCACACAGACAAAATAAAGGTATAGTTTTAATTAGTATGATGAGCCCTACAAGCCAGTATGTCTGGTTTAATAGAGTTGATCCTGGTGACAGAGCCACTTTAATATCACATAAACTGTATATTATCATAGTCAATAAAGTACATATATTAATTAGTGTTATATTCATATAGTACATAACATATAGTACATAAGGCCGAAAAAATACATTTGTCCATCCAGTTCGGCCTGTTATCCTGCAAGTTGATCCAGAGGAAGGCAAAAAAAAAAACTGTGCAGTAGAAGCCAATTTTCCCCACTTTAGGGGAATAGAAAATTCCTTCCCGACTCCAATCAGGCAATCAGAATATCTCCCTGGATCAACGACCCCTCTCTAGTAGCTATAGCCTGTAATATTATTACATTCCAGAAATACATCCAGGCCCCTCTTGAATTCCTTTATTGTACTCACCATCACCACCTCCTCAGGCAGAGAGTTCCATAGTCTCACTGCTATTACCGTAAAGAATCCTTTTCTATGTTTGTGTACAAACCTTCTTTCCTCCAGACACAGAGGATGTCCCCTCGTCACAGTCACAGTCCTGGGGATAAATAGATGATGGAATAGATCTCTGTATTGACCCCTGATATATTTATACATATTAATTAGATCTCCCCTCAGTCGTCTTTTTTCTAAAGTGAATAACCCTAATTCTGATAATCTTTCAGGGTACTGTAGCTGCCCCATTCCAGTTATTACTTTAGTTGCCCTCCTCTGGACCTTCTCCAGCTCTGCTATGTCTGCCTTGTTTACAGGAGCCCAGAACTGTACACAGTACTCCATGTGTGGTCTGACTAGTGATTTGTAAAGTGTTCGGACTATGTTCTTATCACGGGCATCTATGCCCCTTCTGATGCAACCCATTACCTTATTGGCCTTGGCAGCAGCTGCCTGACACTGGTTTTTGCAGCTTAGTTTGCTGTTTATTAAAATTCCTAGATCCTTTTCCATGTCAGTGTTATCGACTGTTTTACCATTTAGTATGTACGGGTGACTTGCATTATTCCTTCCCATGTGCATAACTTTACCTTTGTCAGTGTTAAACCTCATCTGCCACTTATCTGCCCAAGCCTCCAATCTATCCAGATCCCTCTGTAGTAGTATACTGTCCTAATCAGTGTAAATTACTTTACACAGTTTAGTGTCATCTGCGAAAATTGATACTTTATTATGCAAGCCTTCTACAAGATCATTAATAAATATATTGAAGAGAATAGGGCCCAATACTGACCCCTGAGGTACTCCACTAGTGACAGTGACCCAATCTGAGTATGTACCGTTAATAACCACCCTCTGTGCTCTATCATTGAGGCAGTTACTTACCCACATACAGACGTTTTCTCCCAGTCCAAGCATTCTCATTTTATATACTAACCTTTTATGTGGTACAGTGTCAAATGCTTTGGAGAAGTCCAGATATACGACATCCATTGATTCGCCGCTGTCAAGTCTAGAACTTACCTCCTTATAGAACCTGATTAAATTAGTTTGGCATGACCGATCCCTCACGAAGCCATGCTGCTATGGCATTATTTGCTTATTTCCGTTGAGATGCTCTAAGATAGCATCTCTCAGAAAACCTTCAAACAGTTTACCCACAACAGATGTTAAACTTACCGGCCTATAGTTTCCAGGCTCTGTTTTTGGACCCTTTTTGAATATTGGCCACACATTTGCCATGCGCCAATCCTGTGGGACATTCCCTGTCAGTATAGAGTCCACAAATATCAGAAATAAGGGTCTGGCTATGACATTATTTAATTCCCTTAGGATACGGGGGTGTATGCCATCCGGTCCTGGTGATTTGTCTATTTTAATCTTTTTAAGTCGCTGATGTACTTCTTCCTGGGTCAGACAGGACACTTTTAATGGGGAATTTATTTTTACATTCAGCATTTCATCTGACAGTTTATTTTCCTCAGTGAATACATTGCTTTCTCCTCGTCGCTCTCTGCGACTCCCCCCTCATTACTCTTTAAAGGGCCGACACCTTCAGATTTATACTTTTTAACATTTATATAATTGAAGAACATTTTAGGGTTAGTTTTACTCTCTTTGGCAATTAATCTCTCGGTCTCTAGTTTGGCAGCTTTTATTTGTTTTTTACATGTTTTTTTTCCTTATAGTTTTTCAGTGCTTCCGTGCTACACTCCTGTTTTAGTGATTTATATGCTTTCTTTTTGTTATTTATTGCTTTCCTTACAGTTCTATTTATCCACATTGGTTTATTTTTGTTCCTTATTCTTTTATTCCTACTGTATTTCTATGAGAAAGGGTGCATTGACATGTTGTCACATAATTGCTATGTGTTGATGTATTTTTCTAATACTCCGAACTAAAGTAAATATCATGACAAATTATCATGGTTTGCAAACATATCACAAAAAACTTGGCTTTTGGGGGTTACTATCTCTCCTTGGGGAGAGAATGCCTTAGTAGGTGTGAGGAAACTTATAGGCTATACATGCTCCTCTAATATTCTGGGAAGAAAGGGATGCAAATGAGCTCTTAACAAGCTCTGCCTCTAATGCCACCAGATTTAAAGGGGTTGTCCGAGATATGAAAAAAAATAATATAGCGCTGAAAATCTGATGGGCAGCAATATATAACTAAGCTAAGCAAGTTTTATGCAAAAAAATAATAATATATATTTCCTCATTTCCCTGGTTCTTTTCTGGCCCTTTGTTTACATGCAATAAAAACAATCTCTGCCCCTTCCCCTGCACTGCTAAGGGAATGGATATAAGAGCTGCCCTGAGTAACATGTCTGCCTGCTGGGAGACTCAGCAGTATGTTGTATGTGTAGGACTACAAGTCCAAGCTGTATAATGACACTGCTAAGGGAGTGGATACAAGAGCTGCCCTGAGTGCTGGGAGAATCAACAGCAACTTGTAAGTGTAGAACTACAGGTCCCAGCTGTACAATGACACTGCTAAGGGAGTGGATACGAGAGCTGCCCTGAGTGCTGGGAGAATCAACAGCAACTTGTAAGTGTAGAACTACAAGTCCCACTTGTATAATGACACTGCTAATACACACACGATCATCCCCCTACCTTCTTGTGCAATGCTCTCTCTAGTCTGCCAGATCCTGTGCCCAGAATTGTCACTGCTGCAGCTAGCTAGTATGTGCAGCTGAAGGGGTTAAGAATCTTAGGAGAGAGCAGACGGCAGTGAAGGGGGGTGGGGGGTGGCGTGGCCAGCACAGTGACGTCTCGTTTACATGCTTGTAAACGACCTTTATCAGAGCAGGGAGAGAAGCTGACATCACAGGTCATGTGACCCTCAGTGAAATCCGAGAGACCAGCCACTGGAGATAAAGTGAGTTAATTGGAAAGTTGTTACATTTGCTTAGTTAGGAACATAGAAAGAACAAAAATATTACTCGGATAACCCCTTTAATCCCTTAAGGACCCATAACGTACAGGTACGGCATGGTTTCCGAGTCCTTAAGGACCCATGTTGTACCGGTACGTCATGTATAGTTCCGATCACCGCTGCCGTCAGGCGGTGATCAGAACCCGGTGCCTGCTCAAATCATTGAGCAGACACCTTGGCTAAATGCGCCGGGGGTCCTGTGACCCCCCCATGTCGGTGATCGCAGCAAACCGCAGGTCAATTCAGACCTGCGGTTTGCTGCAGTTTTGGAAGTTTCTGATCCCCGCGGTCTGTGACCGCGGGGATCAGAAACATCAAATAACCTTTATTTTAATGTTTGTGTGCGGGGGGTGCGGCAGGATGGGCAGGCGGGCGGTGCTTAAGGGGGCGGGCAGGCATGCGATCAATCGCCTGCCCCCTTCATCAGGATTGCCGAGCGGTTTGCAGAGTGTCAGCACATTGCTGAAACTCTGCTTGAAACACCTGACATCTGTGCTGGCACAGATGCCATGCGTTTAACCCCTTCCATGCCGTGGTCCGTAGGGACTGCTGTATTGAAAAGGTTATGAGGGAGGGAGCCTTTTCAGCCCCCGATGGGAGAGGGAAGGGGCCTCCTACCTCCCCATCACCCACTGCTCTGCTGTGGCAGCGAGTGATGGGTACCATGGCAATCGGACGCCTTCACAGGCGTCCGGCTGTCCATGGTACTGATCAGAGGCTGTCCATGGTGCTGATTAGACTTCTGCTAAAGGCAGAAGTCTAATCAGACTTTGTAAAGTGAAAATACAGTACAGTACACTATATATATATATATAAAAAAAGTGTAATAGCAAGCAAACAAAAAGTCATACGCACCCCAAAATAGTGCCAATCGAACCGTCATCTCATCCCTCAAAGCTCATACCCTAGCCAAGAGATTTGCCCAAAAACTGAAAAAACTATGGCTCTCAGACAATGGTGACACTAAAACATGATTTATTTTGTTTCAAAAATGAAATCATTGTGTAAAACTTACATAAATAAAAAAAATAGTATACATATTAGATATCGCCGCGTCCGTGACAACTTGCTCTATAAAAATATTACATGATCTAATCTGTCAGATGAATGTTGAAAATGAAAACAAATAAAAACGGTGCCAAAACAGCTATTTCTTGTTACCTTGCCTCACAAAAAGTGTAATATAAAGCAACAAAAAATCATATGTACCCTAAACTAGTACCAACAATATTGCCACCCTATCCTGTAGTTTCTAAAATGGGGTCACTTTTTTGGAGTTTCTACTCTAGGGGTGCATCAGGGGGGCTTCAAATGGGACATGGTGTCAAAAAAACGTTCTAGCAAAATCTGCCTTCCAAAACCGTATGGCATTCCCACCACATATGGGGTGTTTCTGTAAACTACAGAATCAGAGCCATAAATATTGAGTTTGGTTTGACTGTTGACCCTTGCTTTGTAACTGGAAAAAAATTATTAAAATGGAAAATCTGTCAAAAAAAGTGACATTTTGAAATTGTATCTCTATTTTCCATTAAATCTTGTGCAACACCTAAAGGGTTAACAAAGTTAGTAAAATCTGTTTTGAATACCTTGCGGGGTGTAGTTTCTTAGATGGGGTCGCTTTTATGGAGTTTCTACTCTAGGGGTGCATCAGGGGGGCTTCAAATGGGACATGGTGTAAAAAAAAAAGTCCAGCAAAATCTGCCTTCCAAAAACCATACGGCGCACCTTTCCCTCTACGCCCTACTGTGTGCCCGTACAGTAGTTTAGTTTACGGCAACATATTGGGTGTTTCTGCAAACGACAGAATCGGGGCAATAAATATAGCATTTTGTTTGGCTGTTAACCCTTGCTTTGTTACTGGAAAAAATGGATTAAAATTGAAAATTTGCCCAAAAAATTTAATTCTCAAATTTCATCTCTATTTGCCAATAACTGTTGTGCAACACCTAAAGAGTTAACAAAGTTTGCAAAATCAATTTTGAATACCTTGGGGGTGTAGTTTCTTAGATGTGGTCACTTTTATGAAGTTTCTACTCTAGGGGTGTATCAGGGGGGCTTCAAATGGGACATGGTGTAAATAAACCAGTCCAGCAAAATCTGCCTTCCAAAAACCATACTGAGCACCTTTCCCTCTACGCCCTACTGTGTGCCCGTACAGTAGTTTACGGCCACATATGGGGTGTTTCTTCAAACTACAGAATCGGGGCAATATATATAGCATTTTGTTTGGCTGTTAACCCTTGCTTTGTTACTGTAAAAAATCAATCATGTGGCAGTAAGATGTGCCCCAATCATGTGCCAGTAATAAGAGCCCCCATAGATGCCCCCCAATCATGTGCCAGTAATAAGAGCCCCCCCACCATCATGTGCCAGTAGCCAGAGTGCCCCCTATCATGTTTCAGTAGCCCCCCTATCATGTGCCAGTAGCCCCCCTATCAAGTGCCAGTAGCCCCCCTATCAATTGCCAGTAGCCCCCCCTTATGTGCCAGTAGCCCCTCTTATGTGCCATTAGCCCCCCTTATGTGCCAGCAGCCCCCCTTATGTTCCAGCAGCTCCCCTTATGTCTGTGCCAGTAGCCCCCTTATATGCAAGTAGCCCCCTTATGTGCCAGAAGCCCCCCTTATGTGCCAGAAGCCCCCCTTATGTCTGTGCCAGCAGCCCCCCTTATGTCTGTGCCAGCAGCCCCCCTTATGTGCCAGCAGCCCCTCTTATGTGCCAGCAGCCCCCCTTATGTGCCAGTAGCCCCCCTTATGTGCCAGCAGCCCCCCTTATGTGTGTGCCAGCAGTCCCCCTTATGTCTATGCCAGCAGCCCCCCTTATGTCTGTGCCAGCAGCCCCCCTTATGTGTGTGCCAGCAGCCCCCCTTATGTGCCAGTATTGTAATTTTTACATATAAAAAAAATATAAACTTATACTTACCTCCTCTAGGATGCGATGCAGGCCTCTTCCGGCCTGTGTCCCTCGCTGGCTCAGGCGGCACGATGACGTCATCGCGCCGCCTGCACTGGCCTCTGATAGGCTGCCGGCCTAGTGCTGGCAGCCTATCAGAGGAACAGGGAGGGGACACACCTCTCCCTGCCCTGCCGCATTACAGACATTTGTATCGCCGTCCTGAGGACGGAGATACAGATGAGATGACTTTGGAGATGAGTGAGCGCTTCCACAATGGAAGCGCAGCGCTCATCTCCTGCTGTGCCCTGCCGGCGCTTCCCTTCTGACAGAGCCCCGGGCAGCCGTCCGGCCCGCCATGTCCAAGAAACTGCCCTGGTTGGACCCTTTAAATAGGCTGCAAGACATGACTCGGATATTAAATAAGCCAACACCTCATCTGCAGACAGCTGTTTTGGGGTGATTGACCCTCATCAGTGCAGAGAAGAGAGTACTGGCTTAACTGTGTGAGAGCTCTGCACTGATGAGGGGAAACCACCCCGAAACAGGTGTCTGCAGATGAGGTGCTGGCTTATTTAATATCTCAAGGCCTATTTAAAGGGTCCAATGTTGACTTGCAGTTTGCACCGGAAAACTACTTCAGAAAAATCTGCTCTCCAAATGCCATATAGCACTCCTTCCCTTCTGAGCCCTGTGGTGTGCCCATACAGCAGTCTATGACCACATATGGGTGGTGTCTGTAAGCTTCAGAATAGGTGTAATTAATATTTAGGTTTGCTTTGCTGTTAACCCTTGCTGTTTTACAAGAACAAACTGATTAAAATGGAAAATATGCAGAAATAACTCCTGTGGAAAACCTGTAGTGTTAACAGTCTGTAAGATCAGTTTTGGATAACTTGAGTGATTTAGTTTTTAAAATAAGGTAATTTGTGTGTGGTTTAAATTATATAAGCCCCTCAAAATGACTTCAGAACTGAAATGGTCCTTAAAAACTCAGGTTTGGAAATGTTCTTGAATATTTGTGCCTCAGCAGGCCCCAGGCTGTCATGCTAATAGATCAGAGCTCCTAGATTTCACTGCGGGGGCTCTGAACAGATGCCACAATCACTGTTGATCATGGCATTTGAAGAGTTAATTGGTGGGGTTTGGCATGGTCGCCATTCCCTGTTATTGTGGCCGGGTGCCATCTGTATTATACAATGGCATCCGCCATGTATGGGCCAGGCTCACTACAGCAGCCTGCTCCCTACTATTGAGAGTGCATAATGCCATACATGTGGACTTCTTACATACTTTGTAGTAGGCCTAGAAATGTTAAGATATGCCTTTGGATAGCACGATTATGAAGCGTTAGCCAACACTAAACAGCCTTGGCCATTTGTCTAACTGCATCCAAGCCCATGCAATGGGGATTGTAAGATAATTATCAAGTATGAGAACCTCTGCAGCATTCTATTATTTTGATTATTCTTGTGGACTTTACTGGCCCACCGAGTACCTCGTGTGGGTTTCTGGTGCATAATGTGAGACAGTTACATGGGTGAGCAGTGCTGATCCTCCTATATGACAGTGTTTTTATTATTACTGTACAGTACCTGTGATTACACCTTCCAACAGGTATTTCTTTTTTTATGTTTGCATGTTAGGACTTGCTTTATCTGTATCAGTTATCTGCTATAATCTCCATTTCTGAATCAGTTACTAATATTCCACAAAGTTGTGTATTTAATTTACAATATTTTAAAATTGCAAACAGGTGCACTGCATATTCTACATATCTCTTTCTTAAAGCCAGGTTTGCAAAAAGATTTCTCCCACAGAAAGAGAATGAGCTTGATGGTACCATCTCTTGGACGTGGCTCACTATGAGCCATTCTGACTTTTTAACTTGACAAGGGAAAATGCATATGCATCAACATGGACTAGGATTCTGACTGGCTGAGTAAGATGCCAAGGATGCAACTTAGGGGAGGTACTGGTTCTCCTTAAGGAGATCAGCTTTGTATGGAGACTTGGTGGCAATGCACCATGGAAAAATAATATTCAAAAAGTATCTCCTAGACCAGAGATGCTCAACCTGTGGCCCTCCAGCTGTTGTAAAACTACAACTTCCACCATGCCCTGCTGTAGGCTGATAGCTGTAGGCTGTTCAGTGATGCTGGGAGTTGTAGTTTTGAAACAACTGGAGGGCCGCAGGTTGAACATGCCTGTCCTAGACAAAGAGAACAATCTGGCTAGTGCCCCTTCTTAACAAGCCTTTGAACATCTCGACCAGAAACTAAGAATAACATACAGTAACAAGCATCTTTCTCAGTCTGGCAAAAGACCTAGCAAATTCTATTCCGTTCCAAAGTAATTAGAGAGCTGTCATGTGCTTTAAGAATAAAGAAATCTGGCAGAAATTTACTGTAACTTTAAAACTACTTTAAAAGTCAGGAAAAAATGAAATGTCTCAGTTGATCGTTACTATCTCACAAGTTCTTGAGAAACTTCATGTTCAAGAATGAAAGAAAACATCTTGCTAATTTAAGAGGATAATTCATCAAAATAATTATATTTTTGTTCTTCTATGTCATGAATTATTTAACCCATAAATCCCATAAATTATCAGATAGTGTCTTTTTCACTTTTATTTCTTCTCTCTTTTTTTTTTTAAAGTAGTATAAGTCCAAGAACAATAAATTGTTATGAAGCTTAAAGCTTGGTACACAATATAAGTCAGCACATGATAATGTGTGGTTAATTTTACTGGCAAATAAATTAGTTATATTAGACTTGTATCACACTAGCGATAAATTATTCCAGCAGGCTGTTCCAGAAGAGGTACAGAGTGCCATAAGACATCTTATCTGGCATAGCCGAATACTACTGGACCCCACCAGAGCCTATTGACTATAATGGGGCTCAGCGGGGATCCAACCTGTTTCCAGCATTAGTGCCGGTATTCGACTGGCACTAATGCCGGAAACAGGCCAGATCCCTGCTGCGTCCGCTTATAGTCAAAGGGGCCTGGCGGCACTCTGGTCTTTTCTTCCTAGACAGTAACGTGACGTTCGCATGACCTATTTGCAGCTAAGTCCCATTCAAGTGTATGGGCCTGGGCTGCAATACCAAGCACAGCCACTACATGATTTATGGTGCTGTCCTTGGTAAGCTGTTAGGAGGGTAGCAGTGCTCACAGGACCTCTGTACCCTCTTTAAAAAGTTGATTGGCAGGGGTACAGGGTGGAATCAGTGCAACCCTTTATTTTGTTTTGGCATAAAAACTTAAAACCTTGTATATTGATAATATATGCCCTTTCTTATGGATCAACTCCTGGCTCTGCCAAAAACTTCACACCTTCAAGAACATCAACAAAGGTACACTGTGAATGATGCCTTACACGGAAATTCCAATACTGCATCATATGTTTTTGGGTTATAAATACAACAAATTGTAATGACTTGTCCGGGAATGTAGAAAAAAGTAATTATGAGACCCTAAGTTCTGCATACAAACAGGATATTTGATGTTAATAAGGCAATTTAGTGTTAAAACAAACAGGAAAATATCTAGTCTAATGAGTAACTTTGCAGAGCCCATAGTGACAATAGACCAAACAACTATAAACTGCAAAACTGCAGAAAGTGTTTTAGTCCCTATAATTAGAACTAGTTGTAAAGCTGAAGACACAGTAAGGTTATGGTGCATAAAAATGATCGTAAATTAAATCCATTACTTAACACAAAAACAATCAAAAGGGCATTCATGTTTATTGCTTCTACATTTTAGACCCTTGTCTTTGGTTTACAAGTTATTTAATGCAGCTGGAGAGAACTTAAAGCAGCTATACATCTTTGGAATGGATAGAAAATAAACAGTGACATACAGAGATCACCTGCAGCTAGGGCTCTGTCGGAATGAATATTGATTAAGTACTTGTTTTATGTGCACTAACTTAAATGTTGAAGTGACTGCAACATGTGGCATTAACCAATGAGAAACTGGGATTTTTTTTTTTATTCAAATTTCCATCTAGCAATCGCTAAAAGAAGTTGTGCTCTTTTTGCAATTTATTTTGATACAAAGTTCCTTAATGAAAATTTGATCACAGAGAATCCCATAGCTAAAACCAACATTGATCAGATATAATCTGTAGAAGAACCTGACAGCATGGGACCTTGTAGTGCTGGGTTCGAATCAAAGCATGGACGACATCTACATGAAGTTTGTATGTTCGTCTCATGTTTGCGGGGGTTTCCTTTGGATAGTTTCTCCCACAAACATACTGAGAAGTTAATTGCCTTGGCATAGAATGAGCATCTACAGTGCCATCTACACACAGAAACTAAAATGTACGTTATTTTATTAGGATTTTATGTGATTAACCAACAGAAAGTAGCAAGTATGTGTGAAGTGAAAAGAAAATGATACATGGTTTTCAAAAGGTTTAATAAATAAAATCTTGAAAGCGTGGCATTCATTTGTATTCTGATACCCCAAAATAAAATCCAGTGTGACCTGTTGCCTTCAGAAGTAACCAAATTAGTAAATATAGTCCAACTGTGTGTGTGTGAGAGCATTAGTGATCAAACAGCATCATGAAAACCATGGAACACACCAGGCAGGTCAGGGATAAAGATGTGGAGAAGTGTAAAGCAAAGGGTTAGGTTTAAAAAAAATATCCCAAGCTCTGAACGTCTCACGGAGCACTGTTCAATCCATAACCAAACACAATGCAACAGGAGTCTGCAAACACAATTAACAAAGTAAATACAATCATGCCATACTCACTATAGAAAATGTACTAATGCTAATGCTATGTTACAAATGTAAGATTGTGGCCAACCGCAAGGTGATCTTTTTACATTCACTGAATTTAATGGAGGCCATTATGGCACCAGAGGAGTTAGTATTTAGTGTAGGATCCTGTCCTAAACAGATCACCGTGCCATTGGCGGGTACTCACAAATAATTTCATACAAAATGTATTTGCCAAGAATCCTACATTTGTAATGTAGCATTAGTAGATTTTCTATAGTGAGTATGATACTGTTGTATTTACTTTGCTATTTGTGTTTGCAGAGAGCTGTTGCATTGTTTTTGTTTTTGCTTTTGTGCTTTCAGCCATGGCTACGTGCACCTACGCACTGGGATGTGCTGACTAACCTCAATTGTTTTTTTTGCAGACTGTTCCAACCATCATCCAAAATGGAAGAAGTATTGCACAAGTGAAAACTTACATGACCATCCGCCTAAACTAACAGTCCAGAGCACTAATTAGAGAAGCAGACAAGAGGCCCATGATCACTCTGGAGGAGCTGCATAAGGCCTCTTTCACACTTGCGTTGTTGGGATCCGGCATGCACTTCCGTTGCCGGAGGTGCCTGCCGGATCCGGAAAAACGCAAGTGTACTGAAAGCATTTGAAGACGGAACCGTCTTCCAAATGCTTTCAGTGTTACTATGGCACCCAGGACGCTATTAAAGTCCTGGTTGCCATAGTAGGAGCGGGGAGCGGGGGAGCGGTATACTTACAGTCCGTGCGGCTCCCGGGGCGCTCCAGAATGACGTCAGAGCGCCCCATGCGCATGGATGACGTGATCCATGCGATCACGTGATCCATGCGCTTGGGGCGCCCTGACGTCACTCTGGAGCGCCCGGGGAGCCGCACGGACGGTAAGTACACTGCTCCCCCGCTCCCCGCTACACTTACCATGGCTGTCAGGACTTTAGCGTCCCGGCAGCCATGGTAACCACTCTGAAAAAGCTAAATGTTGGCTCCGGCAATGCGCCGAAACGACGTTTAGCTTAAGGCCGGATCCGGATCAATGCCTTTCAATGGGCATTAATTCCGGATCCGGCCTTGCGGCAAGTGTTCCGGATTTTTGGCCGGAGCAAAAAGCGCAGCATGCTGCAGTATTTTCTCCGGCCAACAAACGTTCCGTACCGGAACTGAAGACATCCTGATGCATCCTGAACGGATTACTCTCCATTCAGAATGCATTAGGATAATCCTGATCAGGATTCTTCCGGCATAGAGCCCCGACGACGGAACTCTATGCCGGAAGACAAAAACGCAGGTGTGAAAGAGCCCTAACTCAGTTGGGAGAATCTGTCCACAGGACAACTATTAGGCTACTTACTTTTAGTTGTGTACTGCACAAATCTGGCCTGTATGGAAGAGTGACAAGAAGAAAGCCATTTTTGAAAGCAAGCCATAAGAAGTCCTGTTTGCAGTTTGCCACAAGCCATGTAAGGGACACAGCAAACTTGGAAGAAGGTGCTCTAATCAGATGAGACCAAATTTGAATGCTTTGCCTAAATGAAAAATGCTATGTGTGTCGGAAAACACTGCACATCATGCTGAACACACACCATCCCCACTGTGAAACATGGTGGTGGCAGTATCATTCTGTGGGGATATTTTTCTTCAGCAGGGACAGAATTGCACATTGGAAAACTTTGTCGAACTTTATACCACTGCCCAGATATCAATGGTCTGTTAATGTAATGGATGAACAGATTGAATCCTGCAAAGGGAGACACTCTTTGTGACCACTCCCTTTTCCAAGTAGTTGATGGAGGTGTGACTAGAAAATGGGACTCTAACTGAGAATATCCTAAAAGGATGCTTAAAATATTGGTGACTCACTGGTCAATAGACAAGCTTTATGCCTTAGCATCAATACATAGGATGGTCATAGTGTGGCTCGGAAGTCACATGCTACAGTTTTTTCCTCTTTCATGCAGCTCCTGATTTCTCAACACCATGACAAATCATTGTCCAGTGAGACTGTCCTGATAACTACTACTACCCCAGAACATTATACTCTCCTCAACATTGAAATTGCAACAACAACGACAAACCGTAATGTTTTGAAAATCGAGGAAGTAGCAGGTATCGCTAACATCTGCAGGTGATCAAATTTTCAAGCACCTAGATTTAATATGTGGCATATGGGAGGAGCATAAAAGCCAAATGGAAAGAAGTTTTTTTAGTCATGTGAAACCTCAAACATCAAAGCAAGTCATATGGGATGATTGTGATTGTGCAATGCCTCGAGTTTATTAACGTGCCAGTTATCACCACTTGTCACAAACTGAGAGGGACTAAAATCTTGAACTGATAGACCTGAGTTTATCAGTCCAGCAGATATAAGCCTTGGCTGAGACGTAAGCATTGTTATGTGTTCTAGTGTTGAGAGAAGAACAAAGAACTGTAATGACAACAAAAGTTGCACAGAACCTCTTCACGGATGGACCGTCTAATTAGATGAATGGTGCATGGTGATCCATTCTACACTGCAAGTGAAATTGGACCTCACATCCCAAGTCTAGGGTGGCAAACAGTGTGTACACAAACCATCAGAAGGCATTTTCATTACATTGGACTATGAGCCATTCAGCTACAGGTGTTCCATTGACCTCACACCACCACTGTCAAAGGATATCATGGAGCACAGCGAGACAGCAGGTCTATCCTCCTCAGCAGTAAGTCACACTTTAGTTTCAAATTAAGTGATAGCCAGAGATAGGTTAGGAGACCACATGGGCAACACCATAAAGAGGCCTTCACGAGGGAATCTTATACTGGTCCTACTCCCAGGATTATGGTGTGGGGTGGCATAATTTACAGTAGCCAGACTCCTCTAGTCTTCATTTTAGGTACACTAACAGCTTTGTGTTAGATTGATTTTGTTGTGGTATTGACCTTTTCTCCAAAGTATCCCAGGAGTGATTTTCAAGAGGATAACAACAGGTCGGATATTGCTCATGCACAACATCACAACAAAGTGACCTTTTTAGATGGGGCCCTATTTTTTAATAAGTCCTCTCGTTGTACCAATAGGTCTCAAATGAAATGAATGTAGGATCCAGCTCTATACTCCTCTAATTAAAAACAGTTTTATCGTAGGGTCACTGTGTACGTAGAATTCGGAAATTCACTGCTGTATCAATACATATAGGAGTAAATGCTCTGTGAGTACTGCTACATGATTATTTTATTGATACTGTTATGTGGGCTATAAATTGTAATATTGGTGGAGCAATTTAGACTTTAGGGAAAATCAATTAATATGATAGCATCACAGTTTTTAGGCTATCTTAAGGGTGGTAACCAGTGGCATACCTACACTGGAGGCCGACCATGCAACTGCTATGGGGCCCGACATAAGGGGAGCCCTCATTTAACTCCTCTTTTTGATGTTAAACCACTTCACCACTAATGTGATCTCAATGCAAACAGATGATTACAACTTCCATTTCAACTGTCAACTGTAAATGCATAAATTCCACAATCACTGAGCTCCATCTGGTGGTGGCTGGAGGCAGTCAGCTTTGTAATAAATGGGAAGAAGGAGATTGTCAATATATTTTTTGCCAGCTGTCTGGTGTAAGTACATTGTGAAATATGGTGGTTAGATTTATTTAATTTATGAAGCACCTTTTACACTTTACTCACATAGTGAGTAATCCACTTCACTGACATAGAAGTTGGATAAACTGGGTGAGGCCAAGGATGACTTTTTTTATTCCAATTTTGTAATAAAACAAAACATCAATACATAAAGTTAGGTACACTAGTCTGTGTTAAATAGAATTTTTGTAATAAAATTTTCAAGTTATTTTGAAAAAAAAGTGCAATTAGGGCTCATTCAGACGGCCGTATGCTGTCCGCAAAAATACTTAACGCTATCCGTTTTTTTGCAGATCCGCAAAAAACGGATAGCATTCAGTATTTTTGTGGACCCATAGACTTCAATGAAAACATGTACTGATTTTCACGGACAAGTATAGGACATGTTTCATTTGTTTTGCGGAACTGTGGAATACAAAAGGGCCCCATAGAAGTGAATGGGTCAGCATCTAATCCGCAAAAAAACGGATCCGCATTTTTGCGGATAGCATACGGCCGTCTGAATGAGCCCTTAGACACAGTCTGCATAAAAAGTATATGTTACTGGTGATGCTGGAAAACACACTTATTGTACACTTCTTAATTATAGAAACTTTGCAAAAGGTTCTTGGAAAAAAATGGTGCAGTTGCACCACATCTGCAGCCAAAGTATGCACCGCTATATGGGTTGGAAGTGACCGATTCATTAAGTTCCTTGTAGGTTGTCACAGGTATCTGGAACCATACTCACTGCAGTGCATCCCACAGCTTATGGAGGGTGTGTGAGGTAGAATCCATGGAGAAAACTGGATGTCACGGTCCCTCCTGTGACAGGGGTCAGAAGATCTAAGAGACTGGCTGCACGTGATGTGATCTGACAGCCCCTCTGTTTTAACTTGCTTCTGTGTTGTTGCTGGGTATAACCACACCTCTGGTCTCAGGTGTAGCTTAAGTGGTCATTCCAACTCCTCTATTTAGTCTGGCCTCACCCATCATGCTATGTGGTTGATAGCTCCTTTTGGTTGTGAAGAGCTGGTGTCTGGTTCTCCTCTGAGTTCCTGCTCATCTGCATACTTTGGAGTTAAGTGTCTTTCCTTTATTTCTTGTTTGTTGTTTTCCCCTACTTTTTGGTATTAGGCCTGAGGGAGTCTCCTGTTCCTTCAGCTGGGACACTATTTACAGGGCCCTTTAGGGTCAGATAGTGTCCTAGGTTCCAGCTTATGAACATTCCTACCTTCAAGGTCTGTTCATATTTATAGTAGTCAGGGTTCGGTTTAGGGATTCACTAGGTGGTGACCTTTTCCCCTTTCCCTAGTTTCCAGGCCTGTTACCTTTTCCCTTCCCTCTTGTGGTCGGTGTGGAGTTATCTACCCACACTGCACTGTGACACTGGATGACCGAGGTGGTCCCACAGATGTTCAATTGGGTTCAAATCTGGGAAATTAGGGGGTCAGGGTAGTACTTTGAAGTCTTGGACATGGTTTTCCAACCAGTGTTAGCCCATGTGACATGTCGCATTATCTTTCTGGAAGATCCCATCTGCTCCAGAGAAGACAATTAGCATGTATGGGTGTACATGATCTGCAAGGATGGATTCATACCAGAATTTGTTGATAGTGCCTTCCACATGGATGAGTGGGCCCAGAGAATGCCTCAAAAACATTCACCAGACCACAACGTTACCACCACCAGCTTGTGTTCTTCCAAGCAATGGTTGCAAGGTGTTTGTTCTCCTATGTTTCTCACCTGACACACCAATGTCCATCCGTTCGATAGACAAAGAATGCAACCTTTTGTCAGTGGGGGTCCAATTCTAATACTGCCACGAAAATTTAAGCCTTTTCTGCCGACACAACTTTGTTAGCAGAGACCATTGTCTGCTTTGAAGTCCCAAACCTAGTAGAGTTCATGGAACTGTTGATTTAGAAACACATCTGGTAGCATATAAATCACAGAAAAAATGCACCAAACAGATATGCCACTGACTATACTGGCTAGTCATAAATGCAGATATTAAAAGCTGAGACTTTTGCAATATATTCCTGTCAGGAAAATATCGGAGCCCATCATGCACCACGTCACGGTCACTCAGCATGGCAAGGGGTCCTACCACTACGCTAACTATGGTGTGAACAAGGTCTGAAGGTGATGAAATCCAGCTCACAGCCAAGCTTCCACACAACCGCCTAGCAGGACAACTAGTGCAATGTGAACAAAGCAAGACTGTAAGCCACACCCATATCAGACCATGTGATGGAGGTTTCCAGGTGCAAAAGGAGTGTTTAAATGTCAGGTAAAGGCACATACACTACATATAAAACAAGACACAAACACAGAAATATCGTGGCAAATCTCGGGGAGCTGCTCAACCCCTAACACTGTAGCGTGTTTTTATTGGGGGAGCAGCCCCACCGCATGTGGACCGCAGCAAACGACTATCCACAGCAAAAAATTGCATACGGTGGAGGATGTCGGCGCGGTCCACATGCACCACAAAGGCATCCTACACAAAACGAAGCATTGTGCGGATGAAAATATAATCATATAAATCACAGAAAAAATGCACCAAACGGATATGCCACTGACTATACTGGCTAGTCATAAATGCAGATATTAAAAGCTGAGACTTTTGCCAATATATTCCTGTCAGGAAAATATCGGAGCCCATCATGCACCACGTCACGGTCACTCAGCATGGCAAGGGGTCCTACCACTACGCTAACTATGGTGTGACCAAGGTCTGAAGGTGATGAAATCCAGCTCACAGCCAAGCTTCCACACAACCGCCTAGCAGGACAACTAGTGCAATGTGAACAAAGCAAGACTGTAAGCCACACCCATATCAGACCATGTGATGGAGGTTTCCAGGTGCAAAGGAGTGTTTAAATGCCAGGTAAAGGCACTAGTTGTCCTGCTAGGCGGTTGTGTGGAAGCTTGGCTGTGAGCTGGATTTCATCACCTTCAGACCTTGTTCACACCATAGTTTGCGTAGTGGTAGGACCCCTTGCCATGCTTAGTGACCGTGACGTGGTGCATGATGGGCTCCGATATTTTCCTGACAGGAATATATTGGCAAAAGTCTCAGCTTTTAATATCTGCATTTATGACTAGCCAGTATAGTCAGTGGCATATCCGTTTGGTGCATTTTTTCTGTGATTTATATGATTATATTTTCATCCGCACAATGCTTCGTTTTGTGTAGGATGCCTTTTTGGTGCATGTGGACTGCACCGACATCCTCCACCGTATGCAATTTTTTGCTGGGGATAGTCGTTTGCTGCGGTCCACATGCGGTGGGGCTGCTCCCCCAATGAAAAACACGCTACAGTGTTAGGGGTTGAGCAGCTCCCCCAGATTTGCCACAATATTTCTGTGTTTGTGACACATCTGGTAGCACCCTAATTCATTTTTGAAGTGAGCTTCTGCACTACAGAGTGTTAATCTGCCTTCACACACACCTTCATAACTGACATTCACCTCCCACATGAATAGCACGTGGTGCTCCACAGTTTCCACATTGCTTATTCACAATGGTGCTGTTTGTCCACTCATGATAAACTTTCACCACAGTAGCATGAAAACAGTTTACAAGAGTTATGTGTTTCTCCATCTTCATCTTCCCTGTCATTAGTGTACTGAATTTGACATGTAAAAGGTGGGTGCCGTTTTACTCAATTCATCTAAATCAAATTGCCAAAATTTCAGTTTAATTTGAAAGTAGATTTTTTGGGAAATTTAACACACTCAGTTAATTTAGAATTGATTCCGTCAGGCTGGGTTCGCATCACCGTTTCGTTTTCCGTTCTTCGTGTTGGACTTTCCATCTAAACAAATGACTCTCAGACGGAAATGGCTAAAATGGATTCAAAATGTGCATAACTGCTTAAAATACAGGATCTGATATATATTTTTTTGCTTTCTGTTCTTCTGATGGATCAAAAGTATTGAAAACAAATGGTGATGTGAACCTGGCCTCATCTCTATGTACTAATATAGATATGAACTTTTGTATTAAATTAAGTCCAGCATGTTGGTATCTCCATATTGCAGCCAATTTTGGCAGAAAAACGGGCCAACCATTCGGTGGACTAAAGTTAGACAAATGTGTCTAAAAGATAAACCAGATTTATAGTCACTTGGAACATCTTTAAACTGTCTAGTCTTAATGTCTAAATTTACAAAGTCTAAATATAAAACAAGATTAGCACCATAGAATAAACTTTACATTATATTATAATTATTTTGTAAAAAATGCATGTTGTCAAACCTGTAATGTGCCAATACAGAAAAAGCCTTAGCAAATGTTTTTTTTTTTTTTATAACAAATGTGATGAGTATTCTTCTAATATAGCTGATTGATAAGATTATTGGTAAATGACAATTTTTACAATTTAATTATGCTTGCTTGATTCATTATTGTAGAGTGCAAGACCAATACATTCTGGGGGAACATAAGCTCATTAACAGATTGTAATGAATCCTTCCTATATAAACTGAGTTTTAATGGGTACATAATAGCCTATGCAGACAATTAATGTTTAGTAGCTAAATGGATATAAGATAAGCAATGCAAAGCATTGTGGATGATGGCCCCTTGTGATTACAGGACTGCAGAACATCACTCTGTAACTTGAAGTATCTGTGGAGGTTGAATGATCTCCTCATATTTGCATCGGTTTTCTCCAGGATCTCCATTTTTCTTCCACACACCAAAATTATAGTGATAGGTTAATGTGGAATTTAGACTGTGAGCATCAATGGGGACAGGGACAAAAGTGAGTGAGGACCTGTGCACCGTACTGTGCGTCATGTTGACACTATATAACTGAACAGACTAAATATTAATTAAGAATCCTTAAAAAGGCTACTTCATAAAGACAACCACTTGTCATATGTCCTTTTAGTGTATATGAGCATGATAGAAGGAGGTTCCCACCACGACCCACCTCTATGAGCCAGAACAGAGAGCTGTCACCACAGAGTAAATGTCTGGTTGGCATTGTTTGGCAAAATCCACTGATCATGGTGTTAGTTAATAGACACATTTGTCCCCTTTGTGCACCTAGATGTACATATGTATCACAGGTGCATGAACAGTGTATGGAAAGGGTTCAGGAAGTCGGCTCTATAAGTTGTGGGTGTCACATATGTTTACACCAATAACACAATGCATGCAGTGGTTGGGATCGGAGGTAACGCTGATACCTGTAGACCTTCTGTCATAGTGACTGTAGCATTTCAGTGGTTAGACATCAGAAATCACAAGCAGTTGTCATGGTAGCCAGGAACATCATGAATAGTGTTGAGTGAATCGAAGCCAAACAAACTAACTTCGATCCGAATTTCAGTAAAAATTAGATTCACCGCGAAGCCGAATTTCCTCACGCTTTGTGGTAACGAATCTATTTTTCCTGAAACTATGGTTAAAAAAAACAACAACATACTCATCTCATCCATTTGCGTGTGAAGAGGCCATCACGGCCATCTTGATTGCAGAAACTGTGCAAGAACTCGCGCAGGGTGATGTGTGACGTCACCGCGTCACCACGTCACTGCGCTGGTAGTGATAACATCATCGCACCTGGCCAGCGTGGCGATGTCATCATGTCCCCTAACGAGATTTAGAGTGTTGTCTTCAATCAAGATGGCTGCAACGGCCTCTCCGCGATCAAATGTATAAAGTGAGTGTGTTTTTTTTTTAACAGTATTAACCCCTGAAAGACATTAATTTTAATCTCAGATGCAGCGATCACCAATAAACATTAGGGGTTCAATGACAGGGGGCCGGCAGGATCGCTGTTCCCTGTTATTGAGCCTCTACATACAAAGAAATGCGCTTTGTGATGAAGTAATTCATCATGAATCTAATTTCTTTGTGAAACTTCGCTCATCTCTAATCATGAAGGCCCCAGGCATGCCATGTTAGAGTTCCTATTAAAATCTGCCTAGGAAGTATTGCAGTGTATTGTACAAATGATCAAGCGATTGCCAGTTCCAGTTTTGTAAGGTGACCAAATAAAAACCATAATAGATGTTTAACATTAAAAAAATAATAAAACCCCACAAATATTAAACATAAAAAACTTAGCTCATTTATTGTATAGAGAAAAACTATTGCAATTGTCGCGTCCCAAAATGTAAAAAGGTTAGTTATCTTACACGGTGAACACTTTAATAAAATTTTTTTAAAAAAAGTATCCTAGAATTGACATTTTGGTCACCATGTCTCCCAATAAAAATGTCTCCCAAAAAAAATTTTCGAAAAGTCATTTGGACCCCCAAAATGGTAACAGTAAAAAATTCAGGTGACAGGTACTCTTTAAAACAATTCATTGTCAAAATTCTACATACATTATAGCTAGTGGAGTTTTCCAGAGAGGGTATTCCCAATGAGTTATAGAGCTAGCAAATCATTAGTGTCATGTCCGTGATGTCACAGGTAAAAGTGTTTCTGGACTCGCACAACGTGCTTTTTTATTTAAACTGTCAGGAAAATCATACAGTCAAAATGTCACTCTCATAGTTTATAATGTCAGAGTTCTTCTAGTAGAATTATTCCCAGCTTTTCTACTGCAATTCATCTATTATTCCATACATTTATCATGAGACTATGAAGCCTTAGGAGAAAATGCATTTTTTTTAGCAGTTTAATTTAGTAATACAATGCCAATAGAGCGGCAGACTTCATGTATCTCTGTCAACTAGATTGCCCGCCATCAACTTATGTCTTCCATTTTATTCTTTATTACACAGAGAATGAAGTATCACAATGACTTGCAATTGGATGTGTGTTCTGTTGATATACTAGAGGTGAAGAGTGATATAAATGCACCACTCTACACCTAAACCCTCATTCTTATGTAGTACAGTATGTTTTCTACTAGTAGAAATAACAAGATGGGAACATGAAAAAACACTATATTCCTCTAAATCCTAATTAACTGGAGGGAAAGGATATGTAACTCACACATAAAGATACTCATACATTATGCTTTTAGACGATATAGCATTGCTGTGGATCAAAGCCATCTGTTTGAACTAATAGAAAATACTTACCATAAGTAATATCATTATAAAAAATCTAGCTCAGTTAACTCTTTCCTTAGTAGCTACTTGGCAACATATTATATGGAAGACATTTTTTATCACCGTTATATACAGCTTTATATTGGTGTATGTGAATGTCTAGCTTACAAAGGGAACCCTTTAAATCCTGTTCATTTAAGCTGGGTTTACACTTTTAGGTTTTCAGTTTTTGGAGCCAAAACCAGGAGTGGATTTAAAAAAAAGGTGAGTTAGTATCTTTACTTTTTACTTACTCTCCTTTTATAATCCTCTCAGAAATTTGGCTTTTATACTAGGATAAAAAGAGGTGGAGAAAAGTTGGTTTACGATGTGTGTGAACAAATCTGTTCATTTTAGTGTAAAATATAGAATTTATTACAGAAGAAAACATGAATGAATTTAGGTTATTATTAGGTAATGGTCAACTACCAGTTAAAGAAAATAAACACAAAAGTTATGAATTTCAGCAGATTATTCATCATTTATCGGTAGTTTCCACAAAATTCCATGGTCATATAATGACTGACATTCTAGAAAAACAGTCAAAATGGCCTCAGACACTTTTATCTCATGCCCATTACTAACTACTGTTTATATTGCACATAAGTATCATTACTAAAGTTAACAATACATAATTGGGGGCTTATCACATACGATATGATAGACATATCCAATAAGATATCAGATATAGAAAACAAAAGATATTTAGTAGTTTAAAAGGTATGCCCTGTCCTGACCAACATCTAAAGTGTACATCTTGCATTGTAACTACAGACTTAATATTGGTAGATGGTGTCCAATCAGACTCAGAAGCAGGATGTTATATCACAGAAAGAGTGTTTAGAGCCTATCACATCATTAATTCCAGGTGTATGTTGCAGTACTACTTATCAAGCAATT
This sequence comes from Bufo bufo, assembly GCF_905171765.1. Taxonomy (NCBI): domain Eukaryota; kingdom Metazoa; phylum Chordata; class Amphibia; order Anura; family Bufonidae; genus Bufo; species Bufo bufo. Next base: position 139,823,428 of record NC_053390.1, on the reverse strand, counting down.
CTAATATTCCTTGACAGAAACAGGTACAAGGTACAAAAACCTTATGACAGACAGCTACACTGACATGATCTTTCTCTGGGTCACCTCATTATATTCCACCATCTACTAAGTTTTTATTAGGTGATAATAAGAAATACTTATTTAAATACTATTTTAGTATGTTTACTTATGTATACAGTGCTTTGTATACCAGATATACAAAAATCAGTCATAAGATTAAAACCACCTACCTAACATTGTGTGGGTCCTTAAGCAGATCTGACCTGTTGAGGCATGAACATAACAATAACTCATAAGGTATCCTGTGGTAACTCACAAGAAATGGCACATCCCGCAGATGCTCAGTTGGATTGAAATCTGTGGAATTTGGAGGCCAAGTAAACTGTTTGTCATTTTTATCAATCTATTCCTGAACAATTAAGCCACTGCCACTAGGGAATACTGTTGCCTTGAAGGGGTGAACTTGGTATGCAACAATGTTTAGGTAGATACATTTCAAAATAACATTAACACGTAGGTTAGGACACAAAGTTTCACAGCAGAACGTTGCCCAGAGCATCACAGACAGCACTTCTATTAGCTTGCCTTCTTCCCAAAATGTATCACGAGTCCATCTTTTTTCTAGATAAGCAATGAGTATAGACCTAGTCAGTGGTGTACATAGAGAAGTAAGGGCCCCATAGCAAGGATCAAACCAGCCCCCCCCCCCCACATAGTTCAGAAGGGTTTTGTGCCTAAACCCTTTTCAAAGACCCATGGGCCATTTTTTCCACTGCCTCATGTGCTAAAAGTTGTTCCTTTAAAGGGTAAAGTCCTGGCTGAGTTTTCAACTCCAGTAGAAGAGGAGATGATCCCAACTAAAACTGGCTCCTCTCTTGCCCTGGGCCCCATAGCAATCGCATAGTCTGCTACTATGGTAATTATGCCCCTGGACCCAGTAGTCCATATGATATAAAAAAAAAAAGTGCTTCTTTTATGGAGAATAGTTGTAGAACCACTGCGCCACCTAACCGGTTTGCCATAAGGCTAAACCGTAAGAGCATTATTCTGTAGCCTCCCCAGTAGTCATCCTTTAACCCCTGTATAGGGATTTGGCCTTCATTGTGGGTTAGCAACCAGACTGCTACCTAATGGGATAGTTCTGGTGTAATTGGAAGCTGACACTTAGGGGTCAGTGACACTAGTGCAAGGCACCAGAGGCACAGACTAGGCACTAATACAAAACCAGGTAGAATATAGGCAAATCCAAGGCAATACAGATACAGGCCAGAGACAAAATACAGAGCACTGACAGACAGACTACAGGAACCTAGACATGTAGATTACAGGAACCCAGACATACGGACTCCAGGAACCTATTAAGACATAGCAATACATGAGCAGTAACTTAGCAAGACAGACTTGAGGAACCCTTGCATATATAGCGGACAATGAGCAGCAGTGGTCAAGACGACTAGGCAAAAGGATGCACAAGACGCTCACAATGTCACTAATAGTCCCGACACATGGTACAGTAATTTAGCAGAACATGTAAAATCCATTACAAGGTCAAACAAACAGAGTGCATTGAACAGACATACGATAAAGGCATACAACACTAGGTCAGAATTCAGACATAAACATAACCAGAATGATCCAAACACAAGCTTGATATAAAAACCCCAACACAGGGCACAGACAGACTCCAAATGGATCAAAGCAAGACAGGTTGCATAGCAGGCCACAGAACTTAAGATGCATATATCAGAACTCAGGAACATATATAGCAGACTTAACCAACTCATAAGTCAAACAGATGCACTCACACAGCCCAGGGTTGCAATATAGAATTGTTTGGATATAAAAACACATAGGCACAATTCAGACCACAATTAACACCAGGATACATGGAGCAGTGGCAACATGAACCTCCATTGAACACAATGGCACCAATTCAAACCCGCAAGCTGCCAACGCTGGTGCTCACAATATGGCAACAAGTGAAATGTCTTTGTAAAAGATTCATCAGGTCAGGCTACTAGGCTGGATGGCACTGGGCATTCTGATATCTTTATATAACAGCCAGCATTAAAGGCTATAAACACCTTCAGAGGCAATTTTTTTTATTATTGAATTTTACTCATTTTATAATAATGTTTTAAGTTTTTCTTTATTAAAAATTTTCAACAGCTTTGTTCTACAGACCTTACTTTCAGTGTATCAGTGCAGACCATCTTGCTTTCTGTTTTACTGAGAATCCATCAAGCAGCTGCTCTGATTGCTCCATGTATAGCCCTTATAAATACTCAATATAGCTACATTCCTATCAAACTGAAAAGAATATGGTGAAATCAAGCTTTCAAAAGTTCAGAGATAAAAGCTACACATTCAGCGATCAGAGCAGCTGCTTCATGGATTCTTTGTAAAACAAAAAGCAACATACACTGCAGATACACTGAAAGTGAAGGCTGTGTAACAAAAACTGTTGAAAATGTTTAATTGAAAAAAATTATATAAATCTAAAACCAGTGAAATCCAATGCTAAAAAATTCCCCCTAAGATGTTCATAACCTTTAAGTTTTCCAGCGATATGTGCCACAGTGATATTAATACTGCATCCCACAAGACCTTGCTGTTTTGGAAATGCTCTGACCCAGTCATAGACAAAGTCACTCCGGCGTTTACACTCTCTTTTTTTTCCTACTTTGAACATATCAACTTCAAGAACTGACTGCTCACCTGCTACCTAATATATCCCACTGAAATAATAAAGTTCATTGATTTAAAGGGGTTATCCTAGAAAAGATAATGATGACTTATACTCAGGATTAGAGATGAGCGGTTTTCAAATATTCGATTTGGATGCTTCGCCAAATTTTTCCCAAAAATTCGATTAGATCGGAATTCATTTGTGATGAAGCGTGTTAATCAGCTATTTCCTAGCTGCAGGGAACATGTATCAATGTAAGCATCAGGTATAAAGGTATTAACTGTGTAGTGGCCCAAGATTCTACTATAGAGTGAAAGAGCTCTTTCCTTTTACACCGTCTGCTGATTCCACACAGATTTCTAGAGAACCAGTTCTGTTACACGCTGATACAGGTAGTGGACTTATGACAGAGTAAGGAGGGTATCAGCAGCAAGTTTGTGTTGACGTCACTGTTTATTTTTCCCCTTCTCTGATCCGTCACAAGAACAAACCCAAAAAAACTATGTGAACACCCCAAAATAAGTAGTATCAGACTGCTATTTCACCCAATTACAGAATCAAGGGTTAATGGAATTACTTATGTGAAAAACAATGTGAACACCCCAAAATCAGTTGTATCAAACCGCTATTTCACCCCAGTTACAGAATCAAGGATTACTGGAATTACACCTGTAAAAAAACAATGTGAACACTGCAAAATCAGTAGTATCAGACATAGAAACATAGAAATATAGAATGTGTCGGCAGATAAGAACCATTTGGCCCTTCTAGTCTGCCCAATATACTGAATACTATGAATAGCCCCTGGCCCTATCTTATATGAAGGATGGCCTTATGCCTATCCCATGGATGCTTAAACTCCTTCACTTTATTTGCAGCTACCACTTCTGCAGGAAGACTATTCCATGCATCCGCTACTCTCTCAGTAAAGTAATACTTCCTGATATTACTTGTTTCCCAACTCCTTAAGGACACACGACGTACCGGTACGTCATGTGTTGTTCCGATCACCGCCGCCCGGCGGGAGGTGATCGGAACAAGGTGCCTGCTCAAATCATTGAGCAGGCACCTCGGCTAAATGCGCGGGGGGGTCCCGTGACCCCCCCATGTCGGCGATCGCAGCAAACCGTAGGTCAATTCAGACCTGCGGTTTGCTGCGCTTTCCGCGGGGATCAGAAACTTTAATATGCCGAAAATAAAGATTTTTTACCCCCCCTGCACCCCTGAATGATTTTATGCCAGCGGGTGGTGCAGGCGGTGCGGGCGGTGCGGGAGGCGGGCGGTGCGGCAGGCCGGTGCACGATCCCCCGCCCACCTCCTCATGAATATTCATTGGCGTCCAGTGGTTATACCAGAGTGTCAGAACATTGCTGACACTCTGGTATAAACGTCTGACATCTGTGCTGTGATGTCAGCCGTTTAACCCTTTCCATACCGTGGTCCGTACGGACCGCTGTATGGAAAGGTTAACAGTCAGAGAGCTCCCTCCCTCTCCCATCGGGGGGCTGCTGTGCCTTTGCAGCCCCCAGACAGGATGGGGTCACAGAGGGAGGGAGCCCCCCTCCTTCCCCTTTCTCCGTCTGCTCAGTTGTGGCCACAACTGAGCAGACGGGGAAGGTTCCCATGGCAACAGGACGCCTTCGCAGGCATCCTGCTGTCCAAGGTGCTACACAGATCTGTGCTAAAGGCATAGATCTGTTCAGACAAAGTGTAAGTAAAACACAGTACAATACACTATACACTCACCTAAAGAATTATTAGGAACACCTGTTCTATTTCTCATTAATGCAATTATCTAGTCAACCAATCACATGGCAGTTGCTTCAATGCATTTAGGGGGGTGCTCCTGGTCAAGACAATCTCCTGAACTCCAAACTGAATGTCAGAATGGGAAAGAAAGGTTATTTAAGCAATTTTGAGCGTGGCATGGTTGTTGGTGCCAGACGGGCCGATCTGAGTATTTCACAATCTGCTCAGTTACTGGGATTTTCACTCACAACCATTTCTAGGGTTTACAAAGAATGGTGTGAAAAGGGAAAAACATCCAGTATGCGGCCGTCCTGTGGGCAAAAATGCCTTGTGGATGCTAGAGGTCAGAGGAGAATGGGCCGACTTATTCAAGCTGATAGAAGAGCAATGTTGACTGAAATAACCACTCGTTACAACCAAGGTATGCAGCAAAGCATTTGTGAAGCCACAACACGTACAACCTTGAGGCGGATTGGCTACAACAGCTGAAGACCCCACCGGGTACCACTCATCTCCACTACAAATAGGAAAAAGAGGCTACAATTTGCACGAGCTCACTAAAATTGGACTGTTGAAGACTGGAAAAATGTTGCCTGGTCTGATGAGTCTCGATTTCTGTTGAGACATTCAAATGGTAGAGTCTGAATTTGGCGTAAACAGAATGAGAACATGTATCCATCATGCCTTGCTACCACTGTGCAGGCTGGTGGTGGTGGTGTAATGGTGAGGGGGATGTTTTCTGGGCACACTTTAGGCCCCTTAGTGCCAATTGGGCATTGTTTAAATGCCACGGGCTACCTGAGCATTGTTTCTGACCATGTCCATCCCTTCATGACCACCATGTACCCATCCTCTGATGGCTACTTCCAGCAGGATAATGCACCATGTCACAAAGCTCGAATCATTTCAAATTGGTTTCTTGAACATGACAATGAGTTCACTGTACTAAAATGGCCCCCACAGTCACCAGATCTCAACCCAATAGAGCATCTTTGGGATGTGGTGGAACGGGAGCTTCGTGCCCTGGATGTGCATCCCTCAAATTAGGGATCGACCGATTATCGGTTTGGCCGATATTATCGGCCGATATTGAGGATTTTGACCGTTATCGGTATCGGCATCTATTTTGCCGATATACCGATAACGTATTGGGAACACAGAGAGCGCTGCTCTCAGCGCTCTCTGTGTTCCCTCCGCAGCACAGGGGAGAAGGAAGCAGTGTCTCCCTCCCCCTGTGCTGCTGCTGCCGCTGCCGCCAATTAGAGGAGAGAACATAAGAGGAGGGGAGGGGCTGTGGCCACTGCGCCACCAATGAAGATAAGCCTTTCATTCATTCATATACAGGAGGCGGGAGCTGGCTGCAGAATCACATAGCCGGCTCCCGACCTCTATGAGCGATAGCTGCGGTCCGCGGTAGTTAACTCCTCAGGTGCCGCGGATCGCAGCTACCGCTGATAGAGGTCGGGAGCCGGCTATGTGATTCTGCAGCCAGCTCCCGCCTCCTGTATATGAATGATTGAGAGACTTATCTTCATTGGTGGCGCAGTGCGCCCCACCAAGCCCCCCAGTATTAATCATTGGTGGGGCAGTGCGCCCCCCACCCCAATCCCGGCCAATAGTAAAAACATTGGTGGCGCAGTGCACCCCCCCCACCCAGTATTACTCATTGGTGGCAGTGGCCACAGGATCCCCTCTCCCCTGCTCCTCCGATCGGAGCCCCAGCAGTGTAAGCCTGGGGCTCCGATCGGTTACCATGGCAGCCAGGACGCTATTGAAGCCCTGGCTGCCATGGTAAGCTCCATGCTGCTGTGTGCACAAAGCACAGAGCAGCAGGGACAGTGTGAGATCCTATTCACCCTGATAGAGATCTATCAGGGGGAATAGGACAAGGGTTCTAGTCCCTAAGGGAGCTAAAATTTATTAAAAAAAAAAAAACACAAAAATATTAAGTATAAATGAAAAAGATTTATAAAAAAAAATACACATTAACAATAAACAAAAAAATACACATTAACAATAAACAAAAAAATACACATTAACAATTAACATATTAATTTTCAGCAGATTTGTGTACGAATTATTTTTTTCTCAAAAATGAAAATTCCCAGAATATCGGTATAAATTATCGGCTATCGGCCTGAAAGTTCACAAATTATCGGTATCGGCCCTAAAAAATCAATATCGGTCGATCCCTACCTCAAATCTCCAACATTTCTAAAGAATGCTATCAGCACCTTGTGGAATCAATGCCACATAGAATTAAGGCAGTTCTGAAGGCAAAAGGGGGTCCAACACAGTATTAGTATGGTGTTCCTAATAATTCTTTAGGTGAGTGTATAGTGTACTGTACTGTATTATACAGACATCAGACCCACTGGATCTTCAAGAACCAAGTGGGTCTGGGTCAAAAAAATGTTTAAAAAAAGTGAAAAAAGTAAAGATTAAAAAAAAAACATTTATCACTGAATAAAAATTAAAAAAATTAAATACACTACACATTAGGTATCGCCGCCTCCGTAACGACCTGATCTATAAAACGGTCATGTTACTTTCCCCGCAAGGTGAACGCAATAAAAAATAAAAAATAAAAACTATGAGGAAATTGAAATTTTACCCACCTTACTTACTTACTACTTAGACTATGGAAACACTAAAACATGATTTTTTTTGTTTCAAAAATGAAATCATTGTGTAAAACTTACATAAATAAAAAAGAAAGTATACATATTAGGTATCGCCGCGTCCGTATCGACCGGCTCTATAAAAATATCGCATGACCTAACCCCTCAGGTGACCACCGTAAAAAAATAAAAATCAAAACGGTGTAAAAAATTTTTTTGGTCATCTTGCGTCACAAAAAGTGTAATAGCAAGCGATCAAAAAGTCATATTCACCCCAAAATAGTGCCAATCAAACCGTCATCTCATCCCACAAAAAATTAGACCCTACCTAAGATAATCGACCAAAAACTGAAAACTATGGCTCTCAGACTATGGAGACACTAAAACATGATTTTTTTTGTTTCAAAAATGAAATCATTGTGTAAAACTTACATAAATAAAAAAAATTGTATACATATTAGGTATCGCCACGTCCGTGACAACCTGCTCCATAAAAATACCACATGATCTAACCTGTCAGATGAATGTTGTAAATAACAAAAAAAAAAACGGTGCCAAAAAAGCTATTTCTTGTTACCTTGCCTCACAAAAAGTGTAACATAGAGCAACCAAAAATCATATGTACCCTAAACTAGTACCAACAAAACTGCCACCCTATCCGGTAGTTTCTAAAATGGGGTCACTTTGTTTTTACTCTAGGGGTGCATCAGGGGGGCTTCAAATGGGACATGGTGTCAAAAGAAACAGTCCAGCAAAATCTGCCTTCCAAAAACCATATGGCATTCCTTTCCCTGCCCTGCCGTGTGCCCGTACAGCAGTTTACGACCACATATGGGGTGTTTCTGTAAACTACAGAATCAGAGCCATAAATATTGAGTTTTGTTTGGCTGTTAACCCTTGCTTTGTAACTGGAAAAAAAATATTAAAATGGAAAATCTGCCAAAAAAGTGAAATTTTGAAATTGTATCTCTATTTTCCATTAAATCTTGTGCAACACCTAATGGGTTAACAAAGTTTGTAAAATCAGTTTTGAATACCTTGAGGGGTGTAGTTTCTTAGATGGGGTCACTTTTATGGAGTTTCTACTCTAGGGGTGCATCAGGGGGGCTTCAAATGGGACATGGTGTATATAAACCAGTCCAGCAAAATCTGCCTTCCAAAAACCATACGGCGTACCTTTCGCTTTATGCCCTACTGTGTGCCCCTACAGTAGTTTACGGCCACATATGGGGTGTTTTTGCAAACGACAGAATCGAGGCAATAAATATAGCATTTTGTTTGGCTGTTAACCCTTGCTTTGTTACTGGAAAAAATTGATTAAAATGGAAAATTTGCCAAAAAATCTAAATTCTGAAATTTTATCACTATTTGCCATTAACTCTTGTGGTACACTTAAAGGGTTAACAACGTTTGTAAAATCAGTTTTGAATACCTTGAGGGGTGTAGTTTTTAGAATGGGGTCATTTTTGGCGTGGTTTCTATTATGTAAGCTTCACAAAGTGACTTCAGACCTGAACTGGTCCCTAAAAAGTGGGTTTTTGAAAATTTGCTTCTAAACTTCTAAGCCTTGTAACATCCCCCAAAAATAAAATATCATTCCCAAATTGAACCAAACATGAAGTAAACATATGGGGAATGTAAAGTAATAACTATTTTTGTAGGTATTACTATGTATTATAGAAGTAGAGAAATTGAAACTTGGAAATTTGCAATTTTTTACACATTTTTGTTAAATTTGGTATTATTTTATAAATAGGGATGAGCGAACCCGAACTGTATAGTTCGGGTTCGTACCGAATTTTGGGGTGTCCGTGACACGGACCCGAACCCGAACATTTTCGTAAAAGTCTGTGTTTGGGTTCGGTATTCGGCGCTTTCTTGGCGCTTTTTGAAAGGCTGCAAAGCAGCCAATCAACAAGCGTCACACTACTTGGCCCAAGAGGCCATCACAGCCATGCCTACTATTGGCATGGCTGTGATTGGCCAGTGCAGCATGTGACCCAGCCTCTATTTAAGCTGGAGTCACGTAGCGCCGCACGTCACTCTGCTATGATCAGTGTAGGGAGAGGTTGCAGCTGCGACGTTAGGGCAAGATTAGGCAGATTAACTCCTCCAAAAGACTTCATTCTGTGATCGATCTGCAGCTGTGGATCATTGAAGTGCTATTATTGACTTGCTCACTTTTTTGAGGCTGCCCAGAGCGTTTTTAGATCACTTTTTTTCTGGGGTGATCGGCGGCCATTTTGTGACTTGTGGTGCGCCAGCACAAGCTATCACCAAGTGTATTTAACCATCCATAGTGTGGTTATTTTGTGCTATATCCTACATCAGCTGCAGGCTGAGCCTGTGTCACGAAGTGCATTTAACCATCAACAGTCTGGTTATTTTTTGGCCATATACTACATCAGCTGCAGGCTGAGCCTGTGTCACCCAAGTGCATTTAACCATCAACAGTCTGATTATTTTTTGGCCATATACTACATCTGGTGCAGGCTGAGCCTGTGTCACCCAAGTGCATTTAACCATCAACAGTCTGATTATTTTTTGGCCATATACTACATCTGGTGCAGGCTGAGCCTGTGTCACCCAAGTGCATTTAACCATCAACAGTCTGATTATTTTTTGGCCATATACTACATCTGGTGCAGGCTGAGCCTGTGTCACCCAAGTGCATTTAACCATCAACAGTGTGGTTATTTTTTGGCCATATATTACATCAGGGGCAAGTTGAGCCTGTCACCCAGCGCCTAAAAAATAGACCTGACATTTCTATTCAACCAAATCTGTACTGTTTTAGCTGGTAAAGTTATTTGTAGTGACCGTAAAAGCACACTTTTTTTTCTGGGTTGAAAAACTATTCCCAAATTTGCCATTCTCAAAATAACTAGTTTCTGGTATTTGAGGCCTACTTGAAATCTATCCCAAAAAGGATATCTTACATTGAAGGTGCTGATAGTGTCATTCAGAAAAACCTAAGACACACGCTAGCGTGCAGATAGATGTCTGATTCTGTGATTAAACCTATACCTGTCACACAGCGCAAAAAAAAACAGGTCTCACATCTCTATTCAACCAAATCTGCACTGTTTTAGCTGGTCAAGTTATTTGTAGTGACCGTAAAAGCACACTTTTGTTCTGGGTTGAAAAACCATTCCCAAATTTGCCATTCTCAAAATAACTAGTTTCTGGTATTTGAGGCCTACTTGAAATCTATCCCAAAAAGAATATCTTACATTGAAGGTACTGATAGTGTCATTCAGAAAAACCTAAGACACACGTTAGCGTGCAGATAGAAGTCTGATTCTGAGATTAAACCTTAACCTGTCACACAGTGCAAAAAAAAACAGGTCTCCCATTTCTATTCAAGCAAATCTGTACTGTTTAATCTGGTGAAGTTATTTGTAGCGACCGTAAAAGCCCTATTTTTTTTCTGGGTTGAAAAACTATTCCCAAATTTGCCATTCTCAAAATAACTAGTTTCTGGTATTTGAGGCCTACTTGAAATCTATCCCAAAAAGAATATCTTACATTGAAGGTACTGATAGTGTCATTCAGAAAAACCTAAGACACACGCTAGCGTGCTGATAGAAGTCTGATTCTGTGATTAAACCTATACCTGTCACACAGCGCAAAAAAAAACAGGCCTCACATCTCTATTTAACCAAATCTGTACTGTTTTAGCTGGTCAAGTTATTTGTAGCGACCGTAAAAGCACACTTTTTGTTCTAGGGTTGAAAAACCATTCCCAAATTTGCCATTCTCAAAATAACTAGTTTCTGGTATTTGAGGCCTACTTGAAATCTATCCCAAAAAGAATATCTTACATTGAAGGTACTGATAGTGTCATTCAGAAAAACCTAAGACACACGCTACCGTGCAGATAGAAGTCTGATTCTGAGATTAAACCTTAACCTGTCACACAGTGCAAAAAAAAACAGGTCTCCATTTCTATTCAAGCAAATCTGTACTGTTTAATCTGGTCAAGTTATTTGTAGCGACCGTAAAAGCCCTATTTTTTTTCTGGGTTGAAAAACTATTCCCAAATTTGCCATTCTCAAAATAACTAGTTTCTGGTATTTGAGGCCTACTTGAAATCTATCCCAAAAAGGATATCTTACATTGAAGGTACTGATAGTGTCATTCAGAAAAACCTAAGACACACGCTACCGTGCAGATAGAAGTCTGATTCTGTGATTAAACCTTAACCTGTCACACAGTGCAAAAAAAAAACAGGTCTCACATTTCTATTCAATGGTCTGCCGGGTGTTCACTCCAAGGTCTTGGAAGTCACGCCTGCGGCCACCCCGTTCTCCGAGGGATATGTCCTGAAATCCAGCTGAAAGCTGCAGAACATCAGTCGGAGGTCTCTCCACTACTGGCGGGCCTCTCTGGCGCCCTCTTCCCACAAGCAAAGGCTCGGCTGGTGGCTGCTGGGGTCTTTAAATGCGTCTAGGTTCTTGAGCCTCTTGCTCCTGTCCAGGCTGTCCTTGGCTGGGCTGCCCCCTGGCACGTGCTCTTCCGCGGGCTCTGGCTCGTCCACTCATCTTCTATTCCTGAGAGGATATAAACCGCTAATAAGGTCAATCTGCCGCCTAGCAGCTCCGCCGTGGCACAATCACCTCAGAACTCGCACACTGGTGACTTTAGGTATCTTCACTGGTCACTTTGAGCAGAATGATGACATCCGAGTCACGGCACCAAATGTAACCCTCTTTTCCTTGCACCATCTGCGACACCTCCAGCTTTCACACTCACTCGGTCACCAGCTTCTCCAGGCATAAACTCTAAGTGGACTCTAAGGGACGACACTCAGGTCTTCTGTGGTTTAAAGCTTTATTGAGGTGGAGTGCACTTGGCTGGAGCCTGTAATACAACAGGGAAACACTGCCACTATGTGGTATACAGCCAGGTCACCAGCCCACCTATATCATAACAGGCAGTCATTATATTACATTCCCACATACATGTTACAGGATATAACAAAGCATACAGAAAAATGAACAAGAGAAAATCATTTACAAAGATATTGCAGCAGGGTGACCTGGAATACAGCATGTCTTGCAGCCATTTTAGGAAGAACACATGTCTCTTTAACTGTACATCATCTACTCAGCCTAGCATGTGCTGCAGGGTTTAAAGGCTGCTAAAAAAACATACAGTCACCTCTTTACATTCTACAGAACTATTATGGGTATATATTATAACTTTTTACAATAGATAAATGAACTTTAGCTTTAGAGAACTTAGACAGAGATCCTACCTCCTTCACAGTAAATGTCTGCACTGAGGAGACCAAACCAAGTAGCAGAATACACAGGGGGAAGAGTCCACTGTAAAGACTCTGTCTGTTAAAACTTTCCTCAGTTATCTAATAGCACATTTGAAGAGGTTTATTTAGCATGTCCTGACTCTCTGCTAACAGCTTATGAATATATGGAACTATATTTAACAAGTGATCATTGCTGCAGCTCCTGTATATTGGTATGACCCTATTGCAAACCTGCAGACTGGATATTTGGTGAAACTTCATGTGGTTCATATCGACTGTACTACACCACTGACTTGGTGCCTGGGCCTAAATATGTGACAGTGGCCTGTTCCAGTGGTGGGTGACGTGATGCCTGATTCTCTGCTATGACATGAAGACAGATTCTGTGCTGACATAAGGCCAGATTCCCTGTTACAGGACCTCTCTCCTCTGTCTGGGTGCCGGAGCCTAAATGTGTGACAGTGGCCTGTTTTAGTGGTGGGTGACGTGAAGCCTGATTCTCTGCTATGACATGAAGACAGATTCTGTGCTGACATAAGGCCAGATTCTCTGTTACGGGACCTCTCTCCTCTGCCTGGGTGCCTGGGACTAAATGTGTGACAGTGGCCTGTTCCAGTGGTGGGTGACGTGAAGCCTGATTCTCTGCTATGACATCAAGACAGATTCTGTGCTGACATAAGGCCAGATTCTCTGTTACAGGACCTCTCTCCTCTGTCTGGGTGCCGGGGCCTAAATGTGTGACAGTGGCCTGTTCCAGTGGTGGGTGACGTGAAGCCTGATTCTCTGCTATGACATGAAGACAGATTCTGTGCTGACATAAGGCCAGATTCTCTGTTACGGGACCTCTCTCCTCTGCCTGGGTGCCTGGGCCTAAATGTGCGACAGTGGCCTATTCCAGTGGTGGGTGACGTGATGCCTGATTCTCTGCTATGACATGAAGACAGATTCTGTGCTGACATAAGGCCAGATTCTCTGTTACAGGACCTCTCTCCTCTGTCTGGGTGCCTGGGCCTAAATGTGTGACAGTGGCCTGTTCCAGTGGTGGGTGACGTGAAGCCTGATTCTCTGCTATGACATGAAGACAGATTCTGTGCTGACATAAGGCCAGATTCTCTGTTACGGGACCTCTCTCCTCTGCCTGGGTGCCTGGGCCTAAATGTGTGACAGTGGCTTGTTCCAGTGGTGGGTGACGTGAAGCCTGATTCTCTGCTATGACATGAAGACTGATTCTGCGCTGACATAAGGTCAGATTCTCTGTTACGGGACCTCTCTCCTCTGCCTGGGTGCCTGGGCCTAAATGTGTGACAGTGGCCTGTTCCAGTGGTGGGTGACGTGATGCCTGATTCTCTGCTATGACATGAAGACAGATTCTGTGCTGACATAAGGCCAGATTCTCTGTTACAGGACCTCTCTCCTCTGTCTGGGTGCCGGGGCCTAAATGTGTGACAGTGGCCTGTTCCAGTGGTGGGTGACGTGAAGCCTGATTCTCTGCTATGACATGAAGACTGATTCTGTGCTGACATGAAGCCAGATTCTCTGCTATGGCATGAAGAGACTGATTCTGTGCTGACATGAAGCCAGATTCTTTGCTATGGCATGAAGAGACTGATTCTCTGCTGACGTGAAGCCAGATTCTCTGCTATGGGACCTCTGTCCAATTGATATTGGTTTATTTTATTTTTTATTTTTTTTATTTTAATTCATTTCCCTGTCCACATTTGTTTGCAGGGGATTTACCTACATGTTGCTGCCTTTTGCAGCCCTCTAGCTCTTTCCTGGGCTGTTTTACAGCCTTTTTAGTGCCGAAAGGTTCGGGTCCCCATTGACTTCAATGGGGTTCGGGTTCGGGACAAAGTTCGGGTCGGGTTCGGATCCCGAACCCGAACATTTCTGGGAAGTTCGGCCGAACTTCTCGAACCCGAACATCCAGGTGTTCGCTCAACTCTATTTATAAATAAAAATGAATTTTTTTTTACTTCATTTTACCAGTGTCATGAAGTACAATATGTGACGAAAAAACTATCTCAGAATGGCCTGGATAAGTCATAGTGTTTTAAAGTTTATCACCACTTAAAGTGACACTGGTCAGATTTGCAAAAAATGGCCTGGTCCTTAAGGTGAAATAAGGCTATGTCCTGAAGGGGTTAAACCTTTACCCCTCTAATTTAAAACTATGTCCTCTTGTAGCAGTTTTTCTTCTTTTAAATATTCTCTCCTCCTTTAATGTGTTGATTCCCTTTATGTATTTAAAAGTTTCTATCATATCCCCTCTGTCTCGTCTTTCTTCCAAGCTATACATGTTAAGGTCCTTTAATCTTTCCTGGTAAATTTTATCCTGCAATCCATGTACTAGTTTAGTACCTCTTCTCTGAACTCTCTGCAAAGTATCAATATCCTTCTGGAGATATGTTCTCCAGTACTGAGCACAATACTCCAAATGAGGTCTCACTAGTACTCTGTAGAGCGGCATGAGCACCTCCCTCTTTCTATTGGTAATTCCTCTCCCTATACACCCAAGCATTCTGCTAGCATTTCCTGATGCTCTATGACATTGTCTGCCTACCTTTAAGTCTTCTGAAATAATGACCCCTAAATCCCTTTCCTCAGACCACAATTTAACCCCAATAGCAACATAATAAAGGATTAATGAAATTACTTATGTATAAAAGAATGTGAACAACCTAAAATCAGTAGTATTAGAACACTTTTTAACCCCAATTAGTGCAGCAAGGTGTAATAAAATGGCATCTCTATTAGTCAAGTGTTACACTGTTTAATCGGCCCCTGCTCTCTCTTTCTCTCTATATAGTGTGGATAAAGCCTCTCTATTATATTCCTACTCTATCTTTGTGCTGTCTCTGAACTGTTCAAAAGTAATATGTTTCCTAATCACTGTCCCTAGCACCTGTAACGTCTCTCCGTGCTCTAAGTACACAGTAAAATGGCGGAGACCAGGCAGAATGATGCTTTTTATAGGGCTGTGACATAATAGGCTGGCTATCTGCTGATTGGCTGGCTGCACAGCATCATTGGTGCTCCCTACTTCCCTGGCTTCTTACTTTCACTTTGTAACATGCGCAGCAGCCATTTTAGAAAAAATCACCAGGAAATTCGGACTCGTGACGAATCTAAATTTTCCTGAAATTCGGATCAAATTCCACTTTGTCAACTTCAATTCGCTCAACAATACTCAGGATAGGTCATCATTTTCACATCAGTGGAGGTCTGGCATCTCCGCCGATCAAATGTTTCAGGGAGCCGCTGTGCTGCAGGCTTCTGGAAGCTTTCCAAGGACTGTGCCATGCATCGTATAGCGGCAGTGCTTGGTAAAACAGTTCAGCCCCATTGATTTGAATGGGGCTAAGCTGCAACACGGCCATATGACCGATGTAAAGTGAGGTCACTGGCCTAGGAAGATGCTGCGGTGCTCAAGGCCTATTCTAACTGCAGATGGTGAGGGTACTTGTTGTGGCATTCCCACAGATCTGATACTGATGACCGATCCTGATGATAAGTCATAAATATCTTTTCCTGGATAACTCATTAATAAACAAAGTTACACAATATTTTATAGTACTACAAGTGAAAGAGTTTGGTTAATTGAGCTCAAATGAAAAAAAAAAATTCCAAATAACTTTGTTGTAATTATTGCTCATGCTAGATGTATACTCAGTTAGGTCTACACTGGTCTTGAAGATGGGGTCGCAAGATATTAGTGACAACTGATTAACTCCAAAGTAAGTTCTAAAAGAAGGATTTCTTCTGCTAGACTTCTGCTAGACCTTTTTAAGCCCTGGTGTATTAGGCCCCAATTATTGTTACACAGCCTTGTAACTAGTTGATCCGACCTTTTCAATGGCTGTCCTCAGCTTGAAAAACTATAGTTATCCCTACTGTTTGTCAGGCTGCTACAGTATTGCAGAAATCCTACATAGGTTACAGGGGGTTGATCCACTGCTGATCTGTTCCATGTGTGGCTGGTGGTTGGTGGGGGGGGGGGTTTAGCAAAGCAGGTGGGGTTTAACAATATTTTCATCCTATTGCAGACAAGGCACAGCATGGAGACTCCTGCTCCATCTACTTGACTCACAGCTAGCTTCCGTTTTCATCACATACGAGCTATGATATCTTTTTTACTGCATTTTCTGTGTTTGCTTTCCTGGAACTTGCCAGCTTTAAGTATCATCTCCTAAATTCCTCGTTTAACTTATTACAGGAGTAAAATTTTACAAGCAAATATATCCACTTACTCAACATGTACATTGCCAACAACCCCCCAAAAAACAGAAAATATATTTTTTATGTTTAAGTAATGTTGGAATGATTTCAACATAATCAGTAATAAGCTGTGGCTGTGATTGTAAATCGGAAATGATTGCAGGTTTATTAAATCACTTCTATTAAATCATGTAGGTTACAGTTTTAAAAAGCGATGCAGGATATATCGAATTATAAGCACACACTGAATCAGCTGCCGAAATGTTGTGTTCCTTTCCTTAGACACAAGGAGATGAATAGAGCAAGCTGCTTAATTAGTTTAGTGTTTTAACTTCAGCGGAGAATGGATTTATGGCTATTGGAAATAAGTAAGGTCAGGAATAACCACATGTGAGTTTTCAAATGTATAAGCAAGGGAACATAAAGCTTGTGCTACAACGGCAGAAAAGGGCATTAACATGAGCCACATGTGGGAATGGAGAGATATATACTTTAAAACAGCACTAGCTTTTAAAAATTGGCTTTGGGATTACGAGGAGCCGAATCTTTTTTCTTTGATGTGATTTCATTGTGTGCGGCATTATCTTTTAATTTATAATCCTGGTAAAAGCCAGAAACAGGAGACGTAAACACTTACACACTGTAGTTTCCCTATCCTAATGTAGATCTATCGTCTATCTCCGGTTTTAGAGTTTCTCAAGCTTTTTAGAATAATTTATGAACTTGTGCTCTTGATTAATGGCGATTTAGGTTCTGTAGAACCTAAAAATATTTTCTTAAAATGTTTCCTATGTTAAGAGATTTATAAATATTAAGTATAAACCATGTACACTGGAATAGTTTAATGACTGATAGATTATAATATAGAAATTGCGTTAAAGACTATCGTCGAAGACTAGCAATGGTATGAATTGCAAAAAGTATAGGAAAAACACAACATATTTAACTTTATCAACTTTTGTCACTTTGGCAACCGTATGTTTGGTTGTAGACCCCTAGTTTTGATGATCATTTTCAGGTTGCTCATTCTATGATTTAACAGGGAGCTTCATAACATCATCAGACTTAAGGTTTCTCCACACGTGCATCCTGGACCGACCGTAGGTTTACTAACCGTAACTCCCAGTATCACAGACATCTATGAAGCTTTCATTTTGAGTCACGAGACCCATGGTTGGGCAATGAAAATTGTTTTGAATCTGGATGTGTGAATTTAGCCTAAGGGCCTATTTACATGGGCTGATATTTTGCCTAAAAAATGAATGCTGATTAATAGTGCTTGTTTAGTAAATTTAAATGGAGCAGATCATTGTACTGTATAGGGATAAAAAAATGTTAGAATGATCATTTGGCTCCATACAGTCGCATTTCAATGTTTACTGCCCCTACACTGCGTGATAAGTAATTATGATCTTTTTTTTTTTTAATAATATACAGCTCTACAGAAGCATTGTGTGAAAACTCTTGATCATGCTAGGATATACTAGTGTGGAAGAGGAAGAATAAACACTATACCCTATGCCTGCTACAATCTTTTTTTTTACATAAATTTTTCTATTGGTTTTAAGGCCTGCTACAATCTTTTCGGCAAAGAAAGAACAACACATACACATTAGAGCAGATATACTAAGATTGGTGTTCCAATACTAGTCTAAGTATAACTCCCATTGGCGCAAAATTCACCAAATTTATTAAAAGGCACAGGCCTCTTAATAACTTTGGTGTATCTCCAATGAGTTTGTGAGCAAGTAATTTAAATCTATGTGATCTATAAACTGATGTAAATATGAACCATCATTTATACCAGTTTCTGACATAAATGAAAGTAAATCTGTTGGGCCTGTTAAAGGGTTTCTACCATCAGAATTACTGTTATGTAGCTGACTGACATTAGCGATGTACTAATGTCAGCACTACATAACAGTATATTTTTTACATTTGTCCCTGCAGCCGTTTTGCTAAAATACACACTTTTACAATATGCTAATGAGCCTCTAGCTGCTATGTGGGCGTAGATTCAGCACCTAGAGGCTCGGTCTACTCACCCTTTATCCCGCCTAGGTCCGTTCTGCCCGCCCCGCTCCTCTTGATCGATGTCCAAGTTCCATGCATCGTTGAGGAAATCCCGCGCCTGCACCGTTCACTTCTGTAATCGGCGCAGGCGCAGTGAGTGAAGGCCGCGCTCCTGGTGCCGGCTTCCTCACTTGATAAAGGGCATTCTCCCAGTTCTGCCTGAAACGTTGCAATAACTCTCAAATGTGAACACCTTGTGTGGCAATACTTCGATAAAAGAAAAATCGTAATTGCATCTCATCTATCAGTGCTGTCCCTTTATTGTGAATAAAATTATGAAGACAATAATCCTTCTGCACGAACGATAACCTGTACCACTAGCACTAGTACCAATACTATATGAAGCAACCGTTATTGAAAGGGGACCTCATTCAAAAAAGTATCTAAGTTGCACTTTGGGCTAATAAAAAATTGTAAAAATGTAAAAAACGGACTATTTTTTCTTTTTAACATTTTTCCAGGTATAAAAAATAAAAAACACTAAATTAAAAACAACATAAAAATAAAACCCCATGTATAAATCAAAAAAGGTACAAAATTATTTACATAACCTAATGGACAAAAAAGTTAGGGCTTTCAGAGATGCACGTATTAAAAAAAATTTAAAATGTGTCTGGTCAGGAAGGGAGGCTTGGTTTTGAACTGGTTAAAAAGCAAATAAGCATTTAATAGGGCCAAATAAAAAATATCTATAAAATACAAAATAAAGTCCTGAACATAGGTGCAACCGCTGTGTTATTTACATGTTGTTTGTGTTACTGATGTTTCTTTCAGAATATGATTATTATTGTCAGTAGATTAAGAGGACAATACAGTATCTTCACAGCATTGTGTTAATGCTATTGGCAATGTTTTCATGCTCCAGTTAATTAAACTTTGTGTCTTAATCAGTGTAATGAAAGATGCATTTTACTTTTTTATTTATTTTGATCAGATGAAGTCTTTTTCATTACATTTCACAGTGAATGAGCTTAGGACAAGAAGCCTCTATTTCCTATGGTCACACTGTTACCATTTCACTCTTTTACAATTAATTTTAGCTAGCTAATAATTACTGAGCTTCATCCCTGATACAAACATCAGTTCTGTTTGCTAGAAAACTATACAAAAAAATGAACATATATTATTATTATTATTATTAAGGCGCCATTCATTCCATAACGCTGTACATATGATAAGAGGTGCACATACATAATACAGACAATTGCACTAATCATAAACAAGATGAGTTACAAAGTGGTACAGAAGGAGAGAGGGCCCTGCCCATGAGGGCTTACAATCTACATGGTATGGGAGAAGGACATAGTAGGTGCGGGTTAACTTGGTCATGGCGGTATAGAGGCAGCAGGGTCACTGGTTGTAGGCTTGTCTGAAGAGGTGGGTTTTCAGGTTTCTTTTGAAGGATTCCACTGAAGGTGAGAGTCTGATATGTTGGAGTAGCGAGTTCCAGAGAGTGGGGGATGCACGGGAGAAATCTTGGAGTCGATTGTGGGAAGAGGCGATAAGAGGAGAGAAGAGAAGGAGGTCTTGAGAGGATCGGAGAGTGCGTGTGGGGGTGTATCGGGAAAGTAGCTCAGAGATGTAGGGAGGGGACAGGTTATGGACGGCCTTGTATGTATTTGTTAGTACTTTGAAGTGAATTCGTTGGGCAATGGGGAGCCAGTGAAGGGATTGGCAGAGGGGAGAGGCAGAGGAGTAATAGGGTGAGAGGTGGATTAGTCGGGCAGCAGAGTTTAGGATAGATTGGAGGGGTGCAAGAGTGCTAGATGGAAGGCCACAGAGGAGAATGTTGCAGTAGCCTAGGCGGGAGATAATGAGGGCATGTACAAGCATTTTCGCAGATTCAAAGTTAAGGAAAGCACGGATGCGGGAGATGTTTTTGAGTTGGAGGCGGCAGGTGGTGGAAAGGGCTTGGATGTGCGGTCGGAAGGAAAGGGCAGAATCCAAGGTCACTCCAAGGCAGCGGGCTTTGTTGACTGGGGAGAGTGTGCAGCCATTGATCATGACAGATAGGTCTGTTGGGGGGGTTGAACAAGATGGGGGAAAGATTATGAATTCTGTCTTATCCATGTTAAGTTTTAGAAAGCGAGAGGCGAAGAAGGATGATATAGAAGATAGACATTGTGGGATTCTTGATAGCAAGGTGGTGATGTCTGGACCAGAGAGGTAGATTTTTGTGTGTCAGAGTAGGAGTGATATTGAAAGCCATGGGACTCTATAAGCTGTCCCAGGCCAAAAGTGTAGATAGAGAAAAGCAGGGGTCCTAGGACAGAGCCTTGCGGGACACCAACAGAGAGGGAATGAGACGAGGAGGTGGTGCGGGAGTGGGAGACGCTAAACATCCGGTCTGTGAGGTATGATGTGATTCAGGAGAGGGCCAGGTCAGTGATGCCAAGAGATAAAAGAGTTTGCAACAGAAGGGAGTGGTCAACAGTGTCGAAGGCAGAGGACAGGTCAAGGAGAAGGAGAACAGAGTATTGCTTCTTGGTTTTGGCTGTCAGTAGGTCATTGGTGACTTTGGTAAGGGCAGTCTCGGTCTAGTGGTGGGGTCGGAAGCCAGATTGTAGGCGGTCAAAGAGGGAGCAGGAGGAGAGGTGGGAGGACAGTTCTGAATGGAAATGTTGTTCAAGTAGCTTTGAGGCATACAGAAGAAGTGATATGGGGCGATAACTGGACAAGGAAAATGGGTCAAGTGAAGGCTTTTTGAGGATGGGTGTAATGGTGGCATGTTTAAAAGCAGAGGGGAAGACACCAGAGTTTAGTGATAGGTTGAAGTGATGAGTTAGGGCTGGGATAAACACTGTGGTGAGGTTAGGGATGAGGTGGGATGGCATTGGGTCAAGTGCACAGGTGGTCAGATGAGATTTGGAGAGTAGAGTGGAGAGTTTTTCTTCTGTAATGGTGGAGAAGCGGGTTTTGGGAGAAGAGGACTGAGCAGTTGTGTAGAGGGTCTGTGGGGACTGTGTAGTAAAGCTTTCTCTGATGTTGACTATCTTTTGTTTGAAATATTTGGCAAAGTCCTCAGTTGAGAAGAGAGGAGAGGGTGGGGACGCTGGGGGACGGAGAAGGGAGTTAAAAGTGCTAAAAAGTTGTTTAGGGCTGTGTGACAGGGAAGATATGGGAGATGAGAAGTAGGCCTGTTTTGCATCAGCGAGTGAGGATTTGAATATGAGAAGGGATTGCTTGTATGCGGTGAAATGATCTTTAGAATGGGATTTCTTCCATCGCCGCTCAGCAGCCCTGGAAGCTTGTCTGAGTTTTTGGGTCAGGTTGATGTTCCAGGGTTGTCTGTTGATTTTTCGGGTTTTGTTGTGTGTGAGGGGGCAACAGTGTCCAGAGCTGTACTTATTGTGGTGTTATATAGGGTGGTAGCAGCTTCTGGGTCTTGGAGGGAACAGATGGTAGAGAGTGGGAGAAGAGAGTCAGAAAGCAAGCGAAAGTCGAGATGTTTGAGGTTCCTGCGGGGGGGTGCTAGTGTGTGGACCGGGGGAGCTGCAGAAGAGACCAGTGAAGAGAAGGTGAGTAGGTTGTGGTCGGATAGGGTAAGAGGCAAATTAGAAAGGTTAGATAGGGAGCAGAGGCAGGTAAAGATCAGATCCAGAGTGTGACTCTCTCTGTGGGTGGGAGCTGAAGACCACTGTGGTAGGCCGAAGGAGGAAGAGAGTGACAGGAGTTTAGAGGCGGCCGAGTGACATGTGTCAATAGGGATGTTGAAGTCACCCATGATGATAGTGGGGATGTCTGCAGAAATAAAGTGTAGTAGCCAGGTGTTAAAGTGGTCAAGAAAGATGGTGGCTGGGCCTGGAGGGCGGTAAATGACGGCTACTTGAAGGTTGGAGGGAGAGTAGATGTGAACAGAGTGTACTTCAAATGAGGTGAGCGTAATGGAGGGTGGCAGTGGAGTTGGGCTGTAGGAGCAGGTGTCTGATAGGAGAAGACCAACTCCTCCACCATGTTTGCAGCCGGGGCGGGGTGTGTGAGTGAATTGAAATCCACTATAAGAGAGTGCAGCAGGGGAGGAGGTGTCTGAGGGTGTCAGCCATGTTTCTGTGAGACCCAGAAAGGAAAGATTTTGAGATATGAAAAGTTCATGAATGTACGACAGTTTTACAGACAGAGCGAGCGTTCCATAATGCTCCTGCAAGAGGAACCAAAGGAGCAGGGGTCAGAGGAATGGTTATTAGGTTTAAGGGGTTTCAGAAATTTGTAGAAGGAGATTTGTAGTGGGACATGGAGGTGATAGGGGGGATTTGCTGAGGGGGTCCTGGATTTGGAGAGATATCACCAGCAGTAAGAAGAAGCAGAGAAAGTGCAAATAGGTGAGAATAAGAGAGGGCATGAGGTGTATGTGTGTAATAGGAAAATGAGCGAGCACTCATACACTTGGCAACCAAATTGACATGTGCAGAAAATATTTATTAAATCCCCATAAAATACAAGTAATAAAATTTATAAGAACAATGTAGCAAGAATTTACAACATTACAATCACATATATTGTGGTAGATATGATTGATACTATATTCGATAAAAATATATTCGATAGAAAATTCAATGTTAGAATATTCGATACCACTCAATAGTGTCGATAAATTCAATAATATATATCACACCAAAAAACTTCAAGTATATGCTGTTATTTGGGAAAGAGGGGGTATTATCTTCTAGAGCTCTATCCCAATTTGGGAAACTTAATGTCACTGAAAATGTTGTAGGTTTATTCACTGGGAGTGCAATATGTTCATAAAGTGTCCACAGGAATCCTGATAATGTGAAAAGTCTTTTATAGCATATCCTTTTAAGGTCGATATGAGCTTTGAATCGAAGAAAACTTTAAATCGATATTTGGCTTACCGTCTGGCGTCTGCTGTCTCCCTATTGCTTCAATGGAGCTTTAAATATTTGCCGGCTTATTCAGTCGCTCCATACAGCAAGCTGGTTTAAATTTCACAGGAGTTCCAAAGATCGCGGGAGTTGCCACTCTGTTCCGCAATTTCCTTTGCGTGGACACTTTATGAACATATTGCACTCCCAGTGAATACACCTACAACATTTTCAGTGACATTCAGTTTCCCAAATTGTCCTGTGTCCCCTGTTTCAGTGCAGTTGCTGAACTTGGCATGCTCCATACAAAGTCTATGGGACTGACGGAGAAAGCTTAGTACAGCTCTTTACCAGTTCCATAGATGCTTGTCCACTCTTCAATCAAACAAGACAAACGGGACAATCATTCTCATGATCAGGGGGGGATTTAGTTTAAATTCTGGGAACCCCTTAAGGCCTCTTGCACACAACCAAGTGTCCCACGTGGCCGTATTGCGGCCCGCATACGGCGGGTCCGCAATACACGGGACACCGGCTGTGTGCATTTCGCAACACGCATGTGGACCAATTCACTTGAAGGGGTCTGCAAATCCAGAGATGTGGTGAGGAACGGAACCACGGAATGGAAGCACTACAGAGTGCTTTTGTGGGGTTCCGTTCTGTGCTTCCATTCCGCAAAAAGAAAGAATTTGTCCTATCTTTTTGCAGACCGGAGGGATCGTGGAACCCATTCAAGTGAATGGGATAGCAATCCGCAAGCGGCTGGCCCACGGTCGGTGGCCGTGCATTGTGGACCGCAATTTGCGGTCCGCATCATGGGCAGCACATGTTCGTGTGCAAGAGGCCTTACAGGAACACTAAAAGTATGACTGAAAGGTCATTGTAAATAAGAGATAAACTTGTCCATACTGTGGATTTTCTGCAGGGTATTCTGTATGTTCCTGAAACAAACAGGCTTGTAGAAATCCTCCAAAGAACATAGAGGTTAATTTCCTGCTCTTTGGTTCCATTTTTTGCTCATGAACGATTTAGCTGTTCATTTTTTTTTTGTAATAAACAACTTAGACATTTTTTCTTATTGCGGACAGAGAAAAGGAGGGAAGCGCCTGCTATTGACACTTGCCTTACAGCCAGTCATATGACAGTGAGAAAGTGGAGGAGAGACATGGTTGAACTTTTGGGACTTAATGAGAAGATGTATTTACGTATTTTTTAGTTTTAATTGTAATATGAGACTAAATAGATTCATAAAAAAAGGGGGAGATTAAGGGAGGAAGTGCTATAATTTTTTGAGCTTTTTCTGGATTTGGTGCTCCTTTATAGAGTATTGTCTTACTACACTGCGTGCAGAATTATTAGGCAAATGAGTATTTTGACCACATCATCCTCTTTATGCATGTTGTCTTACTCCAAGCTGTATAGGCTCGAAAGCCTACTACCAATTAAGCATATTAGGTGATGTGCATCTCTGTAATGAGAAGGGGTGTGGTCTAATGACATCAACACCCTATATTAGGTGTGCATAATTATTAGGCAACTTCCTTTCCTTTGGCAAAATGGGTCAAAAGAAGGACTTGACAGGCTCAGAAAAGTCAAAAATAGTGAGATATCTTGCAGAGGGATGCAGCACTCTTAAAATTGCAAAGCTTCTGAAGCGTGATCATCGAACAATCAAGCGTTTCATTCAAAATAGTCAACAGGGTCGCAAGAAGCGTGTGGAAAAACCAAGGCGCAAAATAACTGCCCATGAACTGAGAAAAGTCAAGCGTGCAGCTGCCCACTTGCCACCAGTTTGGCCATATTTCAGAGCTGCAACATCACTGGAGTGCCCAAAAGCACAAGGTGTGTAATACTCAGAGACATGGCCAAGGTAAAAAAGGCTGAAAGACGACCACCACTGAACAAGACACACAAGCTGAAACGTCAAGACTGGGCCAAGAAATATCTCAAGACTGATTTTTCTAAGGTTTTATGGACTGATGAAATGAGAGTGAGTCTTGATGGGCCAGATGGATGGGCCCGTGGCTGGATTGGTAAAGGGCAGAGAGCTCCAGTCCGACTCAGACGCCAGCAAGGTGGAGGTGGAGTACTGGTTTGGGCTGGTATCATCAAAGATGAGCTTGTGGGGCCTTTTCGGGTTGAGGATGGAGTCAAGCTCAACTCCCAGTCCTACTGCCAGTTTCTGGAAGACACCTTCTTCAAGCAGTGGTACAGGAAGAAGTCTGCATCCTTCAAGAAAAACATGATTTTCATGCAGGACAATGCTCCATCACACGCGTCCAAATACTCCACAGCGTGGCTGGCAAGAAAGGGTATAAAAGAAGAAAATCTAATGACATGGCCTCCTTGTTCACCTGATCTGAACCCCATTGAGAACCTGTGGTCCATCATCAAATGTGAGATTTACAAGGAGGGAAAACAGTATACCTCTCTGAACAGTGTCTGGGAGGCTGTGGTTGCTGCTGCACGCAATGTTGATGGTGAACAGATCAAAACACTGACAGAATCCATGGATGGCAGGCTTTTGAGTGTCCTTGCAAAGAAAGGTGGCTATATTGGTCACTGATTTGTTTTTGTTTTGTTTTTGAATGTCAGAAATGTATATTTGTGAATGTTGAGATGTTATATTGGTTTCACTGGTAAAAATAAATAATTGAAATGGGAATATATTAGTTTTTTGTTAAGTTGCCTAATAATTATGCACAGTAATAGTCACCTGCACACACAGATATCCCCCTAAAATAGCTAAAACTAAAAACAAACTAAAAACTACTTCCAAAAATATTCAGCTTTGATATTAATGAGTTTTTGGGGTTCATTGAGAACATTGTTGTTGTTCAATAATAAAATTAATCCTCAAAAATACAACTTGCCTAATAATTCTGCACTCCCTGTAGTACAACCCATGTCCGTATGCCCTATTTAGATATATAGATGTCATAGTTAGAAAGTCCTGGCTCAGGACCCACTAGACCTGTGATGGCTAACCTTTGGCACTCCAGCTGTGGTAAAACTACAACTCCCAAGATGCCCTCTTGCTTGGCTGTTCTCAGAACTCCATAGAAATGAATGGAGCATGCTGGGAGTCGTAGTTTCACCACAGCTGGAGTGCCGGAGGTTAGCCGTAACTGCACTAGACCTTGCTCTTACACATCAGGTTCTGTGCTAGGCATAACACAGTTTGTCTGGAATGTTTCTTTAATCAAATAGGGCTGTGACTCTAGAAAAATATGCATGAGATCTTTGAATGCATTACTGATGAACAATTAGAGGGTCATAATCCAGGCCTGGATTAATATAAAATACATACATTATCTTTTTTTCCTGTTGAATGTTATTTGTAAGATGAATATAGGTTATGTAATGGGTACAAAAATCTACTCAACCTTTCACACCAACCTCTAGCTTTTCATTGTTTTGATGCCCTTACAAAGACATGAGTTTAAACCCTCTGGCTAGTCCCCTTCCGTTTAACACTGATTAATGAGCCCATCTCTTAAATATAAAAAAGTCTTTAAAAGAAAAGCACGACCTTTTGGTGCCCCCTGGCAGTGAACCAATAGGCATTCTTGTAATCCAAACACAGATGCCTGGAGCTAAACAAATCCTGTAGTTGAGAACAAGAATTTTGTATGCTGTCAGATTACACAGATGACAACCAGTGCAGCAAATCGCTAACAAACATCTCTGCATCAGTGATGAGCGGCAGGAGCAATATTCGAATTCGCAATATTTCACGAATATTTGGGCGAATATTCGTCATATTTTCGAGAGTTCGTGATCTCCAGTCATTATTTTCTTGATTGCAAAAATCATCAATCGGAAAATTTGTGCAAAAAAAAATTTGCTATACGAAAATTTGCGATCAACACTACTCCTAAAGTCAAAGATATAGCAGCCTTCTCATTGGCCCACAAGCAAGAAGCAGTGAGGGATCATGGGTACTGATGAAACAAAATCTAGAATATTCGCGATTACGAAGATATAGCTCTATATTCTAGATATTCGCAAATTCTCGAAGTACCAATATTCATGATAAAAATTAACGATTAGAATATTCACAATCAACACTACTCTGCATGAGGAAAATCTGCAGCAAATTTTACATGAATAAATACAGCTGTAAGAACAATGGAAAAAATGAGCACTGCCATGACAAATATTCAGTTATTGAATTATTGCTGGATACCATACTGTTCAATACCAGCACTTAACGTATTTCTAGTATACAGGCCTCCTGGTGGACTCAACTACTGGTGTGGGACACTCATGAGATAAGATTATTTTTTTTTAATTACTGAAGTAACTTGATGAAACTGATAACTATAAACAATGCTGTTGCAAACTACTTATCATCTTAGAAATATGTAAACAAATAAAGATCAACATTGATGAGTTACTGATATAGCAGGCTATTGTGTAGGTGTTTGACTAGGGTTCCATCTGGCAGCAAAGATGGGAGGGGAGGCAATTTCCTTAAAAAAATACAGGAATGTAATGTCTGTGACATGGTTGTTACATTTTTGCTCCAAGCCATGCTAAAAACTGTGATAAAACAGTCATGTGATGTCACTATTGAACAACCTCTGGTCAAATGGCCTGTAAAGGTCCTGAAGCCAATTTATGTAGCTGCTGTATAAAGCTCCGCAATGAAGGAGAATATGAGTTGTTCTGTGTAAGTATCTGGAGTCTGCACTTGTTTTTAGGGGTCTGTATTTATTTTGTGGGTCTTGTCTGGGGTATTTATTTAAGAAGTCTTGTCTGGGTTCTTTATTTAGGGGGTCCTGTCTAGGGCTGGCGCCACCCATAAGCAAGGTACGCCACCGCGTAGAGCGCACTGTTGCTGGAGGGGCCGGCCTCCGGCCCGCGGTTCCACCTCCTAGCTAATTTATTCACTTCACTTGCTTCTGTGTAATCTCGCACAGGCGCACTCGCAGAGGCATCATCGAGCGAAGTGCGCATGCGCTGTCTTTCAGCGCACCTCATTCGACGATGCCTCTGCCAGTGCGCCTGTGCGAGATTACACAGAAGCAAGTGAAGTGAATAAATTAGCTAGGAGGCTGCGCTGGGCGGGGAGGGGATCTGTGGATGACATTTATGGGGATCTGTGGTGGATGACACTTAGGGGGATCTGTGGATGACACTGTGGGGATCTGTGGATGACACTTGTGGGGATCTGTGGATGACACTTGTGGGGATCTGTGGATGACACTTGTGGGGATCCGTGGATGACACTTGTGGGGATCTGTGGATGACACTTGTGGGGGATCTGTGGATGACACTTTTGGGGATCTGTGGATGTGACACTTGTGGGGGATCTGTGGATGTGACACTTGTGGGGGATCTGTGGATGTGACACTTGTGGGGGATCTGTGGATGTGACACTTGTGGGGGATCTGTGGATGTGACACTTAAGGGGATCTGTGGATGACACTTGTGGGGATCTGTGGATGACATGGTATGTAGCTGGAGGGAGAAAATGTGGCCTTAACACAATCAAGGGTACAGTCTGTAGAAATAGGTGGGTGACAAAAAAGGGGCGGATCAAAGGGCGTGGTCAATAGGTGGAGTCAAGGGGGCGGCAAAATTAGCTTTTGCCTAGGGTGGCAAAAATCCTTGCACTAGTCTTGGTCCCGTCTGTAATTATTTAGAGGCTTTGGTCAAGGGGTCTGTTTTTAATTAGAGGTCTGGTCCTGTAGTTATTTTGAAGGTCTATTGGGTCAGATATGGGTTTGTATTTATTCTGGGGTCGATATTTATTCAAGGTCAAGATCTGGTCTGAGGGATGTATTTATTCTGAATAAGCAAGAAATCTGCTCAATGGACTTACATCCCTGCTGATTTTACATGCTTTATATACAATTAAGGACATTTCTGGGAGAGTGCCACAGCTTTCTTGCTTATTTGGAATTGGACTGTACCTTTGGAGCACCTTCCCATAAAAATACAGATGCATTATATACCCCAGGATCCATGCACAGCCAGGAGTGCTGTTACTGATTCTGTTTATTGGTATGTATTTATCACGGGGTCTGTTCTGAAGTATATATTTATTCTGGGGTCTGGATTTATGTCTATATTTTTAGGGTCTGAAATATGATATAGCTTAGAAGGTCCAAGGAGTTATTTTGGGGGTCTATTTATTTCAGGATGTGATCTGAGGTCTGTATCAATTGTGAACTATAAATATATTGAGTGGTTTGAATTATGGAGTCTGATCTGAGGTAAGTATTCTGGGGTTCTGTATTTATTAAGGAGGTATGGTGTCTGTATATATTCAGGAAGTATGGTCTGGGGATGCATTTATTTAGGGTTTTTTGGTCTTGGACCTCTGATCCATATACAGTTGCAATAAAAAGTATGTGAACCCTTTGGAATGATATGGATTTCTGCACAAATTGGTCATACAATGTGATCTGATCTTCATCTAAGTCACAACAATAGACAATCACAGTCTGCTTAAACTAATAACACACAAAAAATTAAATGTTACCATGTTTTCATTAAACATACCATGTAAACATTCACAGTGCAGGTGGGAAAAGTATGTGAATCCCTAGAATAATGACATCTTCATGAGCTAATTGGAGTGAGGTGTCAGCCAACTGGAGTCCAATCAATGAGATGAGATTGGAGGTGTTGGTTACAGCTGCCCTGCCCTAT
Source organism: Bufo bufo (assembly GCF_905171765.1). Classification (NCBI taxonomy): domain Eukaryota; kingdom Metazoa; phylum Chordata; class Amphibia; order Anura; family Bufonidae; genus Bufo; species Bufo bufo. The sequence goes on along the minus strand of NC_053390.1, from coordinate 139,793,323 downwards.
AAAAAACACACACCAGTTCTGGGTTTGCTTTTCACAAGAAGCATTGCCTGATGTGAATGATGCCTCGCACAAAAGAGCTCTCAGAAGACCTACGATTAAGAATTGTTGACTTGCATAAAGCTGGAAAGGGTTATAAAAGTATCTCCAAAAGCCTTGCTGTTCATCAGTTCATGGTAAGACAAATTGTCTATAAATGGAGAAAGTTCAGCACTGCTGCTACTTTCCCTAGGAGTGGCCATCCTGTAAAGATGACTGCAAGAGCACAGTGCAGACTGCTCAATGAGGTGAAGAAGAATCTTAGAGTGTCAGCTAAAGACTTATAAAAGTCTCTGGCATATGCTAACATCCCTGTTAGCGAATCTACGATACGTAAAACACTAAACAAGAATGGATTTCATGTGAGGATATAACAGAGGAAGCCACTGCTGTCCAAAAAAAACATTGCTGCACGTTTACAGTTTGCACAAGAGCACCTGGATTTTCCACAACAGAACTGGCAAAATATTCTGTAGACAGATGAAACCAAAGTTGAGTTGTTTGGAAGAAACACACAACACTATGTGTGGAGAAAAAGAGGCACAGCACACCAACATCAAAACCTCAAGTATGGTGGTGGGTGCATCATGGTTTGGGGCTGCTTTGCTGCGTCAGGGCCTGGACGGATTGCTATCGAAGGAAAAATTAATTCCCAAATTTTTCAAGACATTTTGCAGAAAAACTTAAGGCCATCTGTCCACCAGCTGAAGCTCAACAGAAGATGGATGTTGCAACAGGACAACGACCCAAAGAATAGAAGCAAATCAACAACAGAATGGCTTAAACAGAAGAAAACACGCCTTCTGGAGTGGCCCAGTCAGAGTCCTGACCTCAACCCGATTGAGATGATGTGGTATGACCTCAAGAAAGCAGACATCCCAAGAATATTGTTGAACTGAAACAGTTCTGTAACGTGGAATGGTCAAGAATTACTACTAACCGTTGTGCATGTCTGATCTGCAACTACAGGAAACGTTTGGTTGAAGTTATTGCTGCCAAAGGAGGTTCAACCAGTTATTAAATCCAAGGGTTCACATACTTTTTGCACTTGCACTGTGAATGTTTACATGGTGTGTTCAATAAAAACATGGTAACATTTAATTCTTTGTGTTTTATTAGTTTAAGCAGACTGTGATTGTCTATTGTTGCGACTTAGATGAAGATCAGATCACATTTTATGACCAATTTGTGCACAAATCCATATCATTCCAAAGGGTTCACATATTTTTATCTGCAACTGTATGTTTGGCAAGAAAAGTGAGTACACCCCTAAGTAAAAATGGCCGAAATGACCAGAACAAATTGACTTTATCTTAGAAGGAATAGGACACATCTTAGAACACAATTATTTTTTATTTTGAGGAAAATTTTTACCTGCAGATTAAAGGGACCGCCATGGGCACCAGGTTCGCCCCCAGTTATGCAAACTTGTCCCTGGCCCAATGGGAGCAGGTGTGCATTGATCCATATCGAGGGGGCGACCTGGTGCTCTGGCTTAGATATATAGATGATGTTATTTTAGTTTGGAAGGGAGAAGAAGAAGATCTGCGGTCCTTCATAGCCAAATTGAATATTAATGACCTCAACTTGTCCTTTACTGCTAACATTAATGCAGAAGAAGAAGAGTTCTTGGATCTGTCAATTAAGAAAAAAGAGAATAGATATATATGTAAAACCTATCAAAAACTGACAGCCAAGAACTCCTTCATTCTACTTTCAAGTTGTCATTTACCCAATTGGCTATTGAACATCCCATTCAGACAGTTCCGTTGACTAAAACGAAACTATACAGAGAACTCTCAGTTTGAAGCCAAAGCATTGACCTTAAAAATAAATTTTTTGATGAAACAATATCCCAGTTCATTGTTAGATGGAGCATTAGAGAATGTGAGGCGTCTACCTAGGAGTTCTTTTTTTCACATCAAAACCGGGACAGAAAACACAAGTTGAATCCCAATTTAGACTTATCCTGCCATATACCACACAACATAGGGAGATGGAAGAGATAGTGAAACGACACTGGCACCACTTGTTACAAGACAAAACAATAGGTACACTAATACCATCTACACCGCAGATCACGTACACGAAAGCACCCAATTTGGGCATAAAAATTGCTCCATCAATCAAACCAAAATCCAATAAGACTCTGGGAATAACAAATTGGATAAACCTTAAAGGTTTTTACAGATGTGGCCAGTGTTTAGGCTGTAAAAACACCAAAGTTCCAAAAAGTATAAAAAAGGTTCACTCAACACAAAACTCCTTCTCGCTAGAGATCAAACATTTTCTCACTTGTAACTCGACCAGTGTTGTCTATCTCATCCAATGTCCGTGCTCAAAACAGTACATCGGGAGAACTAAAAGAACTTTGAAAGTGAGGATATCCGAACATCTAACTAATATCAAAAAAGGATATTTAAAACACTCACTTTCAAAGCATTTTAAAGAGGTCCATAATCAGGACTCCAGAGGACTCACTTTCATGGCATTGGAGAGGATAGACAAATACTGGAGAGGAATAAAACATATTGAGAGAATGTCCAGAGCCGAGTCCAGACGGATCTACGATTTCGACAGTATGGTCCCAGCTGGATTAAATGCTGAGTTGGAGATCTTTGGATTCCTTTGAACACTCGGGTTGTGTGCCTCTCATCCAATGATATAAATTACAGAAGAAAAAGCACCAAACGGATATGCCACTGACTATACTAGCTAGTCATACAAGCAGATATTAAAAGCTGAGACTTTTGCCAATATATTCCTGTCAGGAACACATCGGAGCCCATCATGCACCACGTCACGGAGGGAATATAAAAGGATATGACGAACTAATGGGGGTAGTGCCACTGAGGAAGGGGAAAGCAGTCCCTGAAACGCGTCTGGTGTGATTCACCCCCTGCATCTTTTCATTCATTGGAAATACCGAGTCACATCTTTGTATGGACTGACCAAGTAAAACCGGAGCGCTCCGAAGTTCTATATCTCCAGGATTCTTCATCTCTAATTTGGAGACGGCAGCTGAAAGTCTCTTCTCGCGACTCTTGCCCCGGACCACATGATAGTTGGCGGCAAGCGAGGACGCCGGTGAGTTGTCGCAGACACGGACATCGCGGTGAGCAGTAGCATTGCCTGATGTGGTACGTAACCAACAGTCACCGGCTTTGAGAAAAGAACACCGGTAAGACGCTAAGTACCATATAATATAACATCAGCATAGAACTATTCTACTATCATTTCCTTGTCCAGTCCTGTTTTTGATGACTACTGGAGGGAATATAAAAGGATATGACGAACTAATGGGGGTAGAGCCACTGAGGAAGGGGAAAGCAGTCCCCGAAACGCGTCTGGCGTGATTCACCCCCTGCATCTTTTCATTCATTGGAAACACCGAGCCACATCTTTGTATGGACTGACCAAGTAAAACCGGAGCGCTCCGAAGTTCTATATCTCCAGGATTCTTCATCTCCAATTTGGAGACGGCAGCTGAAAGTCTCTTCTCGCGACTCTTGCCCCGGACCACGTGATAGTTAGCGGCAAGCGAGGACGCCGGTGAGTTGTCGCAGACACGGACATCGCGGTGAGCAGTAGCATTGCCTGATGTGGTACGTAACCAACAGTCACCGGCTTTGAGAAAAGAACACCGGTAAGACGCTAAGTACCATATAATATCACATCAGCATAGAACTATTCTACTATCTTCACCTGACCAACAGGTCCATACTCGACTAACAAAGTCTATACCCTGTATTATCAGCCTATACTCCATCTGACTAACCAAGTCTAATCTCTGCATGATTGGATTAATATAGTCCTAACTGTGCACTTGGACTAACCATTTTTCAAGTTAAATACCTGGACTTTTCTTAGGAACACATTTTTACCCTTGTGAAAACGGTACCCCCAGAACCCAGAGGGGGATCTTTCCACCATACTATTTGGATTTCCCTTTCTCTACAGCCAATCAAGGGACTTTTTATGCAGTTCAAGAGAGATATACACTCACCTAAAGAATTATTAGGAACACCTGTTCTATTTCTCATTAATGCAATTATCTAGTCAACCAATCACATGGCAGTTGCTTCAATGCATTTAGGGGGGTGGTCCTGGTCAAGACAATCTCCTGAACTCCAAACTGAATGTCAGAATGGGAAAGAAAGGTGATTTAAGCAATTTTGAGCGTGGCATGGTTGTTGGTGCCAGATGGGCCGGTCTGAGTATTTCACAATCTGCTCAGTTACTGGGATTTTCACGCACAACCATTTCTAGGGTTTACAAAGAATGGTGTGAAAAGGGAAAAACATCCAGTATGCGGCAGTCCTGTGGGCAAAAATGCCTTGTGGATGCTAGAGGTCAGAGGAGAATGGACCGACTGATTTAAGCTGATAGAAGAGCAACGTTGGCTGAAATAACCACTTGTTACAACCGAGGTATGCAGCAAAGCATTTGTGAAGCCACAACACGCACAACCTTGAGGCGGATGGGCTACAACAGCAGAAGACCCCACCGGGTACCACTCATCTCCACTACAAATAGGAAAAAGAGGCTACAATTTGCACGAGCTCACCAAAATTGGACTGTTGAAGACTGGAAAAATGTTGCCTGGTCTGATGAGTCTCGATTTCTGTTGAGACATTCAAATGGTAGAGTCCGAATTTGGCGTAAACAGAATGAGAACATGTATCCATCCTCTGATGGCTACTTCCAGCAGGATAATGCACCATGTCACAAAGCTCGAACAAAGTTTCTTGAACATGACAATGAGTTCACTGTACTAAAATGGCCCCCACAGTCACCAGATCTCAACCCAATAGAGCATCTTTGGGATTTGGTGGAATGGGAGCTTCGTGCCCTGGATGTGCATCCCTCAAATCTCCATCAACTGCAAGATGCTATCCTATCAATATGGGCCAACATTTCTAACGAATGCTATCAGCACCTTGTGGAATCAATGCCACATAGAATTAAGGCAGTTATGAAGGCAAAAGTGGGTCCAACACCGTATTAGTATGGTGTTCCTAATAATTCTTTAGGTGAGTGTATATTGTGATCTACACTTTTCCTCTCAGCTTCCCCTTATTACCGTATTTTAGTATTATGTTTGTAAAAACCATCACTATAGGCACAAACTATTGAAGCCTTTGTGTGACCCATCTTTTGGATCCATTTAGAGTCACTTAGTGTTTTATGCGATTTTATTTGTATTTTATATCTTTTATTGTTACTATTACTACGGATTATATGTTTCCAATAAACTGTTATTGTTCCATATGGTACACATAGACGTGAGTGCCAGTCTTATTTACAAATTTTCCTTGCATCTGTATGTTTGGCAACAAAAGTGAGTACACCCCTAAGTGAAAATGGCCAAAATGTTCCCAATCAGTCATTTTTCCTCCCCGGTGTCATGTAACTTGTTAGTGTTACAAGGTCTCAAGTGTGAATGGGGAGTAGGTATGTTAAATTTGGTGTTATCGCTCTCACATTCTCTCATACTGGTCACTGGAAGTTCAACATAGCACCTCATGGCAAAGATCTCTCTGAGGAACTGATAAAGAGAATTGTTGTCCTACATGATGATGGCCTAGGCGTATGATGGCTAAACTCCGGCACTCCAGATGTGGTAAAACTACAACTCTTCTTAATAATAATAAATAAATAAAAACTTTATGGCCCAGAATATTCTTTTAATATATCAATTTTCAATAGCCTTAGGCTATCATGATTCTGTTTTTGGCCTATTATAGTATAAACATTTACCTTTATTATTAAATCTCTAAAATAGTGTTAAACAAAAGGTACTCTTTGTGATATAAGAAATTCAGTCAGCACTTAGTTGTATAAAATAAAACTACTATATCTGTGGAGTATTATATAACTGAAGGCTGTTACTGATATACTGTATAGTGAGGGTATTAGTATTCATACCATCTCCACTATTTCAGTTTGAAGCTATTTATATCTTTATAGGAAACCACTATTATATACTATAGATTCACACAGAGGGCAGTATAATTGTGTCTTTCTTTTAACTATCAGACTGTTAGCTTCTTTCAGTCCCTGTTATTGGCTGAATTTGCCTAATTTGTTGCCATTCACTAACTGCCTTACTTCATCAGCTTTAATGTCATTAGCCACCATCTTTTCTCCAGTCATATACTCTATCTATATTCATCCTGCCTGGATCGGTATAGCAGGGATGCCTTACAACTCCCAATATGTACAGTTGCTTGGCTGTTCTCAGAAATCCCTCAAAATGAATGGAGCATGCTGGCAGTCATAATTTCACCACAGCTGAAGTGTCAGAGGTTAGCCATCACTGGCTTAGGCTATAAGAAGATTGCCAACACCCTGAAACTAAGTTACAGCATGGTGGCCAAGACCATACAGCAGTTTAACAAGACACGTTCCACTCAGAAAAGGCCTTGCCATTGTAGACCAAAGGAGATAAGTGCACGTGCTCAGCGTCATATTCAGAGGTTGTCTTTTCAAAATAGATGTATAAGTGCTGCCAGCATTGCTGCAGGGGTTAAAGGTGTGGGGGGTCAGCCTGTCAATGCTCAGACCATACGCCGCACCCTGCATCAAACTGGTCTGCATGGCTGACATTCCAGAAGGACACCTCTTCTAAAGATAATGCACACGAAAACCTGCAAACAGTTTGCTGATGACAGGCAGACTAAGGACATGTGCAACCATGTCATGTGGTCTGATGACGCAGGACATGCCCAAGATAAACTTATTTGGTTCAGATGGTGTCAAAGTGTGTGGCAGCAGGCAGGTGAGGAGTACAAAGACAACTGTGTCTTGACTACAGTCAAGCATGGTGGTTGGAATGTCATGGTTTGGGGTTGGCTGAGTGCTGCCAGCTGTGGGGAGCTACAGTTCATTGAGGGAACCATGAATGCCAACATCTACTGTGACATACTAAAGCAGAACATGATCCCCTCCCTTCAGAAACTGGGGTGCAGGGCAGTATTCCAAGATGATAACAACTCCAAACACACCTCCAAGATGACCACTGCCTTGCTAAAGAAGGTCAAAGTACTGGACTGGCCAACCCTATTGAGCATCTGTGGGGCATCCTCAAACGGAAAGTGGAGGAGCGCAAGGTCTCTATCATCCACCAGCTCTGTGATGTCATCATGGAGGAGTAGAAGAGGATTCCAGTGGCAACCTGTGAAGATCTATTGAACTCCATGCCCAAGAGAGCTAAGGCAGTGCTGGAAAATAATGGTGGCTACACAAAATATTGACACTTTAGGCATAATTTGGTCATTTTTATTTAGGTGTGTACGGACTTTTGTTGCCAGCGGTTTAGACATTAATGGCTCTGTGTTGAATTATTTTGAGGGCACACCAAATTTACACTGCTATATAGGCTGTACACTGACTACTTTACATTGTATCAAAGTGTCATATCTTCAGTGTTGTCCCTTGAAAAGATATAATAAAATATATAAAAAATATGAGGGTTGTACTCACTTTTGTGAGATACTGTATTTATTCTGTTTTGATTTAGAGGATCTGGAGTCTGTAGGTATTTTGGGGTTCTGTACTTATTCTGGGGTCTTTTTTTATTTTGGCGTCTGTAATTATTTGGGGGTTCTGATCTGGCATCTGAATATATTCTGGTGTTTGGTCCGGTTTAATATTTATTTAGGGATTTGGGGGTATTAATTTATTCTGGGGTCTGTTACTTTTCAGCTTGGCTCTGCATTTATTTTTGTCTTGGTTTTTTGGGGGTGCATTCCTGGATTATGCTGGGGTCTATATTTATTTTGGGGTCTGATTATTTAGAGGTTTGGTATGGTGCTTGAGGTATAGAGCTAGAACCTGAAGAAGTCAGTAAATCACTAGATAATTGACTCATATTTAAAGAGGACCTTTCACTAGATAAAAAAATCTAAACTAACTATACAGACATGGAGATCGGCGCCCAGGGATCCCCTTGCACTTACTATTATCCCTGGGCGCCGCTCCGTTCGCCCGGTATAGGCTCCGGTATCTTCATATGTTAGGCTCCACCCAGTGGAACCTGCCGGCGTCTCTTTCTCCCATGCTGTAGCGCTGGCCAATCGCAGCGCTCAGCTCATAGCCTGAGAGAAAAAAAAACCTCTCAGGCTATGAGCTGAGCGCTGAGATTGGCCAGTGCTACAGCATGGGAGAAAGAGACGCCGGCAGGTTCCACTGGGTGGAGCCTAACATATGAAGATACTGGATGCTATACCGGACGAACGGAGCGGCGCCCAGGGATAATAGTAAGTGCAGGGGGATCCCTGGGCGCCGCTCTCCATGTCTGTATAGTTAGTTTAGATTTTTTAATCTAGTGAAAGGTCCTCTTTAATGTGTTCACTTGCATAGGCCACCAATGTTGTTTCCATTAGCCTCTTCATTACCAATGACCAAAACACCAATCATTCTGAATTGTTTTTATAGCTTCCCTATCTGCCTAGTTGTTAGGTCAGCAGTCCATGCCTGCTGTTGCCCTGCTACTCACCATGCTGCAAGCTGCTGTCTCCATTGCTACAATCTCTGTTTCCTTAGGGAGCGCGTTCTCACCTGTGGCCTCTTAAAGGGATTGTCTCACTTCAGCAAAAAGAATGTATTATGTAGATGAAGTTAACACAAGGCACTTACCAATGTATTGTTATTATTGTTGAAGAAAGCGAAGCATTCGAAGTGGAATTTGGTCCGAAGTTTAGGAAACATTAGATTTGCAACAAATCCTAATTTCCTCATGCTTCGTGGTAACGAATCAATTTTTTCCTAAAATGGCGGCTGCACGTGTTACAAATTGAACTTAAGAAAACTGGAAACACAAGATGACCCATAATGCCGTGAAACCAACCAGCAGATAGCCATTCCCCGTGATGTCACAGCCCTATAAAACCTTTCATCCCACGCAGTCTCCGTAATTTTCTTGTGAGCTGAGCATAGGGAGAGACGTGGCAAGTGCTCATGCGCTAGGGACAGTGTTGCTGAAAATGATTAATAGAAGAATATTGGAGAGGGGAAGTTCAGGGAGAATTATGTTGCGTCAGTTTTATTTATTCCTACATTATCTGTAAACTAAGATATGTAATTTAATACTAATAAGATGGAAGCCTTTATTATTCCGGTGCCTTGCGTGCAAACCAATGTCATCTTGTCTGCACCTCTTAGAAGGGCCAGGTCTTAATGATGACCATCCTGTTCTTTTGCTGGCTTTACTTCTTCCAAATCATCATTCAAAGTATCCATGTCCTAGTAAAGTCAGCAAGATGCAGAGAGAGGAGGAGCTGGATGTTCCTGATGGAGGAAAAGAAGATTGCAGAAGAAGGGCTCCCACCTGTAGGGCAGGAGAGCGCTGGGGTTGGAAAAGTGGGTATGCCAGATCTGATTAATATTCTGTGTTTACTGTCAAACAACCCGCAGGAGATTGTAGGCACAAACAGCAATAATCTAACCAGCCAATCCCCATACCAGCAATAGCCCCTGTTTAAAAGTGTTGCGTGGACATTAACAATCAAGAAGGACTATACACTGCAGTTGTCACGACTGTGACTGATCCAGACAGGTCTGGGAGGAGAAGGTCGCAGCGACTTGCTACTCGCGATAGCTTGTGAGTTTGCTCCATGGTTCAGGGTATGTCATCCGGGTTTTGCCTTGTGAACCTTTTTGTCCTGACTGGGAGTTTGTAGGCATCCTTCTCAGGTGAGTCCTGTCTGCCACTCCCAGCTACTATATTAGTTTCAGTTTCACTTGCAGTCATTGCCAGATATAGTCCTTACTTCCAGTTCTATTCTGACCTTTGAAGGAGATCGTTTGATGGTGTTGCTGTGGAGCTCTTGTCCGGCGTGGACTGTCGTGATTGGGATCGCCTTCTCTGCTCGTGACTGGATAAGTCTATCTCTGCTATAGTTTGTTTGTTGCTGTCTTCCCCTGCTGTTCTCCTAGACATGAGTGATGGTGACTAGTGCTCCCATCGGCCTTTCCCCACTCTAGGCTTGTTAGGGTGACTGAGGGTTTAGGCATCCTGCTCGCCGCACGGGTTCACACCCCGTCTAGGGTATCAGGGCAGACTGGTGCCAGCTTAGGGTTAGTCAGGGGTGGCTATACTATTCCCATCCGTAGATAAGGGTCCCCCTTCCCCTCCGTCTGGTGCGACACGACTGCTGCTGGGATATCGGTCGTGACAGCAGTCTTCATTATTAAATGAAAGGCACCTATGGGCTATTTGACCACATGGTTCTTCACCGCAATGTGGCCACAATCCGCCCGCAGTACGCCCACTCCCTGTGGCTTCCCTAAGGCAGAGTGGCCTGGGTATACCTGATTTATAGCGATTTGTGACTAATTAATTCGTAACAAATCAAATTTCTTGGCTAACTTGGGTGAATAAATTTTTTCCAAACTTATCAATTTTGCTTCCTTTGATGCCTGGATTAATTTTCCCATCACATTATACACTGCTCATTTCCATGATTATGACCACCCTGCAATCCATCAGTGGTAGTCGTGCTTGCACGCTATAGGAAAAAGTACTAGCCTAGGTGCACTCCCTGCCACCAAATAGGCCAGCGCTTTTTCCTGTAGTGTGCAATAGTGATGGACGAACATTGGCCGGGACAGTTCGCGAACGCGATCAAATGTTCGCGAACCGCAAGTTCGCAGCAGGCCCCATTTACTTTAATGGCAGGCGAATTTGAAAAACCTTCAGCTCATATTTTCAGCCAACAAATACTTAGTAGAAGTGTACAAATAGTCCCAGAACATGGACAGTGACACACTAGAGGGAAATCAATGACAACAATTTCAACAAAAAATATGTATCTTAATCAGTGGACATTTTTATGCATATTAAAGTTAAATTCTCTGAAAAGTGCCCTGTTGGAGCCTAGAAATTTTTTATTTTAGGCCACAGGAATATGGACCTTAACCCCTTAAGGACACATGACGTACTGGTACGGCATGTTTCCCGAGTCCTTAAGGACACATGATGTACCGGTACGTCATGGCTTTAAATTGCGATTCCGGCGCCGCGGGGGTTAATCGGAACAGGATGCCGGCTGAAATCATTCAGCCAGCATCCTATAACAACGCCAGGGGGGGTCATTTGACCCCCCGTATCGGCGATCGCAGAAAACCGCAGGTCAATTCAGACCTGCGGTTTGCTGCATTTCCAGTCCATTCGGGTCTCCGGTGACCCGATGAACTGGAAAAAGACTGCGATCGGTGGCATGATTATATACCACCAATCACAGTCCGAAGATTTGAAGAGGCGGTGCTGGCCCTGGTGCTGAATGCTGCTGTCCAGGGTGCTGATTGGTGAAGGGGAGAGAGGCGCGAGATTCAAACTTCCTGCGCTCCTCTCTCCCCTCCTTTTCCTGTTCTGCACGAGCACCCTGCAGCACCGTCCAGTACCAGCTCCTGAGTTCCCCCCTAATCGTAATCCATCACCCTCCTGCACCCATCGCCCTCCAGGTAGGTTAGGGTCAGTAAGGGAGAGGCACCGTTAGGCAGGGATAGAAGGGAAAAGTTAGTTAGGAAAAAAAAAAAAAGCACTTTTATTCTAAACTTTTTTGTTTCAGCTTTCAGACCCTAGACACCCCAGATTCCCTTATTCAACCCCCAGAATGTCCCCCCACTCTGGGTGTTAGCGGGAAACTCGTGTGGGACCCTATGTACCCACGTGTACGTGGACAACATTTATACTAGCATTCCCTTGTTCAGGTCCCTTGCCGCCAGATCCACGTTCGCTTGTGGGACCGCGCAGAAAAATCAGCGCAGCCTCCCTGCCCACCCCCTCCAGGCACCTATCCCCAGTGGTGAGACCCGTGAGACAGTGGTGAGACCCAGTGGAAACCTGTTGCTGGTCAGGTATAAGGACAAGAGGGATGTCCTTATGCTGTCCACAATCCACGGTAATGGCATCACCCCTGTCCCTGTGCGAGGTACCGCGGCAACGGTCCTCAAGCCCGATTGTATCGTCGACTACAATCGGTATATGGGAGGAGTTGATCTCTCTGATCAAGTCCTCAAGCCATATAACGCCATGCGCAAAACCCGGGCATGGTACAAAAAAGTTGCGGTCTACTTGGTGCAGGTTGCCATGTACAACTCTTTTGTACTATCCCGAAGCGCTGGCAGCACAGGGACATTCCTCCAATTCTATGAGGCAGTCCTCAAGGACCTGATCTTTTCGGACCGGGAAAGAGCAGGCCGGAGTACCTCGGAAACTGGAGGCGCCCGGATCGTCCCTGGCCAACATTTTCCAGGTGTGGTCCCCCATACTAGAAAGAAGGGATGAACCCAAAAAAGATGCAGAGTGTGTCACAAGAGGGGGAAACAGAAGGACACCACCACTCAATGTGACACTTGCCCCGATCATCCGGGCCTCTGCGTTATCGATTGCTTCAGGGAGTATCACACTTCCATGGAGTACTACATTTTTATAATCCCCAACAGACCCCTAGAGAACATAAAAAACTATGTCTCTCAGACTTTGGAGACACGGAAACTGCGGCCCTCCAGATGTTGTAAAACTATAACTCCCAGCATGCCCAGACAACCTACAGCCATCAGCAGGGCATGGTGGGAATTGTACAGTCGTGGCCAAAAGTTTTGAGAATTACATAAATATTGGAAATTGGAAAAGTTGCTGCTTAAGTTTTTATAATAGCAATTTGCATATACTCCAGAATGTTATAAAGAGTGATCAGATGAATTGCATAGTCCTTCTTTGCCATGAAAATTAACTTAATCCCATAAAAACCTTTCCACTGCATTTCATTGCTGTCATTAAAGGACCTGCTGAGATCATTTCAGTAATCGTCTTGTTAACTCAGGTGAGAATGTTGACGAGCACAAGGCTGGAGATCATTATGTCAGGCTGATTGGGTTAAAATGGCAGACTTGACATGTTAAAAGGAGGGTGATTCTTGAAATCATTGTTCTTCCATTGTTAACCATGGTGACCTGCAAAGAAACGCGTGCAGCCATCATTGCGTTGCATAAAAATGGCTTCACAGGCAAGGATATTGTGGCTACTAAGATTGCACCTCAATCAACAATTTATAGGATCATCAAGAACTTCAAGGAAAGAGGTTCAATTCTTGTTAAGAAGGCTTCAGGGCGTCCAAGAAAGTCCAGCAAGCGCCAGGATCGTCTCCTAAAGAGGATTCAGCTGCGGGATCGGAGTGCCACCAGTGCAGAGCTTGCTCAGGAATGGCAGCAGGCAGGTGTGAGCGCATCTGCACGCACAGTGAGGCGAAGACTTTTGGAAGATGACCAGCAAAGAAGACTTTTGTCAAGAAGGCCAGCAAAGAAGCCACTTCTCTCCAAAAAAAACATCAGGGACAGATTGATCTTCTGCAGAAAGTATGGTGAATGGACTGCTGAGGACTGGGGCAAAGTCATATTCTCCGATGAAGCCTCTTTCCGATTGTTTGGGGGATCTGGAAAAAGGCTTGTCCGGAGAAGAAAAGGTGAGCGCTACCATCAGTCCTGTGTCATGCCAACAGTAAAGCATCCTGAGACCATTCATGTGTGGGGTTGCTTCTCATCCAAGGGAGTGGGCTCACTCACAATTTTGCCCAAAAACACAGCCATAAATAAAGAATGGTACCAAAACACCCTCCAACAAGCAACTTCTTCCAACAATCCAACAACGGTTTGGTTAAGAACAATAAATTTTCCAGCACGATGGAGCACCGTGCCATAAGGCAAAAGTGATAACTAAATGGCTCGGGGACCAAAACATTGACATTTTGTGTCCATGGCCTGGAAACTCCCCAGATCTTAATCCCATTGAGAACTTGTGGTCAATCCTCAAGAGGCGGGTGAACAAACAAAAACCCACTAATTCTGACAAACTCCAAGAAGTGATTATGAAAGAATGGGTTGCTATCAGTCAGGAATTGGCCCAGAAGTTGATTGAGAGCATGCCCAGTTGAATTGCAGAGGTCCTGAAAAAGAAGGGCCAACACTGCAAATACTGACTCTTTGCATAAATGTCATGTAATTGTCGATAAAAGCCTTTGAAGCGTATGAAGTGCGTGTAATTATATTTAACTACATCACAGAAACAAATGAAACAAAGATCTAAAAGCAGTTTAGCAGCAAACTTTGTGAAAACTAATATTTTTGTCATTCTCAAAACTTTGCCATACATATTGGGCATCGCCGCGTCCGTAAAAATCTTCTCTATAAAAATAACATTTAACCCAACCCCCCTGGATGAACAGCGTTAAAAAAAAAAAAAAACGGGTAAAAAAAACCCATTTTTTGTCACCTAACATCACAAAAAGTGTAATAGCGAGCGATCAAAATGTCATATGCACCCCCAATTAGTGCCAATTAAACCGCCATCTCATCCCGCAAAAAATGAGCCCCTACATTAGATAGTCGCCCAACAAAAAAAAAAACTGTAGCTCCCAGGCTATGGAGATACTAAAATAATTTCTTTGGGTTCCTAAAATGATAATATAGTGTAAAATCTAAATAAATTCTAAAATGTAGACATATTAGGTATCGCCACATTCGTAAGAATCTGCCCTATAAAAATAACATTTGACCAAACCCCTCTGATGAACAGCGTTAAAAATAAAAAATAAAAACTGTGTATTTTCTTAGATGGAGTCGCTTTTTTGGAATTTCTATTCTAGGGGTGCAAGGGGGGGCTTGAAATGGGACATGGTATAAACAAAACCAGTCCTGCAAAATCTGCCTTCCAAAACCCATATGGCGTTCCCCTCTTTCTATGTCTTCCCGTTTGGCCAAACAGTAGTTTACGACCACATATGGGGTGTTTTTGCAAACTACAGAATCAGGGCAACCCATATTGAGTTTTGTTTGGCTGTTAACCCTTACTTTATTGCTGGAAAAAATGGGTTAAATTGGAAAAGTTTCCAAAAAATAGAAATTTCTAAATTGGTTCTCCATCTGCCATTAATTCTTGTTGAACACCTAAAGGGTTAACAAAGTTTGTAAACCCAGTTTTGAATACCTTGAGGGGTGTACTTTCTTAGATGGAGTCACTTTTTTGGAATTTCTATTCTAGGGGTGCAAGGGGGGGGGGGGCTTGAAATGGGACATGGTATAAACAAAACCAGTCCTGCAAAATCTACCTTCCAAAAGCCATATGGCGTTCCCCTCCTTCTATCTCCTCCCGTTTGGCCAAACAGTAGTTTACGACCACATATGGGGTGTTTCTGCAAACTACAGAATCAGGGCAACCCATTTTAAGTTTTGTTTGGCAGTTAACCCTTGTTTTTTTCCTGGAAAAAAATGATTATATTGGAAAATTGTCCATTTGCCTGTCACGGATGGTGTACAGGAAACAAGACAATACCATATAAACAATGTCTCTCTGGATCCACAACTAAGGAACAAAGGGAGACCCCTGCAATAGAGCTGCCGCTCTCCCTCATTGCTCAGCCTATGCGAACACCCCAAAGGTGGATGGCCGCATATCCATGTTCCTCGGCTATCTATTACCTGAAGACCCTACAATAGTGAAGGGACACGACCACCGGCTCCCTACACTGACACGGAGGGAGTCAGGGTCACCCGGATCCAGAAAAGACAAAAACATAAATACATAAACAGCACTTATCTGCAGACGACTGAGGACTGAGGACTGGGAACTGGGAACTGGGAACAGCATGCATACACACTCCAGGAAGTTGTATCAGCCGCACACTACTGCATTATGGGGAGGAACTTAAAGGGTAGCGATCAGTCTGACTGCATGACAGCTGAGATAGACTAACGAGATGAGAAACTAAACCAAAACAAAGAAATTCAAGGAGGAGGATCTGAGAAGCTCCTGTGAGCGCTTCTCAGCTGTCTGGCTGTGACAGTACCCCTCCCTCTAGGAGTGGACTCCAGACACTCAGGGCCCACCTTCTCAGGATGGGACCTATGGAAAGCCCTGATGAGACGAGAGGCCTTAATGTCCGTCACTGGGACCCACATCCTCTCCTCAGGACCATAACCCTCCCAATGAACGAGGTACTGGAGGGAACCGCGGACAAGACGAGAATCCACAATCCTAGAGACATGAAATTCAAGATTTCCATCAACCATAATCGGAGGAGGAGGCAAAGGCGAGGGTACAATAGGTTGAACATAAGGTTTCAATAAGGACTTATGAAAAACATTATGGATCTTCCAAGTCTGAGGAAGATCAAGACGGTAGGCAACAGGATTGATGACAGACAGGATCTTGTAAGGCCCAATAAACCTAGGACCCAACTTCCAGGAGGGAACCTTCAATTTGATATTCTTGGTAGACAACCACACCAGATCACCAACATTCAGGTCCGGACCAGGCACACGTCTCTTATCCGCCACACGCTTATATCTCTCACTCATGCTCTTTAGATTATCCTGAATCTTTTGCCAAATAGATGACAAAGACGAGGAGAATCTGTCCTCATCAGGCAAACCAGAAGAGCCCTCTCCCGAGAAAGTCCCAAACTGCAGATGGAACCCATATGCACCAAAAAATGGTGACTTATCAGAGGACTCCTGACGACGGTTATTTAAAGCAAACTCAGCAAGGGACAAAAAAGAACACCAATCCTCCTGATTCTCCGCCACAAAACAGCGCAGATATGTCTCCAGATTCTGATTGACGCGCTCTGTCTGGCCATTCGACTGCGGATGGAAAGCAGAAGAGAATGACAACCGAACCCCCAAGCGAGAACAGAAAGCCTTCCAGAATCTGGAAACAAACTGCGTGCCCCTATCAGAGACTATGTCTGAAGGAATCCCATGCAATTTGACAATGTGGTCAATAAATGCCTGCGCCAGCGTCTTAGCATTGGGCAAACCAGGGAAAGGGATAAAATGCACCATTTTGCTAAAACGGTCCACCACCACCAGAATCACAGACTTCCCCGAGGAACGAGGCAAGTCCGTTATGAAGTCCATGGACAGATGTGTCCAAGGACGGGAAGGAATGGGCAAAGGAAGGAGAGGACCTGATGGCCGTGAATGAGGGACCTTGGCACGAGCGCAAGTCTCGCAAGCTGCCACAAAACCTTCAACCGACTTACGAAGCGCAGGCCACCAGAATCTCCGAGCGATGAGATCCAGTGTGGCTCTTGCCCCCGGGTGCCCAGCAAGGACCGTGTCGTGGTGTTCCTTAAAAATCTTGTGTCTCAAAGCGAGAGGCACAAACAACCTCCCAGGAGGACAAAGATCAGGAGCTTCTGACTGGGCTGCCTGCACCTCTGCCTCCAATTCAGGAAAAAGAGCAGAGACCACCACACCTTCAGCCAAAATGGGACCCGGGTCTTCAAAATTCCCACCTCCTGGAAAACAACGTGACAGGGCATCTGCCTTCACATTCTTAACCCCAGGGCGGAACGTAACAACAAAATTAAACCTTGAAAAGAACAAAGACCATCTGGCCTGTCTCGTGTTCAGACGCTTGGTTGACTCCAAATAGGCCAGATTTTTATGGTCAGTAAACACGGTAATAGGGTGTCTGGCTCCCTCTAGCCAATGGCGCCATTCCTCAAAAGCCAACTTGATGGCCAACAATTCCCTATCTCCCACATCATAATTTCTCTCTGCGGAGGAGAGTTTCTTTGAGAAAAAGGCACACGGTTGCCATTTGGCAGGAGAGGAACCCTGAGACAAGACCGCACCCACCCCTACCTCAGAAGCATCAACCTCAACTATGAAGGGTAACGAAATATCAGGTTGTACTAGGATGGGAGCGGAAGCAAAACTCTCCTTGATATTAGAAAAGGCCTTACGCGCCTCTACCGACCAGGAAGAAAAATCTACCCCCTTTCTGGTCATATCAGTGAGTGGTTTAACAACAGAGGAATAATTCAAAATAAATTTCCTGTAATAATTGGCAAAGCCCAAAAAACGCATCAGCGCCTTCTGGTTCTCAGGAAGCTCCCACTCAAGCACAGCGCGGATCTTCTCGGGGTCCATGTGAAAACCAGAAGCGGAGACAAGAAATCCCAGAAATTGGATTTCTGGAACCGCAAACACACATTTTTTCAGTTTCGCATATAATTTATTCTCCCGCAGAATGAGCAAGACCTGACGTAAGTGTTCCTTATGAGTCTTGAAATCAGGAGAAAAAATCAAAATGTCATCCAAATACACTAATACAAATTTTCCCATTAAATGATAAAAAATGCTGTTGACGAAATGCTGAAAAACGGCTGGGGCATTCATCAAACCAAAAGGCATAACCAAATTCTCAAAATGGCCCTCAGGGGTATTGAAAGCCGTCTTCCATTCGTCTCCTTCTCTGACCCTAACCAGGTTGTATGCCCCTCTTAGGTCTAATTTGGAAAAGACTTTAGCCCCAACAACCTGGTTAAACAGGTCCGAGATCAGAGGAAGCGGATAAGGATCACGAATAGTGATACTGTTCAGCTCCCTGAAATCCAGACAAGGTCTTAAAGAACCATCTTTTTTCTTAACAAAGAAAAAACCAGCGGCAACAGGTGACTTCGAGGGTCGTATGTGTCCTTTTCTCAAACTCTCAGAGATATAAGCCCGTATAGCGACCCTCTCAGGTTGGGAGAGATTGTATAAACGAGATTTAGGCAGCTTGGCGCCTGGGATGAGATTAATAGGGCAATCATACTCCCTGTGCGGAGGCAAAACCTGAACTCCACTCTCAGAGAAGACATCCAAAAATTCAGAGAGGAAAGGTGGTACAGTCTTAGTAGAAACCTCAGAAACAGATGTTATGAGGCAATTCTCTCTGAAAAAGTTACTCCAACCATTGATTTAGGCAGCTTGGCGCCTGGGATGAGATTAATAGGGCAATCATACTCCCTGTGCGGAGGCAAAACCTGAACTCCACTCTCAGAGAAGACATCCAAAAATTCAGAGAGGAAAGGTGGTACAGTCTTAGTAGAAACCTCAGAAACAGATGTTATGAGGCAATTCTCTCTGAAAAAGTTACTCCAACCATTTATTTGCCTCGCTTGCCAATCAATGGTGGGGTTATGTTTAGTGAGCCAGGGTAGCCCCAACACTAGAGGAGTAGGCAAACCGCTAAGGACGAAACATGACACATCCTCAACATGAGCATCACTCACAATTAAACGGATATTGTGAACTATGCCCTTTAATGATTTCTGAGAAAGTGGAGCTGAATCAATAGCAAAAACAGGAATATCCCTTCCCAAAGTGCATACCTGGAAACCATGAGTTATTGCAAATTGATTATCAATGAGGTTGACAGCTGCTCCACTATCCACAAAAATCTCACAAAAAATGCTCTTGCTCTCTAGCGCCACCCTAGCAGGCAGGACAAAACGGGAACTACAAGCAAACGGAAAACCTTCAATTTCTGCCTCAACCCTGCCAATAGTAACAGACGGAACATTTTTAAAATATTTTTTCCTTTTTGTCTCTTTATTACTCCCAGAAAACTGCCTGAATCTCCTTGAGGGACAAACATTTGCCAAATGATTTATACCTCCACAACAAAAACAAACCCTCCCATGCGGGCTGAATCTTCTATTGTCAGAGGCAATCAACCCCAGCTGCATGGGCTCCTGCTCAGAAGGGGCTGACAGCGACTGAGACTCCTGCGCACAGAATGAGACCGCTGCACTGTTCCGAGACTGAGTAGGACAGGAAGGAGAGATCTCTCGTCTCTCTCTAAGACGCCTGTCAATACGAACGGCCTGAGACATAGCAGAGTCCAAGGAGATAGGCCTCTCATGAAAGGAAAATGCATCTTTCAATCCCTCTGAAAGACCATGGCAAAATTGACTTCGGAGTGCAGCATCATTCCAACCAGTATCAGCTGCCCATCTCCGAAATTCGGAGCAGTATATCTCTGCGGATTGTTTACCCTGGCATAACAGACGTAGTCTAGACTCAGCCAGAGCAATACGATCCGGATCATCATATATCTGACCCAGGGCTAAAAAGAATTCATCCACTGAGCGGAGGGGCCGTGCCCCCTCCGGTAGCGAAAAGGCCCAAGACTGAGCGTTACCCCTGAGCAGCGATACAATGATCCCCACCCTCCGTTCTTCATCACCAGAAGAATGGGGAAGAAGGCGAAAATGGAGTTTGCAAGCCTCTTTAAAACGCACAAAATTCTCACTACCCCCAGAGAACGTATCCGGGAGCGAGATCTTGGGCTCAGCACAAACTCCATGAACGCAAGCTGAACCGGTAACTTGAAACTGAGAAAAAATCCTACGGAGATCAGCTACCTCCAATGAAAGACCCTGGAGGCGTTCAGCCAAAAGTGAAACCGGATCCATGCTTGAGACGGTTTTGGCGGCTGATAATGTCACGGATGGTGTACAGGAAACAAGACAATACCATATAAACAATGTCTCTCTGGATCCACAACTAAGGAACAAAGGGAGACCCCTGCAATAGAGCTGCCGCTCTCCCTCACTGCTCAGCCTATGCGAACACCCCAAAGGTGG
Source organism: Bufo bufo (assembly GCF_905171765.1). Classification (NCBI taxonomy): domain Eukaryota; kingdom Metazoa; phylum Chordata; class Amphibia; order Anura; family Bufonidae; genus Bufo; species Bufo bufo. The sequence goes on along the minus strand of NC_053390.1, from coordinate 139,772,864 downwards.
ATGGCCGCATATCCACGTTCCTCGGCTATCTATTACCTGAAGACCCTACAATAGTGAAGGGACACGACCACCGGCTCCCTACACTGACACGGAGGGAGTCAGGGTCACCCGGATCCAGAAAAGACAAAAACATAAATACATAAACAGCACTTATCTGCAGACGACTGACGACTGAGGACTGAGGACTGGGAACTGGGAACTGGGAACTGGGAACTGGGAACAGCATGCACACACACTCCAGGAAGTTGTATCAGCCGCACATAATGGGGAGGAACTTAAAGGGTAGCGATCAGTCTGACTGCATGACAGCTGAGATAGACTAACGAGATGAGAAACTAAACCAAAACAAAGAAATTCAAGGAGGAGGATCTGAGAAGCTCCTGTGAGCGCTTCTCAGCTGTCTGGCTGTGACATTGCCATGAAGTCTTGTGGAAGACCTAAAGGGTTAACAAAGTTTGTAAAAACAGTTTTGAATACATTGAGGGGTGTAATTTCTAGAATAGGGTCATTTTTGGGTGGTTTCTATTATGTAAGCCTCACAAAGTGACTTCAAACCTGAACTGGTCCATAAAAAGTGGGATTTTGAAGATTTCTGAAAAATTTCTAAATTTGCTTCTAAACTTCTAAAATATGTAACATCCCCAAAAAATAAAATATCATTTCCAAAATGCTACAAACATGAAGTAGACATATGGGGAATGTAAAGTCATCACAATTTTTTGGGGTATTACTATGTATTACAGAAGTAGAGAAACTGAAACTTGGAAATTTGCTAATTTTTCAAAATTTTTGGTAAATATGGTATTTTTTTATGAAAAAAAAATTACTTTTTTGACCCAATTTTAGCAGTGTCATGAAGTACAATATGTGATGAAAAAAATTGTCTCAGAACGGCCTGGGTAAGTCAAAGCGTTTTAAAGTTATCAGCACTTAAAGTGACACTGGTCAAATTTGCAAAAAATGGCCTGGTTCTTAAGGTGAAATAGGGCTGTGTCCTTAAGGGGTTAAAAATTAGGCATTCATCTGACATAAAATAAATTCTGATTATGTGGTACATTATGTGGTACATTATGTGGTCACTGAATAACAATTTTACTGTAGCCCACTTTTTTGTCAACTTTTTTGGGGGGGCAACTGGAATACCACACCAGTTGAAATTATTTGTTCCAATGGCGTTTGTCACTATCTGTAGCTGAGGTAACACAGCTAAACCGCAAACAAATGCTGCACTACCCAAATGCACTATATAGAAAGTATATAATTGGTATAAAACACCCCTGCTTCAATCAATTTTTTTTTGGGGGGGGAACTGGTATATCACACCAGTAGAAATTATTTGTTCCAATAGCGTTTGTCCCTATCTGTAGCTGAGGTAACGCAGCAAAACTGCAAACAAATGCTGCACTACCCAAATGCACTATATAAAAAGTATATAATTGGTATAAAACACCCCTGCTTCAATCAATTTTTGGGGGGGCAACTGATATCTCACACAAGTAGAAATTATTTGTTCTAATGGCGTTTGTCACTCTGTGTAGCTGAAGTAAATCAGCTAAACCCCAAACAAATGCTGCACTACCCAAAATAACTATATAGAAAGTATATTATTTGTATATAACACCCCTGCTTCAATCAGTTTTTTTTAGGGGGCAACTGGTATTTCACACGAGTAGAAATTTTTGGTTCCAATGTTGTTTGTCACTATCTGTAGCTGAGGTAACGCAGCAAAACTGCAAACCAATGCTGCACTACCCAAATGCACTATATAGAAAGTATATTATTGGTTTATAACACTCCTGCTTCAATCAATTTTTTTGGGGGGCAACTGGTATATCACACCAGTAGAAATTATTTGTTCCAATAGCACTTGACGTTTGTATAGCTGTATTATCGGAGCAGAACTGCACAATACCAATGCACTATAATATACTTTCTATGTTAGAAAGTATATTATAAGTATATCGCACCCCTCAGTGAGTCACACCTATCGATAGTACACCTATACCAGTCCTTAAAAGGACTTTTATGGCCCTATTAGCTAGCGTTTGGTGTCCCTAACAGTCTGTCCCTGCTCCACACAGAAACCTCTTCCTACACTGGCAAAAGACTGAATGTAAAATGGCAGCCAGATTACGTTTATTTATAGGGTAGGGGGTGTGTCCATGTGCTAAAACGTCTCAATTTGCATATGTATCAAATCAGATTTTTTACACAATAAAAGCACACAAAGCTATAGGTACTGGGTATTGCGGATGTGCTAGCGGCGATCTAGCAACCCATGTCTTCAGCTCTATACACAAAATCCCACTGACAGGTTCCCTTTAAGGTTCCCTGTGATCAGCAAAGGTGTTGGGAAGACTTGTACTTCAGCGATTCTCTTCCGTTATCCAATCTGTGTTCTTGTCTGTGTAACCATCCTGACCCACAGTTCAGTTTCAGTTTCAGTTCAGTTCAGTTCAGTTTCAGTTCCAATTCATGTTTAAGTAGTCTGTGCTACAGTCTTCGTTCCTGCATGCCTAATGTTAGGGTTTTATTTACTGTAAAATGGAATTTGGTCCTTTGTTTCAGGTTTTGGAGCTTAAATGACTTTTACCTGGTAGGATTATATTCATGTCAATGATGTCTTAAATTCATGTATGATATTATCAAGTGACATTCTGCCTGTAAGGTACAGGGATTGCCTTTGAATTCTGGCTTTAAACTTTGAGTTTATATACAAGTGCCTAGTCATAGATATTCATTTTTGTTTGTCATTTTTTACATGCTGTAAGTATATTATTAGAGATGAGCGAATCGAAGTTGACGAAGTGGAATTCGATCCGAATTTCAGGAAAGATTTGATGCGCACCGAATCCGAATTTCCTAACGAATTGCATTTTTTCCTAAAATGGCTGCTGCATGTGTTAGGACATGGAGCAAGGAACTCTGGGAACGAGGGATCACCCACTATTCCATGTATGCAGCCAATCAGCAGCCAGCCAGCCCTGTGATGTCACAGCCCTATAAATAGCCTCAGCCATCTTGGATTCAGCCATTTTCCAGTGTACTTAGTGCAGGGAGAGACGTCAGCAGGCGCTATGGACAGAGCTAGGAAAGACTTTAAAACTTTTATTTTGCTGTATAGAAGTTCAGGTAAAGGATAGGGAGGAATCATTCCACAGTATTGAAGGAGAACAGGGTTCAGTAGGGGAGGTTACAGCCTGGGTAAAAGGAACAATAATATTACACCTTGCTGCACCAACTGCGGATCCAAATTGCCATTATACAGCTCTGTGATGCCAGCAAACCATTCTTGTTATTGGAGTGCAAGTGCTGTTTGATACAGCCATTAACAGGGTTTATTACAAGGAAATATTTCTATGTATTAATAGTACTTGTGCGGTGCAGTTATATGCTCCAAAGCATTTTTTGTCTTGTATTAGAGGGGAATAAAGGGCTTATTAGTCGTTGTGTGGTGAAGTGAGGAGATTACAGCCCTTTTTGGCATGTATTAGTGGCAAAAAAAAATATATTTGCTGTTCAGCGATGCAGTTATATGTTCTAAAGCATTTTTTGGCGTGTATTAGTGGGATAAAAAGGCTTGTTAACTGTTGTGTGGTGAAGTGAGAAAATTACAGCAGTTTTTGGCGTGTATTAGTGGCAAAAAATATATTTTATTTGCTTTTCAGCTGTGCAGTTACATATTCTAAAGCTCTTTTTGGTGTGTATTAGTGGCACAAAAATACATATTATTTGCCGTTCAGCGGTGCAGTTATATGTTCGAAAACCTTTTGTGGCATGTATAAGTGAAAAAAAGTAAGGGCCTATTTGCCATTCAGCAGTGTGGTTATATGTTCTAAAGCCTTTTGTGGGGTGTATAAGTGGAAAAAAAATAAGGGCCAATTTGCCTTTCAGTGGTTTAGTTATATGTTCTAAAGCTGTTTTTGGCATGTATTAGTGGGCAAAAAAAGGACTTATTAGCTGTTGTTTGTTGAAGTGATAAAACTACAGACTTTTTGGGGGTGTTTTAATTTCATTTTTATTTATTTGATCTAACAGGCCCTGCACAGGGGAGTGGCAGAGGCCTAAATGTTTCTGGCTCAGGCACAGGTCGCAGCAGAGTAAGGGGGCATGGCAGCAGGAGTTGCTGCGATATGCCTGAGCTCCCGGTGTCATCTAGTGGTCGTGTCTTGACCAGCAACCCAGCGGTTCTTGAATGGTTGACTCGGTCATCCACCTCGTCCCAAGTGACATCAGTCGGTGGGTTCATCAGACACAACTCTTGGCATGGAGTCGGTGGGTTCATCAGACACAACCCTTGGCATGGCCTGGGAGCAGGCCCTGTGCCCTCACCTGTCCTCAACCTGCCTCTTTCCTTTTCTGTTCCCTCAGCCAAATAAATATTATGCTGTGAGCTCAGCTCCACTATCCAGTAAGGACAAGCTACTAGAGGTCAGTCAGGAGCTACTGGCCAGCCAAGATGTGGAGGAGACAGTAGGCGGGCAAGTAGTGAAGAGGAAGTGGTGTGGGAGCTGGTGTTGCAAGCGGTCAGGCTCCTGAGACAGAAATCGTTGAGGAGGACATCAGTGACGTGCAGACAGTACTCGATGATGATGTAGCTGATCGCACTTGGGAGCCGGGTGAATTAGGGGCTTCATCATCATTGGGAGAAGAGGGTGGCAGCTTGCCAGTGAGGCAGCGCAGAGCCAGCAAGTCGCTAGTGTGGCCGGGAGTCAGCATGGTTGCAGCAGTGGGAGGTCGGTAGCCAAACATGCCCGAGGTAGACCACCCACTTCACAGTAGCCTACCTGCCCGGAAAGTAGTGGAGCAGGGGTTCACAGAAGCAACGGAGGTAGCAGTCAGTCAGTGCAGAGTGTTGGGGGTAAAATCACCTACTCGGTTTTGTGGCAGTTTTTAAGCGGCTGGAGGAGGTGAACATGGCCATTTGTAGAATCTTTGGGCAGAAGGTGAAGCGTAGCCAGGGTACCATTGTTGGCACCACTGCCCTGCGTCAACATATGTAGTGTCACCATAAAGTTGCCTGCAAGAACCGTGGCTCCGATGTGGTGCTGCCATAGCATCCACTGCATCACCCAGTGGCACGCACCCGATTTCAGGCAGTTAAGGCTCCACCACCTCAGCCGAAGGGAGCTGTCTGTCCTTCCCTTCATCTGCTGGTCCTGATGCTCCTGCTCCTCCTCCTACTCCTCGTCAGCCATTCAGTCAGCAATCAATCACCGAAGCGACTGCCAAGAGACAACAATATGCATGCACTTATCCAACGGCGCAGAAGCTGAATGCGTTCTTGGCCAAGTTGCTGGTGCTGCAGTCCCTCCCTTTCCAAGTGGTGGACTCTGCACCTTTCAGAACAGAAGGTGGGCCAGTCCTTGAGCCTTTCGGTGTCTGCCAAAGTGCATGGCAGCGCCGAGGTGTGGAGCTGTAACTACGGTCAAGGACAATACATGTCCTTTTACGGCCCACTGGGTGAATGTGGTTCCTGCACAGCCACACCAGCAACTTGGCCAGGTGACACCGCTTTCGTCTCCACATTCTCACAATGTCCGTCTCTGCCTCCTCATCCTCCACCTTGTCCTCAGCCTCCACTGCAGGGACAATTTACAGTGCTCCTCTAGCATACCACATGTGCAGGGCATGGCAGTGTCACGCTGTTCTGCACCTCGTTTGCCTGGTCAAACTGAGTCACACAGGGGAGGAACTGCTCCGTGTCCTTCATCAAGTAATCGAATTCTGGCTTTCTCCGTGACAACTCAAAATCTGAACCATGTTGACCGACAATGGGAAGAACATGATGTCGGTGCTGTGTCAAGGAGGGCTGAGCCATGCACCCTGTATGGCACACGTGTTCAATCTGGTTGTCAAGCGGTTCCTGAAGTCTTCCACCCATCTGCAATACATCCTAAAAATGGGCAGGAAACTTTGCATGCACTTCAGCCACTCGTACACCGCAAAGCACACCCTCCTTGAACTGCAGCGTCAGAACGGAATTGCCCAACATAGGCTGATATGCAACGTTTTCACCCATTGGAATTCCACCCGCAAATATGTTGGACCAACTATACGAACAGAGAAAGGCCATAAACGATTTCTTGATGATCTAAGCGGACAGTTGTACTCTCCTGTGTAACTTCTATGTCAGTCAGTGGCAGCTCATGCATGACACTGGCCATTTGTTCATGCCCTTTGAGGAGGCCATGTTATTTCTCAGTCGCCAGAACTACGGGATGAACAACGTCATTCCACTGCTTCATATTCTGGAACAGATGCTGGTAAATCTGTCTGATCAGGGGACTGGAGATGTGGCGACTAGATCTCATGGCCACATGAGCCCTGTGGGGGCTGAACTGGAGGAGGAGGAGGAGGGCTGAACTGGAGCTCAAGCAATATGTAGCGAAATGGGTGGTTTTTCTACACAGAGGACAGGAGAGGAGGAGCAGGAGCAGCCGGAGGTGCTACAGGGCAATGAGGAAGAATCAGCAGAGGACCCAGACATACCATGGCAGTATGCAGTGGAGATTAAGGCAGTGAGTCCCTCCGAGTCACTTGCACAAATGGCCCGATGCAGCTAACTTGCTTGTGTAGTGACAGCTGAATTGTGTGAACCATTCGGCAGAGGAATGACTTCTGGCTCTCCACCTTGATGGACCCTCGCTACTGGTCCAAAATGGGGGCCTTTTTTTACACCCGCTGAGAGGGAGGAGAAACTGAACTACTATAGAGACACCCTATGTAGTCAGTTGGCTGCTGCCTATCTGCGCCATCGTCCATCCCCCCTCCGTGCTCATGTTTCTCTGCCATGGCTGCTGTGGTAGGGTGGGGGGTAGGATTAGTTTCAGCTCTATCAGCAGCAACTTGAGTCTAGAGTCGCAGATGGGCAGCTTTCTTCACCCGCCTAGTGAAGAAACTACTCACCAGTAGCAGCAGTTAGACCTGGAGCAGGCCCTGAACCAGCAGGTAGTGGCATACTTGGACAGCACCCTGCCACCCCACATTGAAGACCCACTGGACTACTGGGTAGCCAAACTGGATTTGTGGCCGCAACTGGCACAGTTTGCCCTGGAAAAGCTGTCCTGCCTGGCCAGTAGTGTGGCATCACAGTGGGTGTTTAGTGTGGCTGGGGACCATAGTTACCCCAAGAAGAACTCGCCTGTCCACCCAAAATGTGGAGAGACTGACGTTTGTCAAGATGAATCAGGCATGGATCAGCCAGGATTTACACCCACCAATGCCTGATGCATCAGACTAGATCACCCATGGTGCCACACCAACACTTTGACCAAAGAGACAGGTTTCGTCTGTCTACCGGCCTCAGCTACTATTCTGATGTTGCCATCTGCCTGATGCCGCATATCTGATGACAAGTGCTCCTTCTTTCACGCACCATTTTCAGCTGGTACTAGTATTGCCACCCACCTCTGTCACCGGGTCACTCTGTGGTCTCCTGATGGTGCTGCCACCTCCATACTATGTCACCTTGACACTATGAGGTCTCCTGATGCTGCTGCCACCTTCACATTATGTCACCTTGCCACTCTGTGGTCTCTTGATGGTGCTGCCACCTCCACACTATGTCACCTTGCCACTCTGTGGTCTCCTGATGGTGCTGCCACCTCCACACTATGTCACCTTGCCACTATGAGGTCTCCTGATGTTGCTGCCGCCTTCACACTATGTCACCTTACCACTCTGTGGCCTCCTGATGCTGCTGCTGCCATCTCCACACTGTCATTGTGCTACTATGTGGCCTCCTCCTCATGCTGCTGCCGCCACCTCCACACTCTGTTACTGTGCCACTCTGTGGTCTCTTAATGTTGCTGCTGTCTCCTCCACACTGTCATTGTGCCACCCTGGGGCCTCCTCCTGATGCTGCTGCCGCCACCTCCAAACTCTGTCATTGTGCCACTCTGTGGCATCCTGATGCTGCTGCCACCTTCACACTGTCATTGTGCCACCCTGTGGCCTTCTCCTGATACTGCTGCTGCCGCCACCTCCACACTCTGTTAATTTGCCACTCTGTGGCCTCCTAAAGCTGCTGCTGCCACCACCTCCACACAGTCATTGTGCCACTATGTGGCCTCCTCTTGATGCTGCTGCTGCTGCCGCCACCTTCACACTCAGTCATTGTGCCACTCTGTGGTCTCTTACTGCTGCTGCTGTCACCTCCACACTGTCATTGTGCCACCCTGTGGCATCCTCCTGATGCTGCTGCTGCCACCTCCACACTCTGTCATTGTGCCACTCTGTGGCCTCCTGATGCTGCTGCCACCTCCACACTGTCATTGTGCCACCCTGTGGCCTTCTCCTGATGCTGCTGCTGCCACCTCCACACTCTGTTAATGTGCCACTCTGTGGCCTCCTAAAGCTGCTGCTTCCACCACCTCCACACTGTCATTGTGCTACTCTGTGGCCTCCTCCTGATGTTTCTGCTGATGCCTCCTCCACACTCTGTTATTGTGCCACTCTGTGGCCTCCTGATGCTGCTGCCACCTCCACACTGTCATTGTGCCACTCTGTGGCCTCTTCCTAATGCTTCTTCTGCTGCCACCTCTACACTCTGTCATTGGCCCCTCTGTGGTTTCCTCATGCTGCTTCCACCTCATTACTATGTCAAAAGGCCACTCTGTGGACTTCTCATGCTATTCCCACCCTCCCTACTTTATGACTGGGCCACTAGTTTGCCTTTCGGCCTGGCTGACATCATCATTTATTTGACCCTTCTGATCTGTCAGAAGAAAGGAAAAATGAGACGCACAACGGATCCTGTCTATGTAACAGCTGTAAGACCTGCATGACATGGTCCCTATTTTGCATCAGAATTGGCTTATGATTTGGTAGCCAAAAGCAGGTCATCTCTGTTTTGGATACACTTCTGTTTTTTTTTGGGCTTTAGCAATACTGATTGATTACTGACCAATTGCTGACCGAGTGAAGGCGGATGCTCCACAGACAGGATCAGTGTTTTGGGGGTTATTGTTCTGACGGATCACGGGAAGGGCAAAATAATCAGTGTTGTCAACACAAGCTTACTGCTGACACCCTCTCCACTCTGTCGGGGGGGGGGCTCTACTTGTATAGAACATCTACGTGGAATCAGCTTCCAACGGTGTAAAAGGAGTGCGCTTCTTCTTGATGCTAAGATCGACCTGCAAGACTGAGTTCACACTTTGGTCAGTTTTGGCCCGTAATTGCCCAAATCAGTGAAGTTTGCAGTGATTTTAAGAGCGGCGCCTGTCATCTGCATGTCATACTGTATTGTTTCACTACCACAGCAGACTCCCTATGCGTGTTACTGCAAGGCACAATGTTCTACACCACTATAAAGGCTCTCTGCAGCCAGGAAATAGCAGTTTTTAACGTGATTCACCACAAATAAATTTGTATCAAATTTTTTTGGGGTTTTTTAGTTTGGCAAACCAGTCGAACTGAATTTTTAGAAATTTGCTCATCTCTATATATGGTTATTGTTTTTGTTTATTTTTGTTTATTATTTTTGTTATACTTGTTATTTTGCAATATCAAATTTTTAGCTCAATTCATATCAGTGTGGTATGAATTTAACTTAAATGTTTATGAGCTGTCAGGAGTACAGAGATAAGGACTATGGGTCCAGCCATTAGAGCATCTTGCTGATGGATTAAGTGTGAGGCAGAGAACAATAGTTCATAGATGCACTGGAACTGAACTGTTTTTAATAAATGGCAAAAAAAAAAAAACATTTCCTGCCCAAATTAGTCAAATGCTAGGATACAAAATGACCCACAAAGGTGTACATAGCCTTTAAATGATTTGATCAATTCCATTACTACTGCTCTGTTGTGTCCTCTCTCATATTTTTTAATAAATATTTTCCAGTTCTGGTCCAATAGCACATGGAAGTAAGGATTTTAAATCCATCATCTTGTTAATGTATTTACTGAATTAGATCTTTTCTTTCTTCTTTTCTTTTTCTTTTTTTCTATACTGCATTCCAAAATGAATAGAATCGCTATATCAACTCAGGGTTAGAAAAATGTTTTAATAAAATACCTTTGAAAACTTTTGGAAGAATTCATACACTTATTTCCCAATAGGCAAATCTGTTATGAAGGAGAAAACATTCTATGTTCTGGAAACAGGAATAAAACGTATGAGTCTATAATTGAAGGTTAGCCTCTGAAAATAAAATCCCATATAACACCAAAATGAGAGCAGGAAAGCTAGCCTATTAGCATAGTCACAAATCTTTTTTATGTAATTTTACCAGTGGTAATCCTAGGCTAAGTCTCTGAAAATAAAATGCCTTACAACATCTCTAAATTGTAGGTATGTAAAATTAGCTTATTTCCATAACCACAAATCTATTTTATTTAGTTTACTACATATCAGTTTAAAAGTGACACACACTCAATAGAAAGCTATTATAAAGATTGCTCTAGCAGCAAGAATATTTTCTGTTTAGCAAAGGAAATATGAAATATCTGTGCTGTGCACGTTAAAAGGTTTCACTAGTGCAAGTTTGTGTGTAAGTGTTTATGTGTAAAGTAGTGACCCTCCACCTTTTAGTTGTTTTAAACATTATAGAAGTGACCGGCGTTGTCTGCAGTTAACTATTAAATATCTACCAAATCTGGTTTATGGTTCAGGAATTAGAGTGACAGGGACATTTAAACTACAATGTGCTTTGCCCAGCTATACTTCTTAGGCCTCATGCACACAACCGTGCAGTTATTCGGCCCCATTGAAGTGAATGGGTCCGCATCCGAGCCGCAAAAACTGCGGCTCGGATGCGGACCATAACTACGGCCGTGTGCATGAGGCCTTACTCAGTGGAGACGGCTGTACAGACTGCTATGAAGGTAATAGTCTGCTTAGTTCACAGTGGAATCTAGGGGATGGCAGCACCTGCCCTTTAAAATAATCATGCTGCATGTGTTTAGTTCCCTTCTTTGGAGAATGTTATATGTTTAGCATGTTTCTTTTCCTTTCAGGATAGATTGTCTGGGGTGGGAAGAGTTAAAGGTGTTGTATAGTCATTGTGTATTTTTCTACATATGCAATGTAATGATGATATGTACTAAGATGGTGTTTCTTCACCAGGGAATTATTATGAAAGCATTAATAGCATAGTTACATACGGATTAGTGATGGACGAACATCGGCCGGGATGTTTTGCGAACACACGTTCGCGATCAAATTTTCGCGAACGCCGTTCACAGCGGGCCCCATTCACTTTAATGGCAGACGAACCTGAAAAATCTTCAGGTCATTTTTGCAGCCACCAAATACTTACTATAAGTGCACAAATAGTCCCACAACATGGACAGTGACATACCAGAGGGGGATCAATGGCAAAAAAATATGTATTTTAATCAGTGGCCATTTTAATGCGTCCTAAAGGGAAACTCTAAAAAATTTGTCCTGCTGGAGCCTAGAAAAGCATTATTTTAGGCCACGGGAGTACAGGTCCCAAAAATTAGGTATTCACCTGACAGAAAAGAACAAGTGATTATGTGGCTGGAGGTATATTAGGCTACTTTCACACTGGTGTTTTGGTTTCCGTTTGTGAGATCTGTTTCAGGGCTCTCACAAGCGGTCCAAAACGGATCAGTTTAGCCCCAATGCATTCTGAATGGATAAGGATCCGTTCAGAATGCATCAGTTTGCCTCCGTTCCGCCTCCATTCCGCTCTGGAGGCTGACACCAAAAACGCTGCCTGCAGCATTTTGGTGTCTGCCTGACGATGCTGAGGCAAATGGATCCGTCCTGACACACAATGTAAGTCAGTTGGATGGATCTGTTTTCACTGACACAATATGGCGCAATAGAAAATGGATCCGCCCCCCATTGACTTTCAATGGTGTTCAAGACGGATTCGTTTTGGCAATTGTCACGATCCCTACTCTCGGGTCACGTCACTGGCGTAAATTATACTAGTGAGCTCATCAAGTTACCACAGAAATTCCCACCCACCTATTCTAGATGACGGAATTATGCTAACTTACTCCCCTAGATTCTAACACCCCAATATTTTCTATCACAATAGCTGCCACCACCTATACTATAAGGCAATAGGGGCCTATACTCAGATATTCTCTCAATCTAAATTTAACACAGTAACACAGGTTATCTATATGGGACCTAAAATCCTCTGAAACACTACTGGTAACGTTATTCCCTCCGAAAGAGCAAGTTCTATAAGACCACAAGGAAGGGACTTATCAATTTTTAAGTTTAATACACAATAGTGCAGTGCAATACAAAAAGAAAGTGTCAGTTAAAAATATACATACAATAACAATGCAGTAAAACAGATAAAATAAAAGGGACAAAATGCAGAATATTGGCTTACTGAGATGCAGCAGTTATATTCCGGCTGTGGGGACAGCTGAAGATATGGGCAGTCACTCCAAACGATGTGGATCCCCAAAATGGCTGACAATTACCTGTTCCCAAACACCCATTTTTATCCCCCCCCAGCCGAGGGGTGGGCTGTGAGGGAACTTCCCTCTTTTCGGTCCGGCCTTCTGGGAAGTCTGATATTATTCAGTTTTTTGCCACACCTTCCCACAAGGCTGACCGATGTCACAATATGAATCATGGTGATTCCTCGCTGTATGACAGGGACTGCGGGTACAGGTAAGATCCCATAATCTGAGTCGCCTCGTCCCGGTCATACAGACACCAAATATGATCGAGTTATGATTTCCAGAAGGCCAGATCCTGAATACCGAGAAATGCCTCATGTTCAGTATAGCGTGTATAGACTCTCCCTCGGATTTCGTTACAGCAATAACATAGTAACATAGTAACATAGTAACATAGTACATAAGGCCGAAAAAAGACATTGTCCATCCAGTTCGGCCTGTTATCCTGCAAGTTGATCCAGAGGAAGGCAAAAAAAAACAGTGAGGTAGAAGCCAATTTTCTCCACTTTAGGGGAAGAAAATTCCTTCCCGACTCCAATCAGGCAATCAGACTAACTCCCTAGATCAACGACCCCTCTCTAGTAGCTATAGCCTGTAATATTATTACGCTCCAGAAATACATCCAGGCCCCTCTTGAATTCCTTTATTGTACTCACCATCACCACCTCCTCAGGCAGAGAGTTCTATAGTCTCACTGCTCTTACCGTAAAGAATCCTCTTCTATGTTTGTGTACAAACCTTCTTTCCTCCAGACGCAGATGATGTCCCCTCGTCACAGTCACAGTCCTGGGGATAAATAGATGATGGGATAGATCTCTATACTGACCCCTGATATATTTATACATAGTAATTAGATCTCCCCTCAGTCGTCTTTTTTCTAACATGAATAACCCTAATTTTGATAATCTTTCAGGGTACTGTAGTTGCCCCATTCCAGTTATTACTTTAGTTGCCCTCCTCTGGACCCTCTCCAGCTCTGCTATGTCTGCCTTGTTCACTGGAGCCCAGAACTGTACACAGTACTCCATGTGTGGTCTGACTAGCGATTTGTAAAGTGGTAGGACTCTGTTCTTATCACGGGCATCTATGCCCCTTTTGATGCAACCCATTATCTTATTGGCCTTGGCAGCAGCTGCCTGACACTGGTTTTTGCAGCTTAGTTTGCTGTTTATTAAAATTCCTAGATCCTTTTCCATGTCAGTGTTACCAAGTGTTTTATCATTTAGTATGTACGGGTGACTTGCATTATTCCTTCCCATGTGCATAACTTTACATTTGTCAGTGTTAAACCTCATCTGCCACTTATCTGCCCAAGCCTCCAATCTATCCAGATCCCTCTGTAGCAGTATACTGTCCTCTTCAGTGTTAATTACTTTACACAATTTAGGCTACTTTCACACCTGCGTTAGGTGCGGATCCGTCTGGTATCTGCACAGACGGATCCGCACCTATAATGCAAACGCTTAGATCTGTTCAGAACGGATCCGTTTGCATTACCATGAACAAAAAAAAAAATAAAAAATTATTTTTAATTTTTTTTTTTCATGATAATGCAAACGGATCCGTTTTGACTTTACATTGAAAGTCAATGGGGGACGGATCCGTTTGAAAATTGAGCCATATTATGTCAACTTCAAACGGATCCGTCCCCATTGACTTACATTGTAAGTCTGGACGGATCCGTTTGCCTCCGCACGGCCAGGCGGACACCCGAACGCTGCAAGCTGCGTTCAGGGGTCCGCCTGCTGAGCGGAGCGGAGGCTGAACGCTGCCAGACTGATGCATTCTGAGCGGATCCGCATCCACTCAGAATGCATTAGGGCTGGACGGGGCCGCTTGTGAGAGCCTTCAAACGGAACTCACAAGCGGAGCCCCGAACGCTAGTGTGAAAGTAGCCTTAGTGTTATCTGCGAAAATTGATATTTTACTGTGCAAGCCTTCTACAAGATCATTAATAAATATATTGAAGAGAATAGGGCCCAATACTGACCCCTGAGGTACTCCACTAGTGACAGTGACCCAATCTGAGTGTGTACCGTTAATAACCACCCTCTGTTTTCTATCATTGAGCCAGTTACTTACTCACTTACAGACGTTTTCTCCCAGTCCGAGCATTCTCATTTTATATACTAACCTTTTATGTGGTACAGTGTCAAATGCTTTGGAGAAGTCCAGATATACGACATCCATTGATTCGCCGCTGTCACGTCTAGAACTTACCTCCTCATAGAAACTGATTAAATTAGTTTGACATGACCGATCCCTCACGAAGCCATGCTGATATGGCGTTATTTGCTTATTTCCGTTAAGATGCTCTAAGATAGCATCTCTCAGAAAACCTTCAAACAGTTTACCCACAACAGATGTTAAACTTACCGGCCTATAGTTTCCAGGCTCTGTTTTTGGACCCTTTTTGAATATTGGCACCACATTTGCCATGCCCCAATCCTGTGGGACATTCCCTGTCAGTATAGAGTCCGCAAATATCAGAAATAAGGGTCTAGCTATGACATTACTTAATTCCCTTAGGATACGGGGGTGTATGCCATCCGGTCCTGGCGATTTGTCTATTTTGATCTTTTTAAGTCGCTGTTGTACTTCTTCCTGGGTCAGACAGGACACTTTTAATGGCGAATTTATTTCAACATTCAGCATTTCATCTGACAGTTTATTTTCCTCAGTGAATACATTGGAGAAAAAAATATTTAACAGCTTTGCTTTCTCCTCGTCGCTCTCTGCGAATCCCCCCTCATTATTCTTTAAAGGGCCGACACCTTCAGATTTATACTTTTTAACATTAATATAATTGAAGAACATTTTAGGGTTAGTTTTACTCTCTTTGGCAATTAATCTCTCGGTCTCTAGTTTGGCCCATCAAGACTCACTCTCATTTCATCAGTCCATAAAACCTTAGAAAAATCAGTCTTGAGATATTTCTTGGCCCAGTCTTGACGTTTCAGCTTGTGTGTCTTGTTCAGTGGTGGTTTGTTTTTAGTTTTAGCTATTTTAGGGGGATATCTGTGTGTGCAGGTGACTATTACTGTGCATAATTATTAGGCAACTTAACAAAAAACAAATATATACCCATTTCAATTATTTATTTTTACCAGTGAAACCAATATAACATCTCAACATTCACAAATATACATTTCTGACATTCAAAAACAAAACAAAAACAAATCAGTGACCAATATAGCCACCTTTCTTTGCAAGGACACTCAAAAGCCTGCCATCCATGGATTCTGTCAGTGTTTTGATCTGTTCACCATCAACATTGCGTGCAGCAGCAACCACAGCCTCCCAGACACTGTTCAGAGAGGTGTACTGTTTTCCCTCCTTGTAAATCTCACATTTGATGATGGACCACAGGTTCTCAATGGGGTTCAGATCAGGTGAACAAGGAGGCCATGTCATTAGATTTTCTTCTTTTATACCCTTTCTTGCGAGCCACGCTGTGGACTACTTGGACGCGTGTGATGGAGCATTGTCCTGCATGAAAATCATGTTTTTCTTGAAGGATGCAGACTTCTTCCTGTACCACTGCTTGAAGAAGGTGTCTTCCAGAAACTGGCAGTAGGACTGGGAGTTGAGCTTGACTCCATCCTCAACCCGAAAAGGCCCCACAAGCTCATCTTTGATGATACCAGCCCAAACCAGTACTCCACCTCCACCTTGCTGGCGTCTGAGTCGGACTGGAGCTCTCTGCCCTTTACCAATCCAGCCACGGGCCCATCCATCTGGCCCATCAAGACTCACTCTCATTTCATCAGTCCATAAAACCTTAGAAAAATCAGTCTTGAGATATTTCTTGGCCCAGTCTTGACGTTTCAGCTTGTGTGTCTTGTTCAGTGGTGGTCGTCTTTCAGCCTTTCTTACCTTGGCCATGTCTCTGAGTATTGCACACCTTGTGCTTTTGGGCACTCCAGTGATGTTGCAGCTCTGAAATATGGCCAAACTGGCGGCAAGTGGCATCTTGGCAGCTGCACGCTTGACTTTTCTCAGTTCATGGGCAGTTATTTTGCGCCTTGGTTTTTCCACACGCTTTTTGCGACCCTGTTGACTATTTTGAATGAAACGCTTGATTGTTCGATGATCACGCTTCAGAAGCTTTGCAATTTTAAGAGTGCTGCATCCCTCTGCAAGATATCTCACTATTTTTGACTTTTCTGAGCCTGTCAAGTCCTTCTTTTGACCCATTTTGCCAAAGGAAAGGAAGTTGCCTAATAATTATGCACACCTAATATAGGGTGTTGATGTCATTAGACCACACCCCTTCTCATTACAGAGATGCACATCACCTAATATGCTTAATTGGTAGTAGGCTTTCGAGCCTATACAGCTTGGAGTAAGACAACATGCATAAAGAGGATGATGTGGTCAAAATACTCATTTGCCTAATAATTCTGCACGCAGTGTACAAGAGCCATGCGGGGGTTCTACTGCCCGGGTTGCTACAGGTCCTGAACGAATCCTGTAATTGTGGAAAGTTGCCCCCGTCTTTGACGGAGGCAACTATTACTCTGATTCTGAAGAAGGGGAAAAATGGAAATAAATTTGAGGCTTATCGCCCTATATCTCTGCTTAACGCAGATTATAAAATAATCGCAAAAGTCCTTGCTAATAGGCTAAAAAAAGTAATAACTGGCCTAGTCCACACAGATCAGACAGGGTTTATTCCCGGGCGACAAATCCAGACCAATATACGCAGGACCATCCTTAATGTTCAGATTGGGGGGGGGGGGGGGACCGCTCCATCCTCTCTTTGGACGCCGCCAAGGCGTTCGATCGGGTGAAGTGGTCCTTCCTCTGGCGGGTTATGCATAGGATGAACCTGGGCCAAAAATTTGTCGACTGGGTTAAACTATTATACAACGGACCAACGGCCAGAATTAATATTAACGGGGTGATTACCCCTGCTATCTCCCTTCAGCGTGGGACACGACAGGGATGCCCACTCTCTCCACTCCTCTTTTCAGTCTTTATGGAACCCCTCGCTTGTAGGATATGGGCGGAGCCTACCATTGCGGGATTCGGTGGGAGGGGGAGGGACGACAAGATTTGTTTATACGCTGACGATGTGTTGCTTTACCTAAATGATGGGTGGAGAAGCGTCCCACGTGTTATGCAAATAATAGAGGAGTTCGGCAGTGTCGCCGGATATGAGATAAATTGGACAAAGTCCGTCCTCTTCCCCCTCAATCGGGCACCTCCCCAAAACGATCTAAAGGTCAGAATTATCGCCCCAACGGATCACTTAGAATACCTAGGAATAAAAATTAGCAGCACCATTAGGGATTATAATATGCTAAATATCATCCCCCTAGTTGATAAAATAAGGGAGAAGATTAGGGTCTGGCAGAAACTTCCGCTCTCTCAGGTTAATAGAATCGCGCTGATCAAAATGATTCTGTTACCCTGGATACTGTACACGGTTAGCTCTTGCCCTGCCTGGATCGAATACAGTGTTTTTAATTTGATCGATCGACTGATTAACGATCTGATATGGGGCAGGAAAAGGGTCCGCATTAAGTTGCAATATTTGCGACTGGCTGGAAGTAATGGTGGTCTTGGCCTCCCTCATTTTCTAAGCTATTATCTATGCTCACAGCTACAGCGGTGTATCAACACGGGGGATGGGCTATTAATATCCCATATTTTAGGACAACATCAACAGCCCACACATAATATATTTAGCATATTGGAATCCGGATTCCTGGAGCGTGTGGACTACTCTTGTCCCATTGGCTCATCGCTACAGAAGGTTTGGAATAAAACTAAGGAACTTATCCAGGCCCCCCGTGTTCTGGAGTTCACCCCGCTATGGGATAACCCCTCGCTAACGGAATTCCTGGCCCTTAACGAAAATGATTACTGGACTCGGAGAGGCATTACGTTATTCTCACACATATGCACGAAAGGGAAAATTAAACCAATAGGGGAAATGCTCCAGCAGACACCAATCACCGCATTAGAACACTATAGATATTTGCAATTACAACATGCACTAGCATACACGCTTAAAAAAGCATCTTTGACAATTGGCACTCCGCGATTTCTATCATATTGTTATAATTCATTAGGAAATAAAGTTAGGGTTGCACTAATCTATAGGAGATTAATAGAGGAACTCAGCACGGTCACTAAATTTAAAAGTGTAGACAAATGGAAGGCGGATATAGGGGAATGTAACCCTCTACAATGGCAGGAAATATATCAAAATATCAAGAAGGCCTCCCTTTCAAGACAGCACCGTTTGACTCAATTTAAAATAATACACCGGTTATATGTTACCCCGAGTCTCCTAACTAAAATGTATGGGAACAAGGGAAAAGAATTCCGTTGCTTGAAATGCTCTTTTGTAGCTGCAGGGTACGTTCATATGCTATGGGGCTGCCCAGTTATCAAGACCTTTTGGGATAGTATATTTCAGGAATTGGCGGAACTAACAGGGAATAACCCCCCCCTAACTATTCAAGTAGCTGTGCTTGTACTCTTCCCCCCCCCGAGTACAAAAACAAAATAACCAAAAGTGAGCAGGTCCGTTGGTTGAAGGGACTCCTATTGGCCAAGGTAATAATTCTTAGACATTGGGTGAAGGAAAGACCACCCACAATATACGAATGGCAAAGCCTAATGGCAAGAGTAACAGATTTCGAGTGCATGAAACATCGTGGCGAGATATAAATAATAGAAACAGGGGTACAGCCGCGGAGAAATGACTAAAACAGATGTATCACCGGGCTGGAACTGATGACCTACCATTGTCCGAACATAACCTCTATATAAATAACTTTCAATAACCTTTAAATTAAAAAAAAAAAAAAAAAAAAACACCACTGCTAGTCCAAACCATACAGTAATTTGTCCTATGATGGTCTGGGAGACACCCAGAAGGAGGGCGCGAGGCGCCTGCCGCCCCTCGTGGCGGCCGTACCAGGCCAGGTACAGTAGGGGGGATGGGGGGGTGGGTGGGGAGGGATGGTTTTGTTTTGACATGGGTGACAGAGAATTGGCACTAATTCGAGGTGTTCTCAGTCTTGATACTTGTGAGTCCATATATGTGTGGTTTGACACCACGGGTAATATTGTATAAATGTACCTGTTGTGTCCATTCTCTGTGATCAGATACCTTTTTACACTGTTATGCCCTAAGAAAATTAATAAAGATATTTATAATAAAAAACAATTTATAGGATCATCAAGAACTTCAAGGAAAGAGGTTCAATTCTTGTTAAGAAGGCTTCAGGGCGTCCAAGAAAGTCCAGCAAGCGCCAGGATCGTCTCCTAAAGAGCATTCAGCGGCGGGATCGGAGTGCCACCAGTGCAGAGCTTGCTCAGGAATGGCAGCAGGCAGGTGTGAGCGCATCTGCACGCACAGTGAGGCGAAGACTTTTGGAAGATGGCCTGGTGTCAAGAAGGGCAGCAAAGAAGCCACTTCTCTCCAAAAAAAACATCAGGGACAGATTGACCTTCTGCAGAAAGTATGGTGAATGGACTGCTGAGGACTGGGGCAAATTCATATTCTCCGATGAAGCCTCTTTCCGATTGTTTAGGGCATCTGGAAAAAGGCTTGTCCGGAGAAGAAAAGGTGAGCGCTACCATCAGTCCTGTGTCATGCCAACAGTAAAGCATCCTGAGACCATTCATGTGTGGGGTTGCTTCTCAGCCAAGGGAGTGGGCTCACTCACAATTTTGCCCAAAAACACAGCCATGAATAAAGAATGGTACCAAAACACCCTCCAACAGCAACTTCTTCCAACATTCCAACAACAGTTTGGTGAAGAACAATGCATTTTCCAGCACGATGGAGCACCGTGCCATAAGGCAAAAGTGATAACTAAGTGGCTCGGGAACCAAAACGTTTACATTTTGGGTCCATGGCCTGGAAACGTCCCAGATCTTAATCCCATTGAGAACTTGTGGTCAATCCTCAAGAGGCGGGTGGACAAACAAAAACCCACTAATTCTGACAAACTCCAAGAAGTTATTATGAAAGAATGGGTTGCTATCAGTCAGGAATTGACCCAGAAGTTGATTGAGAGCATGCCCAGTCGAATTGCAGAGGTCCTGAAAAAGAAGGGCCAACACTGCAAATACTGACTCTTTGCATAAATGTCATGTAATTGTCGATAAAAGCCTTTGAAACGTATGAAGTGCGTGTAATTATATTTCACTACATCACAGAAACAACTGAAACAAAGATCTAAAAGCAGTTTAGCAGCAAACTTTGTGAAAACTAATTTTTTTTGTCATTCTCAAAACTTTTGGCCACGACTGTATATACTTGTGTTATGTGGCATATCCCCCCATCTCGGGTGCCCCCCGGAATGCGCCTGCAGGAGGGAGAGGCTGACAACTGGACAATTATGTACAGTTTCGGCCACTTCAAAGGACAGAGGATCAATAAAGATTGTTATGCATAACAGGGACCGGGGAACAAAGAGCTTCCCTGCCCCTGTATGCTGCGTACCTCTGACGTCATATCAGCCTTTACAGAGCTAATCCCAACAGTTAACACCTTGTTATCCCCATAGGGACAATATTGTGTCAGGAGGGTGGGCTGCTGATATTTATGTGTGTATGTAAGTGTGTTATCTAGGTAGATTTGTAGGGTGGAATTGTGTAAATTATTGTACTGTGTAGGATAGTTAGGTGTAATATTATATTGTTGTAGTGTTGTATTACTGTACTGCGGTGTGTGCGTCTGTAAATATATATATATATATATATATATAACCAATGATATATAAATATATATATATATATAGATATAGTGTAATAGATAGTGTTGAGCGCGATAATTTGCGAATATTGCGAATATAGTGCTATATATTCGTTATATCGAATATTCGTCATTTTATCCATCTGAACACATGATTCTTTCCTGCTTAAAATGCTTGTGGGCCAATGACTCATTGGCCCACAAGCAAGAAGTAGGGAGGAATCAAGAGTTTAGATGGTAAAAAATTACGAATATTCTAAAAAACTAATATATAGCACTATATCGAATATATTTGTTTTTTAGAATATTCGTCATTGACGAATATTCTAAAAAACGAACATATAGCACTATATCACATATATTAGTTTTTTAGAATATTCATTTTTTCCCCCCAATTAGTACTACAGTTATTGCCCTTCGGCATACTCCTCCCCGACAAGCGTCCTTGTCACCATGGGAACGCCTGGTGGTTAGAATATACCATCAGATCTGAGTTTTCCCGATCTAAGTCAGATCCGATGGTATATTCTAACCACCAGGCGTTCCCATGGTGATGGGGACGCTTGAAGTTAGAATATACCGCCAGGGCGCTTTGATCCACGCAATTAACCCCTCAGGTGCGGGTTAATTTGATCTGATCACAGCGCCCTGTGTGCCCTCCCTTCCACCTCCCCAGTATTAAAATAATGGTGGCAAGTGCGCCCCCCCCCAGTATTAAAATAATTGGTGGCCAGTGCGTCCTAACCCCCCCTCCCCCCCAGTATTAAAATGATTGTTGGCAGTGGCCACAGGGTCCCCCTCCCCCCCGGCAGTGGCCACAGGGTCCCCCTTTCTCCCCATCCCCCCCCCCCCCCGTCATTGGTGGCAGCAGGCAGTTTCACTCAGCAGCATTTACTTACCTGCGGGGCTCTCCTCCTTCTGGTATATTCTAACCACCAGGCGTTCCCATGGTGACGGGGATGCTTGTCGGGGAGGAGTATACCGAACTGTACTAATTGGGGGGAAAAAATGAATATTCTAAAAAATGAATATATGTGATATAGTGCTATATATTCATTTTTTAAAATATTCGTCATATTGTAAGACAAGAATATTTAGCAACATAGCGAATATTCGTAAATTACACATATAGACTGAAATTTCACTAAAGTAGTGCTATAATCTTTTTTTTGTTTAGTTTAATTTTTTTGTCTCTTTCTGATTCAGAAAGAGACAAAAAACATTAGACAAAAAAAAAAGATTATAGCACTACATTAGTGAAATTGCAGTTTATATGTGTATTTTACGAATATTCGCTATATTGCTATAACTTCGTTTTTTAGAATATTCGTCATATTCATCATATTCTAAAACAAGAATATATAGCAATATGGCGAATATTCGTAAAATACACAAAATCGCAATACGCGATTAAATAAATCGCATATTATTCGCGATAAATAGCATAATGACGAATATTCGATATCGACGAATATAAGACAAATATTCAATCGAATATTCGCGAAATATTGCGAAATCGAATATGGCACCTCCCGCTCATCACTAGTAATAGACTGTATTTGTATTGTGTAATAAATATTATTATTTTTTCATAACATACAATGTATACTCTTTCATTGTAGCAGTAAGTTGCACGTAGTTTAGTTCAGTGTAGAGTAAGGAAACAGAGGTAGTTATTTAAGGTATAAATAGGCGGAGTCATCAACAGACGACTCACGCCTATTTATGAATAATAATTATTGAGATTGCCTAAAATATCAATAATTAACATCCCCTTTAACAGTCACGATCCCCCCTGCTGCGCTGAACGTCCTTTCGGACAGGACACTCGACAAGGGGCAAGCCAAAAGTTCAATGGTAAATTGTGCCAGCTCTGGCCACAGGTCAAGCCTGCACACCCAGTAGTCCAGGGGTTCCTCGCTTCTCAGAGTGTCCACATCGGCTGGTCACCCGATGTAGTCAGACACCTGTGGATCTAGGCGTTCCCTGAGGTTGGATCCGGAGGGCGGCTGTCGATGGGTTGACTGCAAGAATGATCTCATATCCGAAGTGACCAACACATCTTCAAACTGCCCTCTTCTTGCAGGCGGGGTAGGATTGGTACCCTCACCTGTTTTGCTGTGGGTGGAAATTCCTCTGCCAGCCCCCCCAACAGCAGAATGCAGCATCTCTCGCAGCAAGGCCTGGAAATGCTGCATTCTGATAGCCCTCTGTGGTGCTGGTAACATGTCCGCCATTTTGTGTTTGTACCAGGGGTCTAAGTACGTTGCCACCCAGTACTGGTCCTTGCCCTTTATGCTTTTTATACGGGGGTCCCTCTTTAAACACTGGAGCATGAAGGCCCCCATTTGCACTAAATTGAAAGCAGTGCAGCGCCCTGGCTCTTGCTCATCGCCCAGGAGAATGTTGTCCTCGGTCTCCTCCCTCTAGCCACTAGTGTGTGGTATATAGTGTGTGGCAGGAAAATGGATGTGCAATGTGAATTTGAGAGATATTTCTCTGCTGTTCATACATACTGTACATGCTACAGATATAGTGCTATGATGTCACAACAATACTTAGCGCACCAATCAGTAATATCTATGTAGTCAGACCTGATAAAATGTGAAGTTGTATGTATTGCAAATACAAATTTGCATCAATAGCACAGCTTTTCGCAATCACCAAAATTTTGGAACACTCTATCTGCATATAAAGCCATTGTTCTGCAATGCATGCGAAATGTAATCAAATACAGTGCTGTAATGTAACATTACTTACAGTGATCGGGAGTTCTTCCTCACCGTCGCGAAAATTGCTGCCCACTATATTTTGCAGTCTCTGCAAGCTTCCCGCAGTTTGAAAAAGGTAGCAAATTTAGGCCAAGAAAGTATTGCGCATACGCAAATAAGCGCATATTACTTGCCCGATCTTCGCGATCAAGAAAATCATCTCGAATTCTCGAATATGACTAATAGTCTACTGAATATTCGCAAAATATCGTGAATTAGAATATTGCCCCTGCCGCTCATCACTAATCATTAACGGCACATTGCTGCTGGAGCAACCTATCAAGCATATTCAAGGTGGAGTTCCAGCGCGTCGGGCTGTCACAAATCAGACGTCTGACAGGCAGGTAGTGTCGTCGCTGAACATCAGCAAGGCGAGTCATGGCCATGTAAGATCTTCTAAAATGGCCCGAGATTTTCCTGGCCTGCCGCAAGACGTCTGAGGTATTTGGCAACGAATCGCTGCACGACAAAGTTCAGGACGTGTGCCATGCACGGCTCGTGTGTCATTTTGCCCTGTTTCAGCGCGCTCAGCAAATTGGCACCATTGACATACACCACTTTACCAACTGTCAAATTGAGCGGGGTTATCCACTGATGGGCCTGTGACTGCAGAGCTGAAGGCAGTGCAGGACCGGTGTGGCTCTTGCCATCCAGGCACAACAGCCGCAGCACAGCATGGCAAAGTCTCACCTAGAATGTTGAATAGGTTCTGGGGAGCTTGGGGGGTGCAGCGGAAGAGGCGGTAGCAGTGGAAAGCGAGGAGTCAGCTGAGAAGGAGATGGAGGATGGAGTAGGAGGAGGAGTAGAAGAGGCAGGCCTGCATGCAATCCGTAGTGGTAGCACCAAATCCATACACCCAGTGGGCAGTAAAAATTATGTTCCTTCTCTGCCCGTGTTTGCTAGACCACATGTCTGTGGTCAGATATTTCTCCACCGACACTGTGTGCCAGAGATATATTCACTTGCCGATGAACGTGGCCATATAGCTCTGGGATGCCCTTCTGGAAGAAATATTTCTTTCCGGGGACCTTCCATTGCGGTGTGCCAATGGCCACAAATTTTCTAAAGGCCTCCGAGTCCACAAGTTTAAATGGCAGTAGTTGGCGGGCTAGCAGTTCCGTCAAGCCAACGGTGAGACATTGGACAACAGAGTTATTCGGCATCATCAACTTTTTACGCACAAACCCCTTAATCAGTATTTTGTGGAAGCAGGTATATTGCAGACCTCAATCAGTATTTGGTGGAAGCAGGTATATCACAACCCTCAATCAGTATTTTGTGGAAGCAGGTATATCAAACCCCTTAATCAGTATTTTGTGGAAGAAGGTGTATTGCAGGCCTCAATTACTATTTGGTGGAAGCAGGTATATCAAACACCTTACTCAATATTTTGTGGAAGAAGGTATATCGCAGGACTCAATCAGTATTTGGTGGAAGCACGTATATCAAACCCCTTAATCAGTATTTTGTGGAAGTAGGTATATCGCAGGCGTCAATCAATATTTGATGAAAGCAGGTATATCAATTCCCTTAATCAGTATTTTGTGGAAGCAGGAGTATCGCAGGCGTCGATCAATATTTGATGAAAGCAGGTATATAAAACCCCTTAATCAGTATTTGGTGGAAGCAGGTATATCACACCCCTCAATCAGTATTTTGTGGAAGCAGGCATATATACAACCCCTTAACTCCTTAGGGACTTAGGACGTACCGGTACGCCACGTTTGCCGAGTCCTTAAAGGGGTTATCCGACTTAAAAAAATATGTGTTAGGGCTGCTTTATACATCATTAAAGATACATTTCTAATGTACTCACTTTATTGATTTTGCGCTGTTTCCACACTGCTGATTTGTGTCATGTGACCCCCCACGTCATCAACCCTTCTCTGGTGCTGACGTCTCGTTTACAATCTTCTCCCTGCTTGAGGGAGTGGTCCAGCTCTGTAAACGAGACGTCAGAGCCTTTGGTGCCCGCCCCCTCTCTGCTTGTATCTGGCTGCCGCAATCTCATTAGCATATCAATAGAGCAGCAGGGCTGTCATTACTGTGCAAAACAGAAGCTCCTGTGTTGCACTGAAAGAGTGTACAGGAGAGCTCTGATAAGGAAAGGGTTACCCAGGTGCTGCCAGTCTCTATTGCTGTGATCCAGGAGCAGGAATAAAGGACAAGCAGCTCAGCCAATGAAAGGGAGAAGGCAAGTCAGGACAGCCAATCAGATGAAAGACCCGCCCTCGCTGCTGTTTACACTGGAGAGTAAAGACATGTGCTTCTGCCAGGGCTCTTAGGTTTCCCGGGGAGAGGAAGGTGGGGGACACTGCATTGTGTGTATTGTGTGTATGGAGGGGTGGGGGAGACTGCATTGTGTGTATGGAGGGGTGGGGGAGACTGCATTGTGTATATTGTGTGTATGGAGGGGTGGGGGACACTGCATTGTGTATATTGTGTGTATGGAGGGGTGGGGGACACTGCATTGTGTGTATTTAGGGGTGGGGACACTGCATTGTGTATATTGTGTGTATGGAGGGGTGGGGGACACTGCATTGTGTATATTGTGTGTATGGAGGGGTGGGGGACACTGCATTGTGTATGGGGGGGAGGGGGGACAGTGACTCCATAGTATATAGTCAACATAGATATGGCTGTAATATAGCTTAGATAGATATAGGTGTCATATATGACCCCTATATCTATCTAAGCTATATTAGATACATACACAGAGCTGCCTCAGAGCTTAGATACACAGAGCTGCCTCAGAGCTTAGATACACAGAGATGCCATAGAGCTTAGATACACAGAGTTGCCATAGAGCTTAGATACACAGAGCTGCCATAGAGCTTAGATACACAGAGCTGCCATATAGATTAGATACATATAGCTTAGATACACAGAGCTGCCATAGAGCTTAGATACACAGAGCTGCCATAGAGCTTAGATACACAGAGCTGCCATAGAGCTTAGATACATAGAGCTTAGATACACATAGCTGCCATAGAGCTTAAATACACAGAGCTGCCATAGAGCTTAGATACACAGAGCTGCCATAGAGCTTAGATACACAGATTTGCCATAGAGATTAGATACATAGAGCCTGTGTTTCTGCAATGTGACAGGATGATCTATCTGTGTGAGCTAGGAGATGATCATGTGACTGGTTTATGCAAAGTTAGGATGTGCAGGGTGAGGGGAAGGTCAGATTGTTCACGCCTACAAATATTCATGAGGCAGAGCTCAGGCTTTGTTGTTATACGCCCCCTCAGCATGTACTTCAGCATGTAAACAAAGCAATGACAGAACCATGAAAAGGTGTACATATGGGTTTTAACTTGATGAAATCTAGCTTAACCAAATTATATGTATATCCAGATGGGTTTTAAGAGTTTTTTTATTATTTTTATTAACTCGGATAGCCCCTTTAAGGACTCAGGACGTACCGGTACATCCTGACTTTAAATCACGATTGCGGCGGGGGTTAATTGCAACAGGATGTCCGCTGAAATCATTCAGCGGGCATCCTGTCACCCCCCCCCCCCGCATCAGTGATCGCAGCAAACCGCAGGTCAATTCAGACCTAGGGTTTGCTGCGTTTCTGGTCCATTCGGGTCTCCGGTGACCGGATGAGCCGGAAAAGGACTGTGATCACAGTCACCAATCACAGTCTGAGCATTTGGGAGAGGCGGTGCTGGCCGTGGTGCTGATTAGGGGTGGCGGTGCTGTCCAAGGTGCTGATTGGTGGGGGGAGAGAGGCGGGAGATTCAAACTCCCGGCGCTCCTCTCTCCTCTCCTCATCCTGTTTCAGCACCTGCACCGTCCACAACCGTCCTCACCAGCTCCTGCAATCCCCCCGTCATCGCCACCCATCACCCTCCTGCACCCATCACCCTCCAGGTAGGTTATGGTCAGTGAGGGAAAGGCACCGTTAGGCAGGGATAGAAGGGAAAAGTTAGTTAGGGGGAAAAAAAATAATTATCAAAATTTATTGTTTTCTAGCTTTGAGACCCTAGGACCCCCCCCCTGCCACTTAGAGCAGACGAACCTGTACGTTGCTCAGCACCCGGGCTCCTTTTTGGCTAGACCCGGTGGCTGGACGCCGGTCAGTGCAGCCGAGATGAGCACATTTTGGGGCCTCGTGCTGCACATGGGTCTAGTGCAAAAACCCAGTGTCAGGCAATACTGGAGTGGGGACGTCCTCTACCAGACCCCACTCTACATTATGGCCATGACACGTCCCCGGTTTGAGGCCATCCGGAAATGTCTGCATTATTCAGATAATGCAGCATGTTCCCCCCAAGGTGATCCTGCCCATGACCGTCTGTATAAGATACGGCCGGTCATCGATCACTTTGGGGCCAAATTTGCGCAGGCCTACGTACCTGGAAGGAAGGTCGCGGTTGATGAATCTCTCGTTGCGTTCAAGGGGAGACTCAGTTTCCGCCAATACATTCCCACTAAGCGGGCGAGGTATGGCGTGAAAATGTACAAAATTTGTGAGAGTACCTCAGGGTAATTTTGTGTGTACGAGGGGCGAGATTCCCGTATTGAACCCCCAGAATGTCCCCCCACTCTGGGTGTTAGCGGGAAACTTGTACGTGGATAACTTTTATACTAGCATTCCCTTGTTCAGGTCCCTTGCCGCCAGATGCACGTTCGCTTGTGGGACCGTGCGGAAAAATCAACGCGGCCTCCCTACCTACCCCCTCCAGGTACCTATCCCCAGGGGTGAGACCCGTGCCCTTACCAGTGGAAACCTGTTGCTGGTCAGGTATAAGGACAAGAGGGATGTCCTTATGCTGTCCACAATCCACGGTAACAGCAACACCCCTGTCCCTGTGCGAGGTACCGTGGCAACGGTCCTCAAGCCCGATTGTATCGTCGACTACAATCGTTATATGGGAGGAGTTGATCTCTCTGATCAAGTCCTCAAGCCATATAATGCCATGCGCAAAACCCGGGCATGGTACAAAAAAGTTGCGGTCTACTTGGTACAGGTTGCCTTGTACAACGCTTTTGTACTATCCCGAAGCACTGGCAGCACAAGGACATTCCTCCAATTCTATGAGGCAGTCCTCAAGGACCTGATCTTTTCAGACCGGGAAAGAGCAGGCCGGAGTACCTCGAGAATTGGAGGCGCCCGGATCGTCCCTGGCCAACATTTTCCAGGTGTAGTCCCCCATACTGGAAAGAAGGGACGAACCCAAAAAAAAGGGCAGTGTGTCACAGGAGGGGGATACGGAAGGACACCACCACTCAATGTGACACTTGCCCCGATCATCCGGGCCTCTGCGCTATAGATTGCTTCATGGAGTATCACACTTCCATGGAGTACTAAATTTTTATAATCCCCAACAGTCCCCTAGAGAACATAAAAAACTATGGTTCTCAGACTTTGGAGACACGGAAAAAAAAAAATTCCCCAAAAATAATAGTTTTAGTGCAGGCATCCTCAAACTGTGGCCTTCCAGATGTTGTAAAACTTTAACTCCCAGCATGCCCAGACAACCTACAGCCATCAGCAGGGCATGGTGGGAATTGTAGTTTTACAACATCTGGAGGGCCGCAGTTTGAGGATGCCTGCTTAGTGTCTCCAAAGTCCGAGAGCCATACATATTGGGCATCGCCGCGTCCGTAAAAATCTTCTCTGTAAAAATAACATTTAACCCAACCCCCCGGATGAACAGCGTTAAAAAAAAAAAAAAGGTTAAAAAAAAGCCATTTTTTGTCACCTAACATCACAAAAGTGTAATAGCAAGCGATCAAAATGTCATATGCACCCCCAATTAGTGCCAATAAAACCGCCATCTCATCCCGCAAAAAATTAGCCCCTACATTAGATAGTCGCCCAACAAAAAAACAAAAACTGTAGCTCCCAGGCTATGGAGATACTAAAATAATTTTTTGGGGTTCCTAAAATGATAATATAGTGTAAAATCTAAATAAATTTTAATCGCCGCATCCGTAAGAATCTGCCCTATAAAAATACCGTTTGACCAAACCCCTCGGATGAACAGCGTTAAAAAATATAGAAATAAAAACGGTGCCAAAACAAAATTTCCATTTGAATCCTTTTTTTCCGGTAATAAAGCAAGGGTTAACAGCCAAACAAAACTAAATATTTATTGCCCTGATTCTGTAGTTTGCAGAAACACCCCATATGTGGTCCTAAATGGCTATATAGCCACACGGCAGGGCATAGAACGAAGGGAACACCATATGGTTTCTGGAAGGCAGATTTTGATGGACTGGTTTATTTACACCATGTCCCATTAGAAGCCCCCCCTGATGTAGCCTAGACTAGAAACTCCAAAAAAGTGACCCCATCTAAGAAACTACACCCCTCAAGGTATTCAAAAGTTACTTTACAAACTTTGTTAACCCTTTAGGTGTTCCACAAAACTAAATAGCGAATGTAGAAACAATTTTAGAATTACAATTTTGTTACCTTGCCTCAAAAAAGTGTAATATAGAGCAACCAAAAATCATATTTACTCCTAAAATAGTCCCAAAACAACAACCACCTTATCCCGTAGTTTCCTAGATGGGGTCACTTTTATGGAGTTTCTACTCTAGGGGTGCATCAGGGGGCTTTAAATGGTACATGGTGTAAATAAACCAGTCCAGCAAAATCTGCCTTCCAAAAACCATATGGCGTTCCCCTTCTTCTATGTCCTGCCGTTTAGCCAAATAGTAGTTTACGACCACATATGGGGTGTTTCTGCAAACTACAGAATCAGGGCAACCCATATTGAGTTTTGTTTGGCTGTTAACCCATTTTTTCCAGTAATAAAGTAAGGGTAAAAATTAAAATTCCAAAATAGTTTCTCCATCTGCCATTAACTCTTGTGGAACACCTAAAGGGCTAACAAAGTTTGTAAACCCAGTTTTGAATACCTTGAGGGGTGTACTTTCTTAGATGGAGTCACTTTTTTGGAATTTCTATTCTAGGGGTGCAACGGGGAGCTTGAAATGGGACATATTATAAACAAAATCAGTCCTGCAAAATCTGCCTTCCAAAACCCATATGGCGTTCCCCTCCTTCTATGTCCTCCCGTTTGGCCAAACAGTAGTTTAGGACCACATATGGGGTGTTTTTGCAAACTACAGAATCAGGGCAACCCATATTGAATTTTGTTTGGCATTTAACCCTTATTTTATTACTGGAAAAAATGGGTTAAAATGGAAAATTTTCCAAAAAATTGAAATTCCAAAATTGTTTCTCTATCTGTATCAATATTTGGTGGAAGTGGGTATATCGCACCCCTCCATCTGTATTTTGTGGAAGCAGGTATATCAAAGCCCATAATCAGTATTTTGTGGAAACAGGTATATAGAACCCCATAATCAATATTTAGTGGAAGCAGGTATATTGCACCCCTCAGTCTGCATTTTGTGGAAGCAGGTGTATCGCAGGCCTCAATCAGTATTTGGTGGACATGGTATATCAAACCCCTCAATCAGTATTTTAGAAGCACCTCAATCTGTATTTTGTGGAAGCGGGTATATCAAACCCCTTAATCAGTACTTTGTGGAAGCAGGTAAATCGCACCCATCAATCAGTATTTTGTGGAAGCAGGTATATCAAACCCCTCAATCACTATTTTGTGGAAGCAGGTATATCACACCCCTCAATCAGTATTTTGTGGAAACAGATATATAGAACCCCTTAATCAATATTTTGTGGAAGCAGGTATATCGCAACCCTCAATCTGTACTTTGTGGAAGCAGGTATATAGAACCCCTTATTCAATATTTGGTGGAAGCAGGTATATTGCACCCATCAATCAGTATTTTTGGAAGCAGGTATATTGCAGGCCTCAATCAATATTTGGTGGAAGCAGATATATTGCACCACATAATCAGTATTTTGTGGAAGCAGGTATATCAAACCCCTTAATCAGTATTTTGTGGAAGCAGGTATATTGCACCCCTCAATCAGTTTTTTTTGGGGCAACAAGTATGTCACTCCCGTTGCAAATAGTTGTTCCAATAGCACTTGTCCCTCTATATACTGTACCTGCAGAATCGCAGCAGAACGTCACACAACTGCTGCACAATACA
Organism: Bufo bufo; assembly: GCF_905171765.1. NCBI lineage: Eukaryota > Metazoa > Chordata > Amphibia > Anura > Bufonidae > Bufo > Bufo bufo. The sequence continues at coordinate 139,740,918 of NC_053390.1, read as the reverse complement.
AATGATTTATATACTTTCTATGTTAGAAAGTATATTATAGGTATATCACACCCCTCAATCAGTAGTTTTTGGGGCAACAGGTATATCACACCAGTTGCAATTAGTTTTTAAAATAGCTTCTGTCCCTCTATATAGCTGTGGTACTGCAGCAGAACAGCACACAACTGCTGCACAATACAAATGCACTATAATATACTTTCTATGTTATAAAGTATATTTTAAGTATATCACAACCCTCAGTATATCACACCTATCAATAGTACACCTATACCAGTCCTTAAAAGGACTATAGTGGCCCTATTTGCTAGCATTTGGTGTCCCTAACAGTCTGTTCCTGCTCCACAAAGCAACCTCTCCCTACACTGGCAAAACTCAGAATGTAAAATGGCGGCCAGATTGGGTTCTGGTATAGGGTGGGGAAGTGTTCATGTGCTGACATTTCAATTGGCTGTCCTGTCTTACCTGATGGATCTGTCATGGGTCAAAGTTCGGTGCAATGCAAAAGAATATGGCGCATGCGAACATCGCCATATGTTCACATGTTCGGCGAATGACAAACGTGCAAAGTTCTCTTCTCTAATACAGATGTCCCCGCGACAGTGGGTGACAGAGGATCTGTGAGACTGGCAACACGTGCTTTGATCTGGCAGGTTTCCTTGTGGATTAATAGGTGTCTTTGTTGTTTCTGATACTGGCCACATCTCTATCCTCCAGGTGTTGCAATTGTGGTCATTTAACTTTCCTTATTTATAGTTGCTTCTCCCACAATGCTGTGCGGTTTATAGCTTCAGTGGTATCTGTGGTCTGCTGGTATTTGGTTCTCGGCTGAGTTCTTGTTGCTGCTTTAGCTACTGGAAAGTTAAGTGTTTCTTTTCCATTTTCCATTTTGTTTTGGTTTATCTGTGTGTTGTTTTTTCCCCTGCCCTTTGTTGTAGGCCTGAGGGAGACTTCTGTTCATCCTTTCTTTCTGGAGGAACAGGTAGTCTCAGTCCTGTCACTATCGCCAGGGTCTTATAGGGTGAGTTAGGACTTTAGGTACACCTGCGTATGAGCCTACCTACCTGTCAGGACTGTGACTAGGGATTTGACTAAGAGGTGTCCTTCTTTCTTCCCTAGCTTTCAGGTCTTGTTCCTTGTTCCCTCTCCTTCTTCCTCCGGTGTGGTGTCTCCCTCTCCCACACAGGCGTGACACATAGTGGAAGGGAGGACTTCTTGTAGCCTTGTGGTGAAGCTGCTATATGGAGCAGATAAAAGGTATTGCCTCCTACCAAAAGGTGTGCGACATAACTGCTTGCTGAAGCTGCTGTAGCTGCTGGGTATGGAGAAAGGCACCTTGGTGGTGGACTGGAAGTTTGGTCCATGCACAGTTCCTGCTGAGAATTTGCCTAGAGAGGGACACAGTGGTCTTAGAGGAGAGGTCTAGAGAGAGTTCACCTGAGAAAAGACGCGGGTGACCAGGAGAGCATTCAAATTATTGTGTGGTGAGTGGGGTCCTGCTGAAAGCAGCAGGAGCCCTATTGAACTTTCTATGACCTGAACCCATGATGCCACACTAGTCTTCAAAGCCAAGGGTGAAAAATCCTCCTTGGAGTAAAGTCAATGTGAATTCAGTTTTTTTTGCCTGTTTGTTACATGTGTCTAACCTGCACGGCAATGAGGGCAACTACATCAGCAGTGACAGCATCACCCTGTAGAGGACCCTTTGTAAATACAGCAGTATTGTTCAATACCTCAGAATCTAGAAGTCCATACCTTGGAAAACCCACCCAGATGAGTGGCGGAGCATTTTAGAAGTATGAGTTTAAGTCAAACTTTGCTATTTCTTTATTGATATTATACATCTATTAACCACCTCAGCTCCCCTAGCTTAAACACCCTTAATGACCAGGCCACTTTTTACACTTCTGCACTACACTACTTTCACCATTTATTGCTCGGTCATGCAACTTACCACCCAAATGAATTGTACCTCCTTTTCTTCTCACTAATAGAGCTTTCATTTGGTGGTATTTCATTGCTGCTGACATTTTAACTTTTTTTGTTATTAATCAAAATGTAACCATTTTTTTTGCAAAAAAATGACATTTTTCACTTTCAGTTGTAAAATTTTGCAAAAAAAAACGACATCCATATATAAATTTTTCTCTAAATTTATTGTTCTACATGTCTTTGATAAAAAAAAAAATGTTTGGGTAAAAAAAAATGGTTTGGGTAAAAGTTATAGCGTTTACAAACTATGGTACAAAAATGTGAATTTCCGCTTTTTGAAGCAGCTTTGACTTTCTGAGCAACTGTCATGTTTCCTGAGGTTCTACAATGGCCAGACAGTACAAACACCCCACAAATGACCCCATTTCGGAAAGTAGACACCCTAAGGTATTCGCTGATGGGCATAGTGAGTTCAAAGAACTTTTTATTTTTTGTCACAAGTTAGCGGAAAATGATGATTTTTTTTTATTGATTTTGTTTCTTACAAAGTCTCATATTCCACTAAGTTGTGACAAAAAATAAAAACTTCCATGAACTCACTATGCCCATCACGAAATACCTTGGGGTGTCTTCTTTCCAAAATGGGGTCACTTGTGGGGTAGTTATACTGCCCTGGCATTTTAGGGGCCCAAATGCGTGCAAAGTAGTTTGAAATCAAAATCTGTAAAAAATGGGCGGTGAAATCCGAAAGGTGCTCTTTGGAATGTGGTCCCCTTTGCCCACCTAGGCTGCAAAAAAGTGTCACACATCTGGTATTGCCGTACTCAGGAGAAGTGTCATTTTACATATACCCATACTGTGTGAGAGAAATATCTTGGCAAAAGACAACTTTTCCCATTTTTTTTTATACAAAGTTAGCATTTGACCAAGATATTTATCTCACTTAGCATGGGTATATGTAAAATGACACCCCAAAACACATTGCCCAACTTCTCCTGAGTACGGCAATACCACATGTGTGACACTTTTTTGCAGCCTAGGTGGGCAAAGGGGCCCACATTCCAAAGAGCACCTTTAGGATTTCACAGGTCATTTTTTACACATTTTGATTTCAAACTACTTACCACACATTAGGGCCCCTAGAATTCCAGGGCAGTATAACTACCCCACAAGTGACCCCATTTTGGAAAGAAGACACCCCAAGGTATTTCGTGATGGGCATAGTGAGTTCATGGAAGTTTTTATTTTTTGTCACAAGTTAGTGGAATATGAGACTTTGTAAGAAAAAAAAAATCATCATTTTCCGCTAACTTGTGACAAAAAATAAATAATTCTAGAAACTCGCCATGTCCCTCACGGAATACCTTGGGGTGTCTTCTTTCCAAAATGGGGTCACTTGTGCGGTAGTTATACTGCCCTGGCCTTTAGGGGCCCTAATGTGTGAGAAGTAGTTTGAAATCAAAATCTGTAAAAAATGCCCTGTGAAATCCGAAAGGTGCTCTTTGGAATGTGGGCCCATTTGCCCACCTAGGCTGCAAAAAAGTGTCACACATCTGGTATCGCCGTACTCAGAAGAAGTTGGGCAATGTGTTTTGGGGTGTCTTTTTACATATACCCATGCTGGGTGAGAGAAATATCTCGGCAAAAGACAACTTTTCCCATTTTTTTATACAAAGTTGGCATTTGACCAAGATATTTATCTCACCCAGCATGGGTATATGTAAAATGACACCCCAAAACACATTCCTCAACTTCTCCTGAGTACGGCGATACCAGATGTGTGACACTTTTTTGCAGCCTAGATGCGCAAAGGGGCCCAAATTCTTTTTAGGAGGGCATTTTTAGACATTTGGATCCCAGACTTCTTTTCACGCTTTAGGGCCCCTAAAATGCCAGGGCAGTATAAATACCCCACATGTGACCCCATTTTGGAAAGAAGACACCCCAAGGTATTCAATGAGGGGCATGGCGAAATCATAGAAATTTTTTTTTTTGGCACAAGTTAGCGGAAATTGATATATTTTTTTTCTCACAAAGTCTCCCTTTCCGCTAACTTGGGACAAAAATTTCAATCTTTCATGGACTCAATATGCCCCTCACGGAATACCTTGGGTGTCTTCTTTCCGAAATGGGGTCACATGTGGGGAATTTATACTGCCCTGGCATTTTAGGGGCCCTAAAGCGTGAGAAGAAGTCTGGAATATAAATGTCTAAAAAATTTTACGCATTTGGATTCCGTGAGGGGTATGGTGAGTTCATGTGAGATTTTATTTTTTGACACAAGTTAGTGGAATATGAGACTTTGTAAGAAAAAAATAAATAAATATATATATATAATTTCCGCTAACTTGGGCCAAATAAAATGTCTGAATGGAGCCTTACAGGGGGGTGATCAATGACAGGGGGGTGATCAGGGAGTCTATATGGGGTGATCACCCCCCTGTCATTGATCACCCCCCTGTAAGGCTCCATTCAGACGTCCGTATGTTTTTTACGGATACATGGATCGGATCCGCAAAACACATACGGACATCTGAATGGAGCCTTACAGGGGGGTGATCAATGACAGGGGGGTGATCACCCCATATAGACTCCCTGATCACCCCCCTGTCATTGATCACCCCCCTGTCATTGATCACCCCCCTGTAAGGCTCCATTCAGACGTCCGTATGTGTTTTGCGGATCCGATCCATGTATCCGTGGATCCGTAAAAAAACATACGGACGTCTGAATGGAGCCTTACAGAGGGGTGATCAATGACAGGGGGGTGATCAGGGAGTCTATATGGGGTGATCACCCCCCTGTCATTGATCACCCCCTGTAAGGCTCCATTCAGACGTCCGTATGTGTTTTGCGGATCCGATCCATGTATCCGTGGATCCGTAAAAAACATACGGACGTCGGAATGGAGCCTTACAGGGGGGTGATCAATGACAGGGGGGTGATCAGGGAGTCTATATGGGGTGATCACCCCCCTGTAAGGCTCCATTCAGACATCTGTATGTGTTTTGCGGATCCGATCCATGTATCCGTGGATCCGTAAAAAACATACAGACGTCTGAATGGAGCCTTACAGGGTGGTGATCAATGACAGGGGGGTGATCAGGGAGTCTATATGGGGTGATCAGGGGTTAATAAGGAGTTAATAAGTGACAGGGGGGTGTAGTGTAGTGGTGCTTGGTGCTACTTATTACTGAGCTGCCTGTGTCCTCTGGTGGTCGATCCAAGCAAAAGGGACCACCAGAGGACCAGGTAGCAGGTATATTAGACGCTGTTATCAAAACAGCGTCTAATATCCCTGTTAGGGGTTAAAAAAATCTTATCTACAGCCTGCCAGCGAACGATCGCCGCTGGCAGGCTGTAGATCCACTCGCTCACCTTCCGATCCTGTGAACGCGCCTTCCTGTGTGCGCGCGTTCACAGGAAATCTCGCGTCTCGTGAGATGACGCATAGATGCGTGACTCTGCCTGGAGCTGCCGCCTCCGGAACGCGGAGGCGGTTAAGGTAAAAAATGGCAGGGTCCTGAAGGGGTTAACAGTGTAGGCTGTTTGTTAAATTTTGTGCAACCAACTCTTTTGTCTAGAAATGCTACTCCAGTTTTCTGCACCACCTCCCTAGTGGATTTGGGACTTTTTTGGTGACTTTTAAAAAAAGCTGCAGTCATAAATCTGAAATGAAACTTCTTAACATAGCTAACCATGCCTACTTTCCCACCCACTTTTCAAAACTGGAGTGAGTGGCGTAAAAATGCAAAAGGTCGCAAAAGCTCTATTTTGCCAGAATTCTGGAATGCAAGGCTTGGCAAATTTCCCCCTTGAGGGCTCTTTCACACGAGCGGACTCTGTGCGTGTCATCCGCTGCGTGAATAAGAGCCAAGCCGTGCTCTGGACAGCAAAGACACAGAGCATTAACATTATTGATAATGCTCCGTGCCTCTCTGTGATCTTTTTACTACAAAATCACAGTGAGATAAAGTTGTCACTGTGATTTTGTAGCAAAAAGATCACAGAGAGGCACGGAGCATTATCAATCATGTTAATGCTCCGTGTCTCTGCTGTCCAGTGCGAGACTTGGCTGTCATTCACGCAGCGGATTCCACGCACGGCATTCGCTCGTGGGAAACAGCCCTTAGTGTTTTCAACCAGAAGGATTCCACCTCCATTTTCAGAAAACTGTGCAGTAGCACAGCAATACAATAAATTTGTACTTTTCACCTTTAACAATATTTCTCTCTTTACAACGAAATTTCAAAACTTGACTACTTTGTTCTGACCGCTAGTTACTATTTTTATACATTATACTTGCAGAAGGAGAATTAGCAACCAACAATGGCTTTAGTTTAACCACTGCAGATGCCTGTCTTGTCCCTTCCGATCCCAACAAACATTTTAGGCAGATACTATAGTGGGCCTTTAATAGGCCATTGGCAACCTATCATTATTGAGTTTGTCTCCAGGCAGATATGATACTATGTCCACAATATACTCCCATGGGCTCCTATTTATTAACCGTCTCTTTTGCAGAGTCAACACCAAGGCACTCTCGAGTGACCGCTATGAGATCTCTCTTCACACTCTTTCCACTGGCTCCAGCACAAATTTGCACTTTTGTTTTGTCTGAAATGTCACTTACACAGGTTCTGTACTGTCCTCATCCTTCCATTAATCTATGGGAAGATCTCAGTGGAATCTCACAATCTAAGTTCCCTGGAATACTCGGAGAAAACCCATGCAAACGCGGGGAGAACATACAAACTCCATGCAGATGTTGTCCTTGGTCGGATTCGAACCAAGGACCCCAGCGCTGCAAGGCACCAGTGCTAACTACTGAGGATCCTTTTGCTTTCATGTGAAATATGCCACTGTCCGAGATGTCTACGAGCGGCTTGTTCTCTTATACAGTTGAAACCAGAAGTTTTCATACACTATATAAAAAGACATGCATGTTTTTCTCAATATCTGACATGAAATCAAAATAAACCTTTCCTGTTTTTGGTCAATTAGGATTACCATAATTATTATTATTTGCCAAATGCCAGAATAATGAGAGAGAGAATGTTTTAAGGCATTTTTATCACTTTCTGCAATATCAAAAGATTACATACACTAAGATTTCTATGCCTTTAAACAATTCTGGACTGCCCATATGATGATGTCATGTGTTTGGAAGCTTCTGTTAGGTTTGTTGGCAACATCGGAGTTAATTAGAGACACACCTGTGGATGTATTTAAATGCACACCTGAAACACACTGCTTCTTTATACGCAAGTACAAACAAGATGGGAATGTCCTGCTATCATACCGCTCAGGAAGGAGAAGGTTTCTGTGTCCCAGAGATGAATGTGCTTTGGTCCGACATGTGCATATCAACCCAAGAACAAAAGCAAAAGACCTTGTGAAGATGATGGCAGAAGCTGGTAAGATTGTGTCAATATCCACAGTGAAACGAGTACTGTATTAACATGGGCTGAAAGGCACTCTGCCAGGAAGAAGCCATTTCTCAAAAAGAAACATAAAAAAGCCAGATTAATGTTTGCAAATGCACACAGGAACAAAGACCTACATTTTTGGTGGTCTGACGAAACTAAAATTGAACTTTTTGGCCATAATGACTATTGTTACGTTTGGAGGAAAAAGGGAGAAGCTTGGAAGCTCAAGAACACCATCCCAACTGTGAAACACAGGGGTGGCAGCATCATGTTGTGGGGTTGTTTTGCTGCAGGAGGAACTGGTGCACTATCACAAGATAGATGGCATAATGAGGAAAGAAGATTATGTGGAAATACTGAAGCAACATCTTAAGACATCAACCAGGAAGTTAAAGCTTGGGCGGAAATGGGTCTTCCAAATGGACAATGACCCGAAGCGTACTGCCAAACTGGTTACAAATTGGCTTAAGGATAACAAAGTCAATGTTTTGGAGTGGCCATCACAAAGCCCTGATCTCAATCCTATTATAAATTTATGGGTAAAGCTGAAAAGGCAGGTGCGAGCCAGGCGACCAACAACATGACTCAGTTACACCAGTTTTGTCAGGAGGAATGGGCCCAAATTCCAACCAACTATTGTGAGCAGCTTGTGGAAGGATATCCAAAACGTTTGATCCAAGTCATATAGTTTAAGGGCAATGGTACCAAATATTAATGAAATGTCTTAAAACATTCTCTCTCTCTCTCTCATTATTCTGGCATTTGGCAAATAATAATAATTATGGTAATCCTAATTGACCAAAAACAAGAAAGGTTTATTCTAATTTCATGTCAGATATTGAGAAAAACATGCATATGTGTCTTTTTATATAGTGTATGTCAACTTCTGGTTTCAACTGTACCTATTGAGAACATGTGCACAGGGTAGGGAGGATTACGGTAGCTGTCACCTAAACACTCATGACCAGCTTTAGTTTAATTACCTCCGATTATGTTATACCAGAAATACAAGGTGTAACAGTAAAGCTCCATGATCTCCAGTATTTATAAGTGACAATTGTAGTGTCCCGATATTCCAATATTTTTTTAATGTATTTATTATTTCCAATAATTGTGTTTTCCATAAAAGATTTAAACAAGATTTAATCGTATTATTCAAATTCACAAAAAAACAAGTTTTATGACAAATGTTATTAAAAAGTTTTCTCTTAAATAATCCATATTTTTGGGCTGGTAGCAGATTTATAGCAAGTGACAGAGTGTTTTCCAATGTTCACTGCTACTGCATTAGAGAAGGTGCAAGTAGAGGCGTCAGCCGAGCGTGCATTATTTAAGTGGTTAGTGTCTGGCGACTATCTGGAAGCTGTAATTATTGCAGTAGCTTGTAAGAAAACTCGCACTTTCTGAGAGAAATTCTTTCACCTTTGTGAGCCCACAGCATGGATCTCTCCTCATGGCAGTTGTAGGATACACAGGAACTCTGTGACCTGGAAAATGTGGGACAACTGACACAAGGTGACCCTTGAATGCTGGGGTAGGCCCAATTAATTTAAAATTTTGCTTGGCCTTGTCTCTTTCAATTTTCTAAATCCTCTGGAAAAATGATTAATGCGTACACTGCCAATGTGAAAATATTTTTGACCCTATTAAAGTCGACCAAGGGTAAACCAAGTGTAGGCTGGCATTGTATCAAACTAGCTTTATTAAATTTGATTGGAGGTTTGTATGAGGAAGGGACAGACAAGGACATTATTTTGCACTGCATCTCTCTTTTCATCGGGAGTATTGGGAGGAATACAAACTACTGAAATACATCTGCTCGAAAGAGTTTTAATCTTGCAGAATTAAACCATGCAAAAGACTGTGCGGCAAGATATATTACCGCATAAATTGGTTGTGTCATTCTTCCTGTCAGCATAAAGCTATGCTGCTCCTAGTAAGTTCATATAGTCTGGTTATTAGCATCCTAATGGTACCGCACATATACTATCTGTAAACCTAAACTATTCTCATATTCAGGACTGTCCAACAAGTTAAATGTATTAAATCTGAATGTCATCTGGTATAACGTAAGCATGAATGAACTAAGCTCATTATAATGGATAATGAACCTCTGTATCGATCAAATCAAATGATGAATATGGTGTTTTTGTGAATATAACTGTGCATAGATGACACTGCCAAATACTACTGACGGCATTCAATATGCTCCACAGAAAAGAACACATTGCAAGCACATTACATTTTCTCAGAACATAGACATTCATTATTACCTATATTTTTTGGTGTATTACCAATGCATTGTGGTTATTGGCCTTTTTGTATTTATGTTATATACTGTACATAATAAGCACTATATCTAGGACAAGGGGAGAATTACAGTAAAAACTCAGTTGTTTGGCATCTAATCTCCTGGAAATCCTGGTGGTGCAGCATTGATGAATGTGGTTATACCATGATTGATGTAAAAAAATGAAAATCAAACATCATATTGCATATGACAACCTCACTCTACCAAAACTAGAACCAGTCTGTACCTCACATGGATCCAGACATCTCCCCATTCATTGTTTCAATTGTTTTATTTCAAGCTGGCAGCTCAGGGGGCATCTCCTTTCTGCTACAGCTTTTTTCCTTTAGCTCGCACAGCTTCTAACAGAATAAGAAGGTAAACAGCAAGAAGAACTGCATTTCAGGTGCCGTCATCAACGGACTTTTTCCCCACTCTCTAGGACATCTCCCCTACTCTGCACCACCTCTCAGTCCCAGAAACCTCTCACGCTGAGGCCACCATCATCCGCTGTTGGTAAGGAACCCAGGCTGCAGTTTAGAACTCCTGCTTGCTGTGTGGTCACCCAAAATGGCATGCTAGAATAGCTGCTGTGAATTCTCACAACAGAAATAGGTAAGCACATTACCTTTTACTATATATCATCTCCATCGGCAGTACTACACATGATTTGCTGCCTCCTGTCTTTTCTCTCTTCCATACAGCTTCTAATAGAAGATATGTCTGGTTACAGTTGAAGATTTAAACTGAGCATGTGCAAAGACCTCAGTGAGGTGGATGGAAAATTAAGGAAAAGAGCAATCAGCAGATGGCGCTATATAGATAGATTTTATATAATGACTTTGTGGCCATATTAAAATGACATGCAATTGCAGCTGCTTCTGGTCTCTGCAGTACTAGGAAGTGGCTTGATCCTGTGACTGTTGCAGAAGAGCTCAGTTGCCACATCTGCTTGAACGATGCATCTCTGCTGTTTATTGCTCAAGCACATGTGGAGCACAGGTTAGGTGCACTGGCGTTGTTGGCTCCTAGGCTGGGCAACCCTTTTAAGGGTCCATTCACACGTCCACAAAATGGATCTGCATCCGTTCCTCAATTTTTCAGAACGGGTGCGGACCCATTCATTTTCAATGGGACCGCAAAAGATGTGGACAGCACACAGTGTGCTGTCCGCATCCGCACTTCCGTTCCGCGGCCGAACAAAAAAATAGAACATGTGCTATTCTTGTCCGCAGCCATGGACAAGATAAGGCATTTCTATTAAAGTGCCGGCTGTGTGTGGTCCGCAAAATGCAGAACGCACATGGCCAGTTTCCGTGTTTTGCAATTTGCGGACCGCAAAACAGTTGCGGACGTGTGAATGGACCCTAACAATGCAAGGAGTGTTGGAGCAGGGAGACATGATATTGCTTTAGCTGTACTTTATCTGTACTATAGTATCATTAAACTGACTTGTTTTTACTATTTGATAATACTTAACAATTGTAAATCATTTCATTGAAAGTTATGATGAGCTTATTTTTAATCTGTTCAGTTCACGCTAGCATTATGACTATTGTTTGTATGGGAAACCATAACACTGTGACAATCCATCGTCCAGTCAATCTAAATGGTCACCAGTGGATCCCATTGATTTTAATATGGTCAGTCAAGGCTCTGGTATTCTTTTACTGTGTTATTCTGGCCATGAAAAATACTGGCATACTTGATGGAACGCCTGACAGATGGTATGCTTGTATATGTAACGTGTACAGGGAGTGCAGAATTATTAGGCAAGTTGTATTTTTGAGGATTAATTTTATTATTGAACAACAACCATGTTCTCAATGAACCCAAAAAACTCATTAATATCAAAGCTGAATATTTTTGGAAGTAGTTTTTAGTTTGTTTTTAGTTTTAGCTATTTTAGGGGGATATCTGTGTGTGCAGGTGACTATTACTGTGCATAATTATTAGGCAACTTAACAAAAAACAAATATATACCCATTTCAATTATTTATTTTTACCAGTGAAACCAATATAACATCTCAACATTCACAAATATACATTTCTGACATTCAAAAACAAAACAAAAACAAATCAGTGACCAATATAGCCACCTTTCTTTGCAAGGACACTCAAAAGCCTGCCATCCATAGATTCTGTCAGTGTTTTGATCTGTTCACCATCAACATTGCGTGCAGCAGCAACCACAGCCTCCCAGACACTGTTCAGAGAGGTGTACTGTTTTCCCTCCTTGTAAATCTCACATTTGATGATGGACCACAGGTTCTCAATGGGGTTCAGATCAGGTGAACAAGGAGGCCATGTCATTAGATTTTCTTCTTTTATACCCTTTCTTGCCAGCCACGCTGTGGAGTACTTGGACGCGTGTGATGGAGCATTGTCCTGCATGAAAATCATGTTTTTCTTGAAGGATGCAGACTTCTTCCTGTACCACTGCTTGAAGAAGGTGTCTTCCAGAAACTGGCAGTAGGACTGAGAGTTGAGCTTGACTCCATCCTCAACCCGAAAAGGCCCCACAAGCTCATCTTTGATGATACCAGCCCAAACCAGTACTCCACCTCCACCTTGCTGGCGTCTGAGTCGGACTGGAGCTCTCTGCCCTTTACCAATCCAGCCACGGGCCCATCCATCTGGCCCATCAAGACTCACTCTCATTTCATCAGTCCATAAAACCTTAGAAAAATCAGTCTTGAGATATTTCTTGGCCCAGTCTTGACGTTTCAGCTTGTGTGTCTTGTTCAGTGGTGGTCGTCTTTCAGCCTTTCTTACCTTGGCCATGTCTCTGAGTATTGCACACCTTGTGCTTTTGGGCACTCCAGTGATGTTGCAGCTCTGAAATATGGCCAAACTGGTGGCAAGTGGCATCTTGGCAGCTGCACGCTTGACTTTTCTCAGTTCATGGGCAGTTATTTTGCGCCTTGGTTTTTCCACACGCTTCTTGCGACCCTGTTGACTATTTTGAATGAAACACTTGATTGTTCGATGATCACGCTTCAGAAGCTTTGCAATTTTAAGAGTGCTGCATCCCTCTGCAAGATATCTCACTATTTTTGACTTTTCTGAGCCTGTCAAGTCCTTCTTTTGACCCATTTTGCCAAAGGAAAGGAAGTTGCCTAATAATTATGCACACCTGATATAGGGTGTTGATGTCATTAGACCACACCCCTTCTCATTACAGAGATGCACATCACCTAATATGCTTAATTGGTAGTAGGCTTTCGAGCCTATACAGCTTGGAGTAAGACAACATGCATAAAGAGGATGATGTGGTCAAAATACTCATTTGCCTAATAATTCTGCACGCAGTGTAGGTTTGCTGCCTGGTCTATTTTTATGAATTTTTTTATGGATTTTTTATGTCTACTAATAAAGAATTGGAAATTAAAAAACAAAACAAAAAATTTATGTCTCAAATATTGTTTCTTGGTGAACGTCTAGGATGGGTGAGTGGATCCTGCTGGTATTGGTGACCTCTGCAATACATGGTTGGGTGAGCTGTTTTGCTTTTGTTTAACAAAAAATAGACAATTCAGTTCAATGATTAATGTCATCTTACTTGCTTGGGTGTACTGTACTTGGATTCAAGGAGGCTGTGTCTCAAATGCATCATGGCAGTGCTGTGTGGCTGTACCCTCAGAGAAACATGATTTTAAAGAAACAATTAATGATTACCAAAGGTTCTGTCAATTCTTCTGTTTTGACAGAACCTGTTTTGTTGGTGTTATACAAAGGGGTTGTGCATAAAAAATATCCCTACCCCCCAAAAAAAATGACCCCCCCAAATAACCTCCATGTAATGTGAGGACAAGTTTTTTTTTTTTTAAGCAGCCACCTTTTCCTCACAGCAGAAACTCTCAGCATTATTGGAGGTATCAACAATTCAATCACATAAAGTTCTTCTACTGACTATACAGAAAGTCTCTATTTTTATCTGCAGTCGAAGAAACTTTTTTCATGTTCTTAATAGCTTGAGTAGAGCAGGGGTGCATCATGATGAAAGATGCAAATCAGTAGACAAATGAGCAATTGCTCGTTTATCAGCTGATAAGCAAGACAATTATACAGGCCAGTTATCAGGAATGAGTGTTCTCATTAACACCAGTTTCCAATAATTGGTCCAAAAATCATGCAGTGTAAGGGCTGTTTCACACGAGCGAGTCCATTGTGGGAATCACACTCTGTGTGTGAACGTGATCCTCCGTTCTGGACTTGTAAGAACACAAGGCATTATCATGATTTATAATGCTATGTGCCTCTGCTTGACCTTACTTCTACAGAATCATACTGACAGCTATGTCACTGTAGAAGTAAGGTCAAGCAGAGAAGCACATAGCATTATAAATCATGATAATGCCGTGGACTCCTACAAGTCCAAAACAAAGGATCACACTCACACAAGGAGCGTGATTTCCGCAATGGACTCGCTCATGTGCAACAACCCTAAGCGAGTCTAGCCCAGAGGATTTAGGGTGTGGGTTTCAGCATTAGAGATGGCCTTGAGGTTCACCTGGCGGTCGTTTTGCGGTGAACTTTGCTTGTTCGCGATTCGCCGAACATGCAAATATATGGCGATATTTGCACGGGCCATAATTTTTTGCATAGCGCCAAACTTTGACCCATGACATATCCAGCAGGTGCGACTGGACAGCCAATTAAGACGTTTCAGCACATGGACACACCCCCAACCCTATAACAGACCCGGATCTGGCAGATATTTTACATTATGTGTTTTGCCAGTGTAGGGAGAGGTTGCATTTTGGAGCAGGGACAGCTAGGAACACCAAACGCTAGCTAATAACGCCACAAAAGTCATTTTAAGTACTGGTATAGGTGTGCTATTAATAGGTGAGATTTAGAGGGGTGTGATATACTTATAATATACTTTCTAACATAGAAATTATATTATAGTGTATTTGTATTGTGTGCGGTTCTGTTGCTATACCACAGCTAGATAGAGGGACAAACACTATTGGAGTAACTACACATAATTGCAACGGGTGTGATATACCTGTTGCCCCCCAAAAAACAGCTTGAGGGCTGCAATATACCTTCTGATTGAAAAGTTCTATTGCTATATACCTTCTTCCACCAAATACTGATTGAGGACTGCGATACACCTGCTTCCACAAAATACTAAATGAGGGGTGCCCTATACCTGTTTCCGCTAAATACTGATTGAGGGGTGCTATATACCAGTTTCCGCCAAATACTAATTGAGGCGTGCCATATACCATCTTCCACTAAATACTGATTGAGGGGTGCTATTGCTAGATACCTGTCACGACTGCTATCCCAGCAGCAGTCGTGTCGCACCAGACGAAGGGGAAGGGGGACCCTTATCTACGGATGGGAATAGTATGGCCACCCCTGACTAACCCTAAGCTGGCACCTGTCTGCCCTGATACCCTAGACGGGGTGTGAACCCGTGCGGCGAGCAGGATGCCTAAACCCTCAGTCACCCTAACAAGCCTAGAGTGGGGAAAGGCCGATGGGAGCACTAGTCACCATCACTCATGTCTAGGAGAACAGCAGGGGAAGACAGCAACAAACAAACTATAGCAGAGATAGACTTATCCAGTCATGAGCAGAGAAGGCGATCCCAATCACGACAGTCCACGCCGGACAAGAGCTCCACAGCAACACCATCAAACGATCTCCTTCAAAGGTCAGAATAGAACTGGAAGTAAGGACTATATCTGGCAATGACTGCAAGTGAAACTGAAACTAATATAGTAGCTGGGAGTGGCAGACAGGACTCACCTGAGAAGGATGCCTACAAACTCCCAGTCAGGACAAAAAGGTTCACAAGGCAAAACCCGGATGACATACCCTGAACCATGGAGCAAACTCACAAGCTATCGCGAGTAGCAAGTCGCTGCGACCTTCTCCTCCCAGACCTGTCTGGATCAGTCACAGTCGTGACAGTACCCCCCTTTCTACGAGGGGCCCCCGGACCCTCAAGACCAGGCCTCTCCGGATGGGAGCTATGAAAAGCCTGAATGAGTCTGTCCGTTTTTATCTCTGAAGCTGGAACCCACATTCTCTCTTCGGAACCATAACCTCTCCAGTGCACCAGGTACTGAAGAGAGCGGCGAACATATCGTGAGTCAACAATCTTTTCTACCTGAAACTCAAGACTGCCATCAACAACCACCGGTGGAGGCGGTAGTGGCAATGGTTCAGGAGGTTCTACATATCTCTTAAGCAGAGATCTGTGGAAGACATTATGGATCCTTAGAGTCTGAAGTAGCTCCAGACGAAAAGCCACCGGGTTAATGATCTTAATTACCCTATAAGGACCAATAAATCTCGGACCTAATTTCCACGAGGGAACCTTCGACTTGATATTTCTGGTAGACAACCACACCAAGTCATTCACCCCAAGGTCCGGACCTTCAGAGCGCCTCCTATCAGCCACACGTTTGTATCTACCACCAATTCTCTTCAAACTTTCTTGCACACTCTGCCACACTGAAGAAAGTGAAGACGCAAATCGTTCCTCCTCGGGAATCCCAGATGGCCCCCCCTCACTAAACGTACAAAACTGAGGATGGAAACCATACGGACCAAAAAATGGTGACTTATCGGTGGATTCTTGACGACGATTATTAATGGCAAACTCGGCTAACGGTAAATAAGATGACCATTCCTCCTGATTTTCGGAAACAAAGCATCTCAAATATGTCTCTAGGTTTTGATTGGTACGTTCAGTCTGACCGTTGGACTGTGGATGGAAAGATGAAGAAAACGACAGATGAACCCCTAAACGAGAACAAAAAGCTTTCCAAAATTTAGAAACAAATTGGGTACCACGATCCGAAACAATATCGGAAGGGACCCCGTGAAGCTTCACGATGTGGTCAATAAAAACCTGAGCCAGTGTGTTAGCATTAGGCAATGCGGCAAGAGCAATAAAGTGCACCATTTTACTGAATCTGTCAACCACTACAAGAATAACAGTTTTCCCCGCTGATACTGGTAGATCCGTAATGAAATCCATTGATAGGTGCGTCCAAGGCCTGTTGGGGATGGCTAGAGGTAAAAGAGGCCCTGCCGGACGAGTATGATCTACCTTAGAACGAGCACAGGTAGCACATGCAGACACAAAATTCAACACCTCCTGGCGCCACTTAGGCCACCAGAACCGACGAGACACTAATTCAGAGGTTGCCCTACTACCTGGGTGTCCTGTCAGTGTGGAGTTATGGTGTTCTTTTAGTATCTCCAGGCGTAAATTTTCTGGCACAAACAGTTTACCCGAGGGGCAGGAGGCCGGGGCGTCCCCCTGAGCCTCCAACACCCTCCCCTCTAAACCTGAGTGTAATGCAGAGACCACCACCCCCTTTTGCAAAATGGGCTCTGGTACCTCAACATCACCCCCTCCAGGAGAACTTCGAGACAATGCATCCGCCTTAGTATTTTTTGCCCCCGGGCGATAGGTTATTACAAAATTAAACCTAGTAAAAAATAACGACCACCGAGCCTGTCTAGGGGTGAGACGTTTAGCAGACTCCAGATATAATAAGTTTTTGTGATCAGTAATCACCGTGACGGGATGAACCGCCCCCTCCAAAAAATGACGCCACTCCTCAAAAGCCAACTTAATAGCCAAAAGTTCCCTGTTGCCAATATCATAGTTCCTTTCTGCAGTAGACAATTTCTTCGAAAAGAAAGCACACGGACGCCATTAACCAGGGGACGGGCCCTGAGATAGTACGGCTCCCACCCCCACCTCTGATGCGTCAACCTCTACAATAAAAGGAAGCGAGACATCTGGCTGTACGAGAATAGGGGCCGAGGTGAATCTCTCCTTCAGAGATGCAAAGGCAGTTTTGGCTGCATGTGACCATTTGGAAAAATCGGATCCCTTTCGGGTCATGTCCGTCAGTGGTTTGACCACCAAGGAATAGTTCTTTATAAACTTTCTATAAAAATTGGCAAACCCCAGGAAGCGTTGCAATGCCTTCAGGTTCTCAGGCAGATCCCAGTCTATAATCGCCCGGACTTTCTCTGGATCCATGCGGAAACCTGAATCTGACAACACATACCCCAGAAATGGCAGTTCTTTTACGGCGAACACACATTTTTCTAACTTAGCAAACAATTTGTTGGCCCTTAATATCTGCAGCACTTGTCTCACATGGATCTTATGTGTATCCAGATCCGGGGAATAGACCAGGATGTCATCAAGATATATCACAACAAATCTCCCGATAAGGTGACTAAAAATATCGTTGACAAAATGTTGGAATACCGCAGGCGCATTAGTAAGACCAAATGGCATGACCAGATTTTCATAATGCCCTTCCGGAGTATTAAAAGCCGTCTTCCACTCATCCCCCTCTTTGATGCGAACCAGGTTATAGGCTCCTCTGAGATCCATTTTGGAGAACCATTTAGCACCAGCAACCTGATTAAAGAGGTCGGGAATGAGAGGAAGAGGATAGGGATCTCGGATAGTTATCCGGTTTAATTCCCGGAAATCCAGGCAAGGACGTAGGCCCCCATCTTTCTTTTTAACGAAAAAGAACCCTGCAGTCACAGGTGAAGAAGAGGGTCTGATGTGTCCCTTAGCCAAACTCTCCGAAATATAATCTTTCATAGCCTTCCTCTCCGGGCCGGAAAGATTGTATAACCGGGTTTTAGGTAGTTTTGCCCCAGGTAATAGATTAATCGGGCAATCATATGGACGATGAGGTGGTAACCCCTGACAACCCTTCTCAGAGAACACATCCATAAAATCTGACAGAAAGGCAGGTAAAGATGTTACAGAGAGTGTAGAGCACCTACTACTCAAGCAGTTGTCCTTACAATGTTCACTCCACTTCACAATCTCCCCGGCCTGCCAATCCACCACTGGATTGTGAGTCACCAGCCAGGGAAGCCCCAATACCATAGGAGCCGGAAGACCGTCCAGGACATAACAAGAGATATGCTCTTTATGGAGGTCCCCTACCTGCAGATGGATATTATGGATGATCTGAGTTAACTCTCTCTGAGTAAGAGGGGAGGAGTCGATGGCAAAAACAGGAATGGTTCTGCGTATCGGTTCCGGAGTAAAACCCAGAGCCTGAGCAAACCGTGCATCCACCAAGTTGACCCCCGCCCCACTGTCCAAAAAGACGGAACAGATCTCAGTCTTATTGCCCGCCTTAACAGTAGCGGACAACAAAAACTGAGACATGCGTATGGAGGAAACGAATACGCCCAGACTGTTATCCTCCGCACAATCTGGGGACTCTAGTTTTCCGGCGGCACCTTTGTTTGTGGTCTCTTGGGTTCTGAGGGACAAACCTTTACAAAATGACCCCTCCCCCCACAACGAAAACAAACCTCTGACCTTAGGAACTTAGGAGGATTCACCCGTCTAGTGGCGCCCCCTATTTGCATTGGTTCGACTGGATCATAACAAACCGATCCCTGCCCTATAGAGGCCTCCGTAAAATTTAATAGTCTCTCCCTGAGTCGTCTGTCGATTCTTATGGACAGAGACATAGCAGCCTCCAGAGACCCAGGGACCTCGTATACCGCCAGCGCGTCTTTTAATTTTTCAGACAACCCCTGGCAGAACTGACACCTAAGGGCCGAGTCTTTCCATAACCTATCAGTAGCCCACCTACGGAATTCGGAACAATATAGTTCAGCAGACCGGTTCTCTTGCTGAAGTCTACGTAGCTTAGACTCAGCCAATGAGACCCTGTCCGGGTCAACATATACGAGACCCAGGGCTTCAAAAAACTCCTCCACTGATCGTAAGGCCAGAGAGTCTGATGGTAGGGAGAAAGCCCAAGCCTGCGGATCTCCTTGCAGGAGAGAAATTACAATGCCCACCCGTTGTTCCTCACCGCCGGAGGATATAGGGCGTAACCTGAAGAACAATTTGCAAGCTTCTCTGAAGGTTACAAATTGGTCTCTCCCTCCTGAGAACCTATCAGGTAAAGCCACTTTTGGCTCAGGAGTACCTTGGTTTCCCGTAGCAACGGTGGAACCCAAGGATTGCTGCTGCTGCTGCAGCACTGTTGCTTTTAATCCTGCCACTTCAAGGGATAATCCCTGTAATTGTTTCGCCAAAACCGTAACCGGATCCATAGTGGAACAGAAAAATACAAAGCAAAACAGCAAGCAAAAAAAAAAAAGAAAGAAATGTCACTTTTCTTTATTTTTTTTTAAAAGGCCAGATATACTGTCACGACTGCTATCGCAGCAGCAGTCGTGTCACACCAGACGGAGGGGAAGGGGGACCCTAATCTACGGATGGAAATAGTATGGCCACCCCTGACTAACCCTAAGCTGGCACCTGTCTGCCCTGATACCCTAGACGGGGTGTGAACCCGTGCGGCGAGCAGGATGCCTAAACCCTCAGTCACCCTAACAAGCCTAGAGTGGGGAAAGGCCGATGGGAGCACTAGTCACCATCACTCATGTCTAGGAGAACAGCAGGGGAAGACAGCAACAAACAAACTATAGCAGAGATAGACTTATCCAGTCACGAGCAGAGAAGGCGATCCCAATTACGACAGTCCACGCCGGACAAGAGCTCCACAGCAACACCATCAAACGATCTCCTTCAAAGGTCAGAATAGAACTGGAAGTAAGGACTATATATGGCAATGACTGCAAGTGAAACTGAAACTAATATAGTAGCTGGGAGTGGCAGACAGGACTCACCTGAGAAGGATGCCTACAAACTCCCAGTCAGGACAAAAAGGTTCACAAGGCAAAACCCGGATGACATACCCTGAACCATGGAGCAAACTCACAAGCTATCGCGAGTAGCAAGTCGCTGCGACCTTCTCCTCCCAGACCTGTCTGGATCAGTCACAGTCGTGACAATACCTTCTTCCAACAAATATTGATTGAGGGCTGTGATATATCTGCTTCCACAAAATAATGATTGAGAGGTGCTATATACCAGTTTCCGCATAATACTGATTGAGGGGGGCTATTTACCGTCTTCCACAAAAAACTGATTGAGGGGTGCTATTGCTACATACCTTCTTCCACCAAATACTGATTGAGGTCTGCAATAAACCTGCAAAATACTGATTAACCTCTTAAGGACACAGGGCGTAAAAGATACGCCCTGATGTCCTGGTACTTAAGGACACAGGGATTACCTGTACAAAAAAACAGTTCAGCAAAATCTGCCTTCCAAAAACCGTATGGCATTCCTTTCCTTCTGCGCCCTGCTGTGTGCCCGTACAGTAGTTTACGACCACATATGGGGTGTTTCTGTAAACTACAGAATGAGGGCCAAAAATATTGAGTTTGGTTTGGCTTTTAACCCTTGCTTTGTAACTGGAAAAAAAATATTAAAATGGAAAATCTGCCCAAAAAGTGAAATTTTGAAATTGTATCTCTACTTTCCATTAATTCTTATGGAACACCTAAAGGGTTAACGACGTTTGTAAAATCAGTTTTGAATACCTTCAGGAGTGTAGTTTCTTAGATGGGGTCACTTTTATGGAGTTTCTACTCTACGGGTGCATCAGGGGGGCTTCAAATGGGACATGGTGTAAAAAAAAACAGTCCAGTAAAATCTGCCTTCCAAAAACCGTATGGCATTGCTTTCCTTCTGCGCCCTGCCATGTGCCCGTACAGCAATTTACGACCACATATGGGGTGTTTATGTAAACTACAGAATCAGGGCCATAAATATTGAGGTTTTTTTGGCTGTTAACCCTTGCTTTGTAACTGGAAAAAAAATATTAAAATGGGAAATCTGCTAAAAAAGTGAAATTTTGAAATTGTATCTCTATTTTCCATTAATTCTTGTGGAACATCTAAAGGATTAACAAAGTTTGTAAAATCAGTTTTGAATACCTTGAGGGGTGTTGTTTCTAAAATGGGGTCATTTGGTTTCTATTATGTAAGCCTCACAAAGTGACTTCAGACCTGAACTGGTCCCTAAAAAGTGGGTTATTGAAAATTTCTGCTTCTAAACTTCTAAGCCTTGTAACATCCCCAAAAAATAAAATATCATTCCCAAAATGATCCAAACATGAAGTAGACATATGGGGAATGTAAATTTATTACTATTTTTGGAGGTATTACTATGTATTACGGAAGTAGAAAAATGGAAACTAAAAAATTTGTATAAATTTGGTATTTTTTTACAAATAAAAATGATTTTTTTTACTCCATTTTACCAGTGTTGTGAATTACAATATGTGACGAAAAAACACTCTCAGAATGGCCTGGATAAGTCAAAGCGTTTTAAAGTTATCACCACATAAAGTGACACTGGTCAAATTTGCAAAAAATGGACTGGTCCTTAAGGGGAAAATGAGCCAGGTCCCTAAGGGGTTAAGGGGTGGTATATACCTTTTTCCACCAAATACTGATGAAGGGGTGCTATATTCCTGTTTCCACCAAATACTGATTGAGGGGTGCCATATACCTTATTCCACACAATACTGATTGAGGGATGCTATTGCTATATACCTTCTTCCACAAAATACTGATTGAGGGGTGCCATATACCTGTTTCTGCCAAATACTGATTGAGGGGTGCTATATACCTTTTTTCGCCAAATACTGATTGAAGGGTACCATATACCTTCTTACACTAAATACTGATTAAGGGGTGCTATTGCTATATACCTTCTTCCACCAAAAACGGAATCGGGCAGGTTCACCAGGCTGGAGCCTAAGTGGGAAGTTGGAGAAGTTGGAGAAGGCGCGTGCGATAACTTCAAAGGGCGCACCAGAGTTGGTTGAGTGGCTCACTCAGCCTTCTGCTTCTGCACCCTCCTCACTCTCTGCTGTGTGCATCCCCAAAGACACCACCACCACTACCACCATCATAGCCCCACGACTCGAGTTAGAGGAATTATTTTCCCATCCATTCTTAGACCTTACCGATGCACAGCCATTCTTGGCATCGGATGAGGAACAGTAGTTAGCAATGGCCGCCACCCAGCGGTCTGAAGACAGTGCCCAGATAAGCCCAAGGAGGGTGGTCCCCGCTGTTGCTGCCTACTCTGAGATCTCTAATGTCAGTGGTGGTGAAGGTGATGATGATGACGTATCAATGGATGTCACGTGGGTGCCCACAAAAGAGAAAGGGGAGGGGAGTTCAGAGGGAGAGACAGAGAAGCAGACAGGGAGGAGATGGAGGAGAAGCAAGCAGAACTCGCAGTGCACAGGAGGCAAAAAGCAGACTGCAAATGTATCTGGAGCGAGCCATCCACCATGCACGGTCACAACTTGCGCTCCCAGGACGCCGGCACATGGCTCCGCAGTGTGGGCTTTTTTTAAACGTGTCAGCTGCTGATAACAGTATTGCCATCTGCAGCCTGTACTGTCAACGCATAAGTCATGGTAAGCCCAACACTCACCTAGGACGACCACCTTAAGAAGGCACCTGGCCTCCCATCACCGTCAGAACCCACAAAGCCAAACTCTCGGTGCTCTACGTCCTGCCTCTTCTCCTTCTCCTCTCTCTTCCCATTTGTCCTCCACTCCACCTTCCACTGTGCCTTTGTCGCGTTCATCTGGCACAAGGCAGGCTTCCGTGGCCCAAATGTTTGAGTGTAAAAAAATGATGACGCTTGATAATCCTTTTGCCCAACTGCTGACCGCTGGCTTGTCCGAACTGTTAGCCTGCCAACTACTGCCATATAGATTGGTGGACTCGGAGGCCTTTAGAAAATTTATGTCCATTGGCACACTTGCAATGGAAGGTCCCCGTAAGGAAATATTTCTCCAAGAAGGGCATCCCTAAACTATATGGCCACGTTCAGCGGTAAGTTAATAAATCTCTGGCACATAGGTGCAAAGATACATCTGACCCCAGACACGTGGTCTAGCAAACACGGGCAGGGAAGGTACATAACTCCTACTGCCCACTGGGTGAACCTTCTGATGTCCGTCAAACATGTAACCCGTGGCAGCCGCGTGGATTTGGTGTTACCGCCACGAATTGCATGCAGGCCTGCCTCTTCTTCTCCTCCTCCTACTCCATCCTCCGTCTCCTCATTGACTGACTCCTCCTTTTTCACTGCTACCGCCTCTTCCACTGCACCCACCAAGCTCCCAAGAACCTATTCGACATGTCAGGTGAGACGCTGCCATGCTGTGCTGCGGCTCTTGTGCTTGGTAGTCAATAGCCACACCGGTCCTGAACTGCTTTCAGCTGTGCGGTCACAGGCCGATCAGTAGCTAACCGGCTCAATTTGACAGTTGGTAAAGTGGTGTGCGACAGTGGTGCCAATCGGGCACACGTGCCGTGCATGGCACACGTCCTGAAGTTAGTTGTGCAGCGATTAGTTGCCAAATACCCTGGGGTCCAGGACATCTTGTGGCAGGCCAGGAAAATCTCTGGCCATTTTAGAAGATCTTACACGGCCATGGCTCACCTTGCTGACGTTCAGCGGCGACACCACCTGCTGTCAGACATCTTATTTGTGACAACCGACGTGCTGGAACTCCACCTTGTATATGCTTTAACGACTACCTGTACGAACTCTGCAGCAGGACAGGTTCTGGGAGCTTGTTTTTTGTTCACCGCGCCAGTGGCTGCTCATGCGCAACGCATGCAGGCTTCT
Source organism: Bufo bufo (assembly GCF_905171765.1). Classification (NCBI taxonomy): domain Eukaryota; kingdom Metazoa; phylum Chordata; class Amphibia; order Anura; family Bufonidae; genus Bufo; species Bufo bufo. The sequence goes on along the minus strand of NC_053390.1, from coordinate 139,716,716 downwards.
GCGGCCATTTGATGAGATCACTAAACTAGTCAGTGGCAGACATGGCACCATCAATGACTTCATACCTTACGCCTTCCTTCTGAAGCGCGCATTGCGTTATGTCATTGATCAAGCCATCGGGGTGCAGGAGCTGGAAGTTGAGGAAGTCGCAATGCTGAATGAATTCCCAAGGGGGCTACTTAATCTGAGACATGTCAGCAGGAGTCTGAAGAGGAGTCAGAGGAGGATGGTGGCTGGGGGTAGGAGGAGGAGGTGGAGGAGCAAGAAGAGCAGGCTTTAAACTTTTCTGGGATCCCTGGTGTTGTCCGTGGCTGAGGGGAGGAGACTGAGGACGACATTCTCCTGGGTGATGAGCAGGAGCCAGGGCGCTCCAAAGCTTCCAATTTAGTGCAAATGGGGGCCTTCATTATGCAGTGTTTGAAGAGGGACCACCGTATAAAAAGCATAAAGGTCAAGGATCTGTACTGGGAGGCAACGTACTTAGACCCCTGGTACAAACACAAAATGGTGGACATGTTACCAGCATCACTGAGGGCTGTCACAATGCAGCATTTCTAGGCCTTGCTGCGAGAGATGCTGCATTGTGCTTTTGCGGGCACTGGCAGAGGAATTTCCACCCACAGAGAAACAGGTGCGGGTACCAATCCTACCGCACCTGCAAAAAAAGGGCGGTTTGAAGATCTGTTGTTCACTTCGGATATGAGATCATTCTTGCAGCCAACCCATCGGCAGCCGCCCTCCGGATCCAGCCTCAGGGAACGCCTAGATCGACAGGTGTCCGACTACATCGGGTTAACGGCCGATGTGGACGCTCTGAGAAGCGAGGAACTGTCACGACCATGGTCATGGTCGCGACTCCTTGAGCCGCATGCAGTTGCCCGCGGTCTGCTCTTGTTGCCAACCACAGGTGAGGGCTGTTAGTATGTTGCCTCATGTTTGGTTGCCATTGGCAACATGAGGTTGTTGGCAGTGGAGCAGCCTGAGCTGGTTGCTAGGCGGCCCGCTGTCTATGCATGCGGTTGTCTCTGGCAACGTGTGTTTGTATGTGTGCACTTTCTTTGTTTGGTATGCACGGGATTAAGTTGTATGTGCATTTCTCCTTTAAGTGGCTACTAGGGATGAGCGAACCCGAACTGTATAGTTCGGGTTCGTACCGAATTTTGGGGTGTCCGTGACACAGACCCGAACCCGAACATTTTCGTAAAAGCCCGTGTTCGGGTTCGGTGTTCGGCGCTTTCTTGGCGCTTTTTGAAAGGCTGCAAAGCAGCCAATCAACAGGCGTCATACTACTTGCCCCAAGAGGCCATCACAGCCTTGCTTACTATTGGCATGGCTGTGATTGGCCAGTGCAGCATGTGACCCAGCCTCTATATAAGCTTGGGTCACGTTGCGCTGCACGTCACTCTGCTGATTGAAGCATAGGGAGAGGTTGCAGCTGCAACGTTAGGGCGAGATTAGGCAGTGATTAACTCCTCCAAAAGACTTCATTCTGTGATCGATCTGCAGCTGTGGATCATTGAAGTGCTAGTATTGACTTGCTAACTTTTTTGAGGCTGCCCAGAGCGTTTTTAGATCACTTTTTTTCTGGGGTGATCGGCGGCCATTTTGTGACTTGTGGTGCGCCAGCACAAGCTATCACCAAGTGTATTTAACCATCAATAGTGTGGTTATTTTGTGCTATATCCTACATCAGCTGTAGGCTAAGCCTGTGTCACCGAAGTGCATTTAACCATCAACAGTCTGGTTATTTTTTGGCCATATACTACATCAGCTGCAGGCTGAGCCTGTGTCACCGAAGTGCATTTAACCATCAACAGTCTGATTATTTTTTGGCCATATACTACATCTGGTGCAGGCTGAGCCTGTGTCACCCAAGTGCATTTAACCATCAACAGTGTGGTTATTTTTTGGCCATATACCACATCAGGGGCAAGTTGAGCCTGTCACCCAGCGCCTAAAAAATAGACCTGACATTTCTATTCAACCAAATCTGTACTGTTTTAGCTGGTCAAGTTATTTGTAGTGACCGTAAAAGCACATTTTTTTTTCTGGGTTGAAAAACTATTCCCAAATTTGCCATTCTCAAAATAACTAGTTTCTGGTATTTGAGGCCTACTTGAAATCTATCCCAAAAAGGATATCTTACATTGAAGGTACTGATAGTGTCATTCAGAAAAACCTAAGACACACGCTACCGTGCAGATAGAAGTCTGATTCTGAGATTAAACCTTAACCTATCACACAGTGCAAAAAAAAACAGGTCTCACATTTCTATTCAATGGTCTGCCGGGTGTTCACTCCAAGGTCATGGAAGTCACGCCTGCGGCCACCCCGTTCTCAGATGGATATGTCCTGAAATCCAGCTGAAAGCTGCAGAACATCAGTCGGAGGTCTCTCCACTACTGGCGGGCCTCTCTGGCGCCCTCTTCCCACAAGCAAAGGCTCGGCTGGTGGCTGCTGGGGTCTTTCAATGCGTCTAGGTTCTTGAGCCTCTTGCTCCTGTCCAGGCTGTCCTTGGCTGGGCTGCCCCCTGGCACGTGCTCTTCCGCGAGCTCTGGCTCGTCCACTCATCTTCTATTCCTGAGAGGATATAAACCGCTAATAAGGTCAATCTGCCGCCTAGAAGCTCCGCCGTGGCACAATCACCTCAGAACTCGCACACTGGTGACTTTAGGTATCTTCACTGGTCACTTTGAGCAGAATGATGACATCCGAGTCACGGCACCAAATGTAACCCTCTTTTCCTTGCACCATCTGCGACACCTCCAGCTTTCACACACACTCGGTCACCAGCTCCTCCAGGCATAAACTCTAAGTGGACTCTAAGGGACGACACTCAGGTCTTCTGTGGTTTAAAGCTTTATTGAGGTGGAGTGCACTTGGCTGGAGCCTGTAATACAACAGGGAAACACTGCCACTATGTGGTAAAAAGCCAGGTCACCAGCCCACCTATATCATAACAGGCAGTCATTATATTACATTCCCACATACATGTTACAGGATATAACAAAGCATACAGAAAAATGAACAAGAGAAAATCATTTACAAAGATATTGCAGCAGGGTGACCTGGAATACAGCATGTCTTGCAGCCATTTTAGGAAGAACACATGGCTCTCTAACTGTACATCATCTACTCAGCCTAGCATGTGCTGCAGGGTTTAAAGGCTGCTAAAAAACATACAGTCACCTCTTTACATTCTACAGAACTATTATGGGTATATATTATAACTTTTTACAATAGATAAATGAACTTTAGCTTTCGAGAACTTAGACAGAAATCCTACCTCCTTCACAGTAAATGTCTGCACTGAGGAGACCAAACCAAGTAGCAGAATACACAGGGGGCTTTCTGGAAGAGTCCACTGTAAAGACTCTGTCTGTTAAAACTTTCCTCAGTTATCTAATAGCACATTTGAAGAGGTTTATTTAGCATGTCCTGACTCTCTGCTAACAGCTTATGAATATATGGAACTATATTTAACAAGTGATCATTGCTGCAGCTCCTGTATATTGGTATGACCCTATTGCAAACCTGCAGACTGGATATTTGGTGAAACTTCATGTGGTTCATATCGACTGTACTACACCACTGACTTTCAGAGTTCGGAGGAAGAGGCAGTGGTGAGACCGAGCCAACAGCGTAGCAAAAGAGGGAGCAGTGGGCAAAATCAGAACACCCGCCGCCAAGAGACTCCGCCTGCTACTGACCGCCGCCATCTGGGACCGAGCACCCCAAAGGCAGCTTCAAGGAGTTCCCTGGCATGGCACTTCTTCAAACAATGTGCTGACGACAAGACCCGAGTGGTTTGCACGCTGTGCCATCAGAGCCTGAAGCGAGGCATTAACGTTCTGAACCTTAGCACAACCTGCATGACCAGGCACCTGCATGCAAAGCATGAACTGCAGTGGAGTAAACACCTTAAAAACAAGGAACTCACTCAGGCTCCCCCTGCTACCTCTTCTGCTGCTGCCGCCGCCTCGGCCTCTTCCTCCGCCTCTGGAGGAACGTTGGCACCTGCCGCCCAGCAAACATGCGTCACCAAGCATCTCAACCATGTCACACGGCAGCGTTCAGCTCTCCATCTCACAAACATTTGAGAGAAAGCGTAAATTCCAACATAGCCACCCTCGATCCCTGGCCCTGAATGCCAGCATTTCTAAACTATTGGCCTATGAAATGCTGTCATTTAGGCTGGTGGACACACACAGCTTCAAACAGCTCATGTCGCTTGCTGTCCTACAGTATGTTGTTCCCAGCCGCCACTACTTCTCCAAGAGAGCCGTGCCTTCCCTGCACAAACAAGTGTCCGATAAAATCAAGTGTGCACTGCGCAACGCCATCTGTGGCAAGGTCCACCTAACCACAGATACGTGGACCAGTAAGCACTGCCAGGGACGCTATATCTCCCTAACTGCACACTGGGTCAATGTAGTGGCGGCTGGGCCCCAGGCGGAGAGCTGTTTGGCGCACGTCCTTCCGCCGCCAAGGATCGCAGGGCAACATTCTTTGCCTCCTGTCTCCTCCTCCTCCTACTCAGCTTCCTCCTCCTCTTCTTCCACCTGCTCATCCAGTCAGCCACACACCTTCACCACCAACTTCAGCACAGCCCGGGGTAAACGTCAGCAGGCCATTCTGAAACTCATATGTTTGGGGGACAGGCCCCACACCGCACAGGAGTTGTGGCGGGGTATAGAACAACAGACCGACGAGTGGTTGCTGCCGGTGAGCCTCAAGCCCGGCCTGGTGGTGTGCGATAATGGGCGAAATCTCGTTGCAGCTCTGTGACTAGCCGGTTTGACGCACATCCCTTGCCTGGCGCATGTGCTGAATTTGGTGGTGCAGAAGTTCATTCGCAACTACCCCGACATGTCAGAGCTGCTGCATAAAGTGCGGGCCGTCTGTTCGCGCTTCCGGCGTTCACACCCTGCCGCTGCTCGCCTGTCTGCGCTACAGCGTAACTTCGGCCTTCCCGCTCACCGCCTCATATGCGACGTACCCACCAGGTGGAACTTCACCTTGCATATGCTGGACAGACTGTGCGAGCAGCAGCAGGCCATAGTGGAGTTTCAGCTGCAGCACGCACGGGTCAGTCGCACTGTGGATCAGACACACTTCACCACCAATGACTGGGCCTCCATGCGAGACCTGTGTGCCCTGTTGCGTTGTTTCAAGTACTCCACCAACATGGCCAGTGGCGATGACGCCGTTATCAGCGTTACAATACCACTTCTATGTCTCCTTGAGAAAACACTTAGGGCGATGATGGAAGAGGAGGTGGCCCAGGAGGAAGAGGGGTCATTTTTAGCACTTTCAGGCCAGTCTCTTCGAAGTGACTCAGAGGGAGGTTTTTTGCAACTCCAGAGGCCAGGTACAAATGTGGCCAGACAGGGCCCACTACTGGAGGACGAGGAGGACGAGGATGAGGAGGAGGAGGAGGTGGAGGAGGATGAGGATGAAGCATGTTCACAGCGGGGTGGCACCCAAAGCAGCTCGGGCCCATCACTGGTGCGTGGCTGTGGGGAAACACAGGACGATGACGATACGCCTCCCACAGAGGACAGCTTGTCCTTACCTCTGGGCAGCCTGGCACACATGAGCGACTACATGCTGCAGTGCCTGCGCAACGACAGCAGAGTTGCCCACATTTTAACGTGTGCGGACTACTGGGTTGCCACCCTGCTGGATCCCCGGTACAAAGACAATGTGCCTACCTTACTTCCTACACTGGAGCGTGATAGGAAGATGCGCGAGTACAAGCGCACGTTGGTAGACGCGCTACTGAGAGCATTCCCAAATGTCACAGGGGAACCAGTGGAAGCCCAAGGCGAAGGCAGAGGAGGAGCAAGAGGTCGCCAACGCAGCTGTGTCACGGCCAGCTCCTCTGAGGGCAGGGTTAGCATGGCAGAGATGTGGAAAAGTTTTGTCACCACGCCACAGCTAACTGCACCACCACCTGATACGGAACGTGTTAGCAGGAGGCAACATTTCACTAACATGGTGGAACAGTACCTGTGCACACCCCTCCACGTACTGACTGATGGTTCGGCCCCATTCAACTTCTGGGTCTCCAAATTGTCCACGTGGCCAGAGCTAGCCTTTTATGCCTTGGAGGTGCTGGCCTGTCCGGCGGCCAGCGTTTTGTCTGAACGTGTATTCAGCACGGCAGGGGGCGTCATTACAGACAAACGCAGCCGCCTGTCTACAGCCAATGTGGACAAGCTGACGTTCATAAAAATGAACCAGGCATGGATCCCACAGGACCTGTCCATCCTTTGTGCAGATTAGATATTAACTACCTCCCCTTAACAATATATTATTCTACTCCAGGGCACTTCCTCATTCAATACTATTTTTAATTTCATTTTACCATTATATTGCGGGGCAACCCAAAGTTGAATGAACCTCTCCTCTGTCTGGGTGCCGGGGCCTAAATGTGTGACAGTGGCCTGTTCCAGTGGTGGGTGACGTGAAGCCTGATTCTCTGCTATGACATGAAGACTTATTCTGTGCTGACATGAAGCCAGATTCTCTGTTACGCGACCTCTCTCCTCTGCCTGGGTGCCTGGGCCTAAATATGTGACAGTGGCCTGTTCCAGTGGTGGGTGACGTGAAGCCTGATTCTCTGCTATGACATGAAGACAGATTCTGCGCTGACATAAGGCCAGATTCTCTGTTACGGGACCTCTCTCCTCTGCCTAGGTACCTGGGCCTAAATGTGTGACAGTGGCCTGTTCCAGTGGTGGGTGACGTGAAGCCTGATTCTCTGGTATGACATGAAGACAGATTCTGCGCTGACATAAGGCCAGATTCTCTGTTACGCGACCTCTCTCCTCTGCCTGGGTGCCTGGGCCTAAATATGTGACAGTGGCCTGTTCCAGTGGTGGGTGACGTGAAGCCTGATTCTCTGCTATGACATGAAGACAGATTCTGCGCTGACATAAGGCCAGATTCTCTGTTACGGGACCGCTCTCCTCTGTCTGGGTGCCTGGGCCTAAATATGTGACAGTGGCCTGTTCCAGTGGTGGGTGACGTGAAGCCTGATTCTCTGCTATGACATGAAGACAGATTCTGTGCTGACATAAGGCCAGATTCTCTGTTACGCGACCTCTCTCCTCTGCCTGGGTGCCTGGGCCTAAATGTGTGACAGTGGCCTGTTCCAGTGGTGGGTGACGTGAAGCTTGATTCTCTGCTATGACATGAAGACAGATTCTGCGCTGACATAAGGCCAGATTTTCTGTTACGGGACCGCTCTCCTCTGTCTGGGTGCCGGGGCCTAAATGTGTGACAGTGGCCTGTTCCAGTGGTGGGTGACGTGAAGCCTGATTCTCTGCTATGACATGAAGACAGATTCTGTGCTGACATCAGGCCAGATTCTCTGTTACGGGACCTCTCTCCTCTGCCTGGGTGCCTGGGCCTAAATGTGTGACAGTGGCCTGTTCCAGTGGTGGGTGACATGAAGCTTGATTCTCTGCTATGACATGAAGACAGATTCTGCACTGACATAAGGCCAGATTCTCTGTTACGGGACCGCTCTCCTCTGTCTGGGTGCCGGGGCCTAAATGTGTGACAGTGGCCTGTTCCAGTGGTGGGTGACGTGAAGCCTGATTCTCTGCTATGACATGAAGACAGATTCTGTGCTGACATGAAGCCAGATTCTCTGCTATGGCATGAAGAGACTGATTCTGTGCTGACATGAAGCCAGATTCTTTGCTATGGCATGAAGAGACTGATTCTCTGCTGACGTGAAGCCAGATTCTCTGCTATGGGACCTCTGTCCGAATGATATTGGGTCATTTTTATTTTTTTTATTTTTATTTTAATTCATTTCCCTATCCACATTTGTTTGCAGGGGATTTACCTACATGTTGCTGCCTTTTGCAGCCCTCTAGCTCTTTCCTGGGCTGTTTTACAGCCTTTTTAGTGCCCAAAAGTTTGGGTCCCCATTGACTTCAATGGGGTTCGGGTTCGGGACAAAGTTCGGGTCGGGTTCGGATCCCGAACCCGAACATTTCCGGGAAGTTCGGCCGAACTTCTCGAACCCGAACATCCAGGTGTTCGCTCAACTCTAGTGGCTACCTTACCTTGTCTGGTGTTGGAAGGGTTAACTACCTTCCTAGTGTGTGTCTGTGTGGGTGTGTCTACTTGGGCTATTTAGCTTCTGCTGGATGCCTGAAGCAGAGGGGTACTCCAGCCATGCTGTATGCTGGAGTCATCCTCCTGGTCTTCTTATGCCATCTATCCAGTGAGGGCCACCCTTGTGGTCATAGACGTTAAGATATTAAGAATATGTTAAGATGTTAACTTTATGTTCTTGTGGTGTCTCACCTTTTGCAGCTATGGTTTCCTGGGTTCCTGTGTGATGTGTGGTGTGTGCTGTGTCTTTTTATGTTGGTATGGACATCAGCACTTGTGCACGGGTTCCAGGCTGTGTGTCTGTGGCAGCTAGGTGTGGTACTAGTTTCACTTACCTGCCATTGCCATATGCTGTATATGTTCCCCTTTCCTTGCAGCTTGGCCAGTGAGACTCCTGTTCGTCCGTGTCTAGGAGGAACAGGTCGTCTTACCATGCTCCTAGTCCAGGGATTTCCTGAGTGGTAGTAGGGACCCGAGGTTACGGAGTATGAGCCCTCCTACCATCAGCGGACCTAAATAGAGCCTCTTAAACAGCTCAAGAGCAGAACCTGTGGAGAGGTGGTATCCTGCCCACAACAACAAACATTAAGGAAACACAGAAAGACCTGTCAGATAGACTTGCAGCATGTGAGTCTATCTGACCTTCTCAGATCTCTCACAGGGCAGGCAGTGACATACACCTAACATAGACATATTTCTATATAATAAATGACCCCCTAATTGTATTATTATTTTACGGGGTAGGGCTAATATCTTTATATTATATAGATTCTAGTGTATTATACTGTGCCCTGTATTTCCCAGTAGATAAATGATCCTTGGGAGACACACAGTCCTCGTCCCTGACCACCAGGACCCGGTAACGCTCTGTCAGTACATGGCGGCCTCCCCTCTCTGCCCCGCTTCTCCGCTGTGTACTGGTGCTTATTCTGACACTAGGGCTGGGTTCACATCCCATTTTTGCCATTAATTTAATGCATACCAAAAATGTATGCGTTAACAGATGCCTCAGACTGATGCCGTACAGAGGCGTCCATTCACCATACAGTTCCATGGTAGAAAAAAAAATTACGTTAACGTATGCATTTTCTTATGAACTCTGCAGGATACAAAAACGTGGAGTGCTGCACATTTGTATACATCAAACCGATAGGAAATAAAAATTTTCTAGGCTTCAGCAGGGCACATTTTTGAGAGTTTCCCTTTAATACAAATAAAAATGGCCCCTGATTAAAATACCTATTTTGTTGTGGGAATTTTTGCCAATGATCCCCCTCTGGTCCATGTTGTGGGACTATTTATGTACTTCTAGTAAGTCTTTGCTGGCTGCAAATATGACCTGAAGGTTTTTCAGGTTCGCCTGCCATTAAAGTTTATGGGGTCCGCCGCGAACGTGCGGTTCGCGAACATTTGATGTTCATTCCAGCCGATGTTCGTCCATCACTATTCAGCATATCTATTATATCTGTGTGACAGGTGCCCTGCAGTCACTAGTAAGCACTTTCCCTTACTGGTGGAGAGTGCGCTCATCGGTTAACCTTTTAATGACCAAATTTAAAAAGGCCTTAATGACTTTTTTTAATGATTTATTGCATAAAAAACTGTTGTAACCGTTCTATTTGTTGGACAACTAAAATAATTTTTGCAACATTTTTTATGTAACACATAGGGCTTTTCAATGTTTTTTTCAATTATTTTTTATGTTTTATTTGGGGAAAACTGCTAAAACTTTTAAGAAAATCTGTTTTTTCAAACTATTATTCCTTATTCTTTAAATATGCAAATTGACACCAAAATAAATTATGAAGGCGAGTTACCCATTTTGTGTTGGTCATTTTGATATTTAATATGTATGGTGTCACGTGAATGGGGAGATAATGGCGACAGTTTTGGTTGGTAAAATTTCTGCAACTGCCCCTTCTATCAGAATGGGGCTTTCAGAAATCCATGTGCTTGCTGCTAAAACAACCCAATTACAATTATGGAACTGTGTGTGTGTGTGGACCTGTGTGCTTACCAATTGGGTTTTCAAATTATCTTCTAAAAGCTGTTTGAAACAAAATCTAATAAGTGCACATTAAACCAGCCATTTATTGGGTTGGTAATGGTGACATATTGAAGTTTATTCTACTGTATTGCTAAGATTCTACTTAAAGGAGTACTTTACTTAAAAGGGGGACAGAAACATCTCTGACTTTGAACCATTTGTTGCATAACAGAAAGCATAGCTTATCTAAGCTTATTCTCCAGTGGTTCCTCAGTGTAAAGTGGTTGTCTCACTTCAGCAGATGGCATTTATCATGTAGACAAACTTAATACAAGGCACTTACTGATGTATTGTGATTGTCTATATTGCTTCCTCTGCTGGTTGGATTAATAATTTTTCCATCACATTATACACTGTCTGTATCAAGGGGCTACAACCACCCTGCAATCCAGCAGCAGTGGCTGTGCTGGAGCACTATAAGAAAAAGTGCCAGCCTCTCTCGTGGTCATAACCTCTGGAAACAAAGAGTGCATAATGTGATGAAAAAAATAAAAAAAGGCCAGCAAAGGAGGCAATATATTAGTGACTTGTAATAATTTTGTCTACATGATAAATGTTATTTGCTATGAGCACGGTTGTTACACAACCTGCTTGACAAGCTCCACCAACACTAATATATTGCATTGTTTGATATATTAGCATGGGTTTCTTACCTTGTGTTCACAGCACATTGCACATGTGCAAGACTGCTCCTCATATGCTCTGCCATATTTTCACGGACATGTGCTGTCCACATTTTTCATGGACAGCAATAAAGATGAGCCAATTTTCATATTTTGAAATTCGTTCACACTTCATTTGTTGGTAAAAGGTGAATTGCGTTATGGAATCCGTTACCACGGACCATAACGCAATTCTATGACGGAATGCATAACAGAATGCCATTAGAGGAATTCAGTTTTTCATTCCGTCATAATAGAAGTCTATGGATCTGTCCCTTTTCCGTTATGCAGGGGAGTCCTCTCCTGTGTAATGGAAACGAGACAAATCCGTTTTGCAGCCTATAGACATCTATTATGACGGAATGAATAATGGAATGCCTCTAAAGGCATTCCGTTATGCATTCCGTCATAGAATTGCGTTATGGTCCGTGGTAACGGAATCCATAACACAATTCTGCTTTTATCAACAAAGGAAGTGTGAATGAATTTCATAAGCGGAAATTCACTCATCTCTAGACAGCACACGTACCCATTGATTTAAATGTGTCTTTTCACATATCAGTAGACATGTGCTACTTTGGTCCGTGAGGCGGACCAAACATGTCAATTGAAGTCTATGGGTCAGTGAAAATCACAGGCACAAAACAGATGGCATCCGTGATGTGTCCATTTTTCAAAGAATACTGATAGGAAATGCTCTTGAAATAAATTTTCAGCTGAGCCAGGGTCTGTGGATTACGGATGACACATGGAGGTAAAACTAACACATCCACGGATCCTTCACGGACATCTTTATGGATTAAATAAGAATGCCGACAAAGAAAAATGAATGAGGCCTTAATTAACAAATCTAGTATTAACTCTACTACATCTGTACTATACTATACTTTAAAGTTGTGGTTCAGATTAAACTGGTTCATTGAATGCATAGGGTTAAATAAATCTAATAATTGAATGCAGATTTCATAAGGTCATAGAGATATCCTTACTTTCCTAGATTTACTAGTTTCGAATGGAATCAAGTGACCTCTTTGTTTCAATTTCAATTATTCAAATTGTGAAACTTAAACATTTGCATTTATAAATTGTGACGCTGGTATTCTAGGGATTATGCTAACTGTATGTGTTGTATAGTCACATTTGCATCATACGTCTAATAACATTCAAATGTATTCATAAGACACAACAAATTAGTATACATTTAAACAAGATGTATAAATAATTAAATAGAAAAGAAAAACATTAATAAAACCATTCCTTGCTGATAGATGAAAATGTACAGTATAGCTGTTCGGAAATTTCTGCTGTTCTCAAATATTTTCTTCAAATATTTAATTTAGCTAAATGAATTTGACAAAAAAAAAAATACATTACTTTTCTGATAGCAGGTGAAGTGCTGACAGGAGATCAGAGTCTTTTGATGACCAAAGATGCATTAAATGTAGCGATGAGTGAATTTCTTGAAATTTGATTCGGATTCAATTTGGCCAAATCGGTTGGGTGACTTGATCGACCCAAATCGAAGATGCTCCAATTGCGTCTGGAGTCTCCTAGGACTCTATGTAATTTGTTTCAAGCTCTTTAATGCCAAGCAAGTGTTAGTAATCTTAAAGTGACAGTAACATTTATGCATTTGGGTAAACGCCTGACTGATTGTGAAAACAAATGATTTAAAAACAAACTGCAATGTAGCAAGAGCTGCTCCGATTCTCCACTTATACATGCTAAATGAGTAAAGATGAGGTTATGTCCGGGTTCAGCTCTGAACCCGGACATCCCCTTTAACAGTATATTAATTTCAGTGGTTTTTTTATATTTGTTCTGAAGAAAATGAATGATTGTACACTGGTTCCTTAGACAATTATAGCTGATGACAGTAGTCCCCAGCATCAGGACTACCTACCAGTGATGGTCAGTTTGCAGTGTTCGCCAGCGAACACATGCGGGCTGCCATCTTTAGTAAGGTAGACTCACCCGTCCGGCGATGCACAGGTAAGCCCTTACCTGTGCCTGTGCTGGGAGCCGGTCTGAAATCAAATGCAGTCACTGAGAACAGCCCGATAAAGGCCCCCGGCGGCTGTTCTTGGAACTGCCTGCTTCCGGTGACTGCATTTGATTTCAGACCGGCTCTCGGCACAGGCACAGGTAAGGGCTTACCTGTGCATCGCCGGACGGTTGAGACTACCTTACTAAAGATGGCAGCCTGCATGTGTTCGCTGGCGAACGCTGCAAACTGACCATCACTGTTACCCACTAGCCACGTGTCTCCAAAAGACAATTAAAGGGATTATTTAAACTTTTACTACTAACATGTATTAACTTTCATAATTGCTTATGGTTAAAATGTGGCAATGGTCTTCCTTTTTTCTAGTTTGTTCACATGGTGTTGTGGCCACGACAGTTTCGCTGGAAGAATTGATTCTCTGTACAGGGTCTGCATACCAGTGACTCAGTAGTCTAAACATTATCAGTTATGTGGGGCTGGAAGTAGTTTTTCCACTAGTGTGCATGCTTGGTATCATCAGTGTACGGTTCCAAGCATACTCAGTAGCCTCCAAAGATCCTTCACAATGTGCATATGAGACCAGATTTTGTATATCCATGTCTATACTGTCATATATTGTAGTTAAAGTTGAAGTTACTGAAGTTTTCTTGAACCAGAAGTTAGGAATGAAAACAAAGCACAAAAGCTGCAGCAGTGCAGATCACTGCAAGCAGCAAATTTTAAGTTCTTAAATTCTTTTAATTTTTTTTTCTTGAGTGAGGATGAGGACACTTAAAATAATTTACTAGATATGCCTTGGCTGTAGCGGTATATACATTTTAAAGAGAAGCTCCAACAGTCACATGGAATCATTTGTATCACCCCTAAGCTAGCTGTTCTGTTCCCCCCATGTCACTTCTAACTTGCTCTGTGAACAGAAAAATCACAGTAATAACAGTATTATACTGATTTATCCTGGTAACTATGGCCACACAGCATATGTGCTGTCTTTGGGATGTGGCCGCCTGTAGTATCTATTCTTGGGCAGTAATGTGTTAAATTACTGGCTGTATTTTATTACAATATTATGTTATGCACCAGGGTATAGGGAGGGGCTCAGTTACTTTAGTGCAGGGATGCCCAACCTGCGACCATTCAGCTATTGCAAAACTACAACTCCAAGCATGCCCGGAGAGCGTACAGTGGGAGTTGTAGTTTTACAATAGCTGGAGGGCCAAAGGTGAGCATCCCTGCTTTAGTGTATTGCCTAGCTGGAGGATAAAGCAAGCATCCTGAAGTCTGGGTCTGGTAACCTGTGTCCATACACTATATTATTATTATTATTATTATTTTTATGTACTTATATAGCGCTACTATATTCCCCTGCGCTTTACAGACATTAGCATCCACCAGTCCCCAACGGGGCTCACAATCTAAGGTCCCTATCAGTATGTCTTTGGAGTGTGGGAGGAAACCCAAAGAGTTGTGATCAATGATTCCTACTCTGAATGGTCCAGGGTTATAAGTGGTGTATCCCAAGGTTCTGGCAGGGTCTGCTGTTATTTAGCTTATTCATTAATGACAGTCTATGGAAGATGTTAATAAGTTACAAGCTGACTTGGACAAACTTACTGTTTGAGTCTCCACTTGGCAAATGAGGTTCAATATAGATAAATGTTAAGTTCTGCACCTGGGGGCTAATATGCCCTAGGGGACGTAAAACTGGGAGTGCCACTGGTTGAGAAGGATCTGGGTGTATTAGTAGATAGACTAAATAACAGCAGGCAATGCCATATAAATATAAAAAAGAAAATGGCTGCACACCATTATACATACAAACAATAGAGCTAAGAAATGGGGGTCATCCTAAATAAAAGTGGTACAATACAGACTATAAGTGAGTCAATGGAAGCTCTTAGCGCACGTATTTGATCAAACGTGTGTCGGGCCCATCTACCAGAAGTCAAGGTGGCTTCCACAGATGGGTCCCAGTCAGCTGCCTGTAAGGCCAACAAACTTTTGTCTTTGCTCAAAGCGTTGGTACAGCCTCACCTGAAATACGCGGTTCAGTTCTGGGCACCAGTCCATAAAAAGGATGCCCTGGAGTTAGAAAAAGTAGAGAGGAGAGCAACTAAACTCATAAAGGGCCTGGAAGATCTTAGTTAAGCGTAAACACGAGCAAAAAATTTGATTTGCACCGAATCCAAATTTCCTCGTGATTCGTTGTAACGAATTGCATTTTTTCCAAAAATGGCTGTTGCACGTGTGAGGACATGGAGAAAGGAACTGTGGGAAGGCGGGGTCACCCATAATGCCATGGATGCAGCCAATCAATTTCACAAATTTTTCTGTTACATAGTTGGGTGACATTAACCAATTTTTAGCTGTGATATACTTCTGCTCTATCTAGTAGACAGGTTAATAAATTTCACAAATTTTTCTGTTACATTGTCGGGTGACATTCCCTAATTGTTGGCTGTGATATACCCCTGCTCTACCTAGTTGACAGGTTAATTCATTTCACTAATTTTTCTGTTACATAGTTGGGTGACTTCACCAATTTTTGGCTATGATATACCCCTGCTCTACCTAGTGGACAGGTTAATAAATTTCAAATAAATTTCTGTTACATAGTTGGGTGAAATTCACCAATTTTTGGCTGTGATATACCCCTGCTTTACGTAGTAGACAGGTTAATAAATTTCACAAATTTTTCTGTTACATTCTTGGGTGACATTTTACAATTTTTGCAGTGAATAAACCCCTGCTCTGCATAGGTGACAGGGACCGAAATTTTAAAAAATCATCTGTTCCATTGGTGGGTGACATTAACCCATTTCTGGCGATGAAAAACCCCTGCTCTGCATAGGTGACAGTAACTTAAATTTCTAAAATTCATCTTTAATTGGCCCTTTCATTCGATCCTTAAGCTTTAATAACTTGTTCCACATTTCCGCTCGATCACATTTTAGCAATTGACCTCCCTTGGATGTGGTCTCCCTTTTCTCACGCTCCCTCTCCGGCGTGAAACCCTGATTTGCCGCTAACCATGATCAACATGGTAGGCGCAGAAAAGAACATCGAAAGTTGATAGAGAAGATATCCAATTGGATCGTGGACGTCACAGTAACGTGCGACATGGTGAAGCAGTATGTGTGCACACACCTACACGCACTGACTGATGGGTCTGCCCCATTTAACTTCTGGGTCTACAAATTGGCCATATGGCCTGAGCTTGCCCTTTACACCTTAGAGGTGCTGGCCTGCCCTGCAGCCAGTGTATTGTCTGAACGTGATTTTAGCATGACTGGAGGGGGTTATCACAGTTTTTATTTCCCAATGTTTTGGGGTGTACCCTAATTTTAAAAATAAAATTAAAAACAAAAAACCAGTGTAGGCTACCTCCTCCTCCACCGCCTCCTCAACCTCCTACTCCATATGGACCTTGTTCTCCAAGATCAAGATTATAATTTTTTATTCTTACATATTTTATGTTATTTTAAGTCATTTCCCTATCCACATTTGTTTGCAGAGCTCTTGGCATGCTCTTAACCACATTTTGCTGCCATTTGCAGCCCTGTAGCCCTTTCCATTACTTTTTTACAGCCATTTTAGTGGTCAAAAGTTCGGGTCCCCATTGACTTCAATGGGGTTCAGGTTCGGGGTCAAGTTCGGGTCCCCTTTTTTGTGAGGTTCGGCCAAACCCGTCGAACCCGAACATCCAGGTGTCCGCTCAACTCTAGTGGACAGTTTTAAAAAGGGTTTATAAGTAAACCACTTTAATGTTTATGAAAACGTGTAGAAATCTGAGTCTCACTTCCTTCTGGGATTCGCGTCCCCACCTATCCCTTGGTTGAACTTGATGGACTTATGTCTTTTTTCAACCGTATTAACTATATAACTATGTAACTATTATTAGGATTATTCTTGTTGCTATACTAATAATCATAGTTAAAACATGTACAGTATTATTAACATTATTACTAGTTTATTAACAATATTAATCATATTAATAGTTATTGCTGTTGTTGCTACTACTGATCATAATTTTAGAGATGGGACGGGGGATTCGTCGAATCCACGAATCCCTTGAATCTTGCTGGATTCGTGGGATTCGTGGACTCGAATCCCAACGTAATTTACCGGATACGAATCCGACGAATCCCGGTGGTGCCCAGACTGGTGGTGGCGGTGGCAGGGCACTCTAGAAGATGAGCGCTTCGCTGCTGCGACAGGGGAGGGAGAGGCGTTTCCTTTCCCTGTTCCTCTGATAGGCAGCCTATCAGAGGCCGGTGCAGGCGGCGCGATGATGTCGTACAGCGCCGTACAGCGCGGGACACAGGCCAGAAGAGGCCTGAATCGCAGCGGAGGTAAGTAAAAGTGTTTTTTTTTTTAAATCTGTTACTGGCACATTGGCGAGGGGGAGAGGTGAGAGGCACTATGATACTACTGGCACATTGGGGGGGAGGCACTATGATACTGGCACATTATAGGGGGAGATGGCACTATGATACTACTGGCACATTGGGGGGGGAGGCACTATGACACTGGCACATTATGGGGGGAGATGGCACTGATACTACTGGCACATTGGGGGAGGCACTATGATACTGGCACATTATGAGGGGAGATGGCACTATGATACTGGCACATTATGGGGGAAGATGGCACTATGATACAGGCACATTATGGGGGGAGGTGGCACTATAATACTGGCACATTATGGGGGAGATGGCACTATGATACTGGCACATTATGGGGGGAGGTGGCACTATACTACTGGCACATTATGGGGGAGATGGCACTATGATACTGGCACATTATGGGGGGAGATGGCACTATGATACTGGCAGATTTTGGGGGAGGTGGCACTATAATACTGGCACATTATGGGGGAGATGGAACTATGATACTGGAACATTAGGGGGAGATGGCACTATGATACTGGCACATTATGGGGGGAGATGGCACTATAATACTGGCACATTGGGGAGGGGTGGCACTATGATACTGGCACATTGGGGGGAGATGGCACTATGATACCGGCACATGGGGGGGAGGAGAGAGGCACTCCGCACTTGATACTGGCTCATGGGGGGAGGAGAGAGGCATTTGATACTGGCACATGATTAGGGGGCATCTATGGGGACACTTACTGGCACTGTGGGGCCACTTCTTATTGGCACGTTATTGGGGGGCACTATGGGGGCATCTACTGAGGCCACAAAGAAGGGGAATTTTATATGGGGGGCTCTGTGTGGTACTAGTATTATCAGGGGTATTATCTGTTTCTGCAGTATAGTATTGGGGAGCACAGTGGAACAGCATTGGGGGTGTTGTCCAGAAGATGGGAGGATGATGGAAAAGTAGTAAACTAAGATTTTTTTTTGTCAAACTGCAGAGACGAAAAATGGCTGAAAAATGGTGGTCTGGTCTGAAGGTCTGAAAGGAGAAGATGAGGAAAGAGAACATCTACATCAAAGGAGACGTCACTGGATGTAAGAGGTATGTGGCGCTGTATTACCCTGTATGTTCTGTAGTGATAGGAGCAGGGGCGTAACGATCGCGGTCATATAGGGTGTGACCGTGACTGGGAGGTGGAGGTTCAGACAAACTGACGCGGTCTGACTTTGTTTCTTACACCGTTCACACAATTATGTACAGGATTCATAGGATTCGAGATTCGAAAGATTCAATATATTCGAGAACCTTTTTGGATTCGGATTTGAAAAAAATTTGATTCGTCCCACCTCTAATTTAAATAAAATAATAATTATTACTTTTACTCAACATTGTTAATTAATTATATTTTTACTATTATTATACAGCATTATAAAATAGTAAAAGAAAACAAACATACAATACTAATAGTGGTTGTGTCAGGGTAAAAACGTATCACTCATCCACAGGATAGGTGAAAAGTGTCTGATTGTAGCAGGTCCAAACACTGGGACCCCCATTGATTATAAGAATGGGGAATTCGTGTTTTCCATTTGAATGAAAAGAGCATGTGCACTGCCATTCCATTCCAGCTGTATGGGTCTAATAGCTGGCTGAGCACTGGATGGTGCTTGACTGCTGCTTCATTAAAATGAGAAACTCTGTTCTTGTGATTGCTATGGATTCTTGCAGATGCACTCCCATCAATAGCTCAACCTTATGAAAGCAGGTAAGTTGACATTCTAGGATAATGCGTTTAAGGGTATGCCAACACAGGGTGAATATCAGCTGTGAATCTGTTGCAGCTTTTTTGCTTCAGATTTCACCCTATACATTGCAATCAATAAAATCTGGGGTGGAATAAATTGGCAAATCGCACATTTAAAATCCACCCCAGGGTCAATTTATGCTGCGGATTCTGTTTAGTTAAAATATCATACACTTTGGTGGTATTGTACAATATTACTGATTTGCTGCAAGCAAATCTATGGTGGCAAATCTGTAGCTTATGCATTTCATGTGGACGTGCCCTTGAAGGGTTGTTTGAGATTAAATAAACATGACTACTTGACTGCTGGAATGAAACTGTGATAGTCTTAATGATCTGGTATTGTAGTCCCATTCATGTGGTGCTTTTCCTGGAGGAAAGCAGCCATATTTTTAAAATATTTTACACCTACTTAAAGCTGCAATCACATACAGCATTTTAAAATATTTCAGAGGTATTTTTTACTGCAATTTATGGAGGAGTCAGATGAATTTCAGTCAATAGGATGACAATCAGGTGACCTGTTTGATTTAAAGATCTATCAAAGTCTGATCTTAACAATACATTTGTGGAAGTGTATTATGGCACAAACTAAGTAGATTTCTGAGGTTCTCAGAAGAAAATAATTGATGCTCATCATGCTGGGAAAGGTTATAAAACCATCTCTAAAGAGTGGTTGATTAACAAAGATCACACCAAGAACAGGGCATGTAATAGTCTGCGAAGTCACAAAGGAACCTAAGGTAACCACTAAACAACTAAAGCCCTTTTCGCATTAGCTTATGTTCATGAGTCCTTTAACAGGAGGCACAAAGCAAGAATGGTGTGCATGGCAGGATTGGCAGGAGAAAGCTGATGCTTTCCAAAAAGAACATTGCTACCCATCTGCACTTTGCACCTGTAAAACACAATGGTGGTAGTATCATGGTTTGGGCTTGTGCTGCTGCATCTGGGCTTGGACGGCTTGCCCTAATTGATAGAACAATAAATTCTGAATTATGCCAGCAAATTCTAAAGAAAAACGGTCTGTGAGCTAAATCTCAAAAGGATGTGGTTCATACATGAAGACAATGAATGACCCTAAGCACACAAGTTGTTCTACCAAACAATAATTAAAGAAGAATAACGTTAAACTTTTGGAATGACCAAATCAAGGTCCTCACCTTAATCCCCAAAAAATGAAGTGGAAGGAACTGAAGCGAGCAGTTCATGGGAGGAAACCCACTAGCATAATAGAGCTGAAGCTGTTTTATATGAAAGAATGGGCAAAAATTCCTCCAAGCCATTGTGGAGGACTAATCAACAATAACTGGAAGTATTTAGTTTGTTGCTGCACAAGGAGGTCACACCAGATACTGAAAGGAAAGGTTTGACTCCACATATGTTTTCCACTCAGAGCCACGTGATATTGGATCATTTTCATAAAAAAATAACCAAACTAAAAATATGTTCAACTCATTTGTTGAATTTGAATATCTTATCTACCTTTAGGACTTAAAAATATTAAATCTGCACAAGAAATATTAGTAAAAATCTGCCCTATTATTTTTTTGTACTTTATCAAAACATAATCTCGGGTAGGTAAGGTGTTTTTTCCATAGATTTCTCCATAGAACTCTAAAAATAGTAGGAAGAATGCTTGAGTCACATGTTGTTTTCTACCTGCTATTTAAAAAGAATAAAATATGAACTGTATTTTTCACCCTATAAGACGCACCGGCCCATAAGACACACCTAGGTTTTAGGGTAAGATAATAAGAAAAAAAATTTTTTCATTACACCTCAGGTCAGACCACCAATCAGACCCCCAATGTTAATCAGACCTCAGTAGACAGCCCTAATTAGACCCCCAATGTTAATAAGACCCCAATAAAACCTCAGATCAGACCCCCATGCCTCATATCAGTCCTCCATGCCTCATATCAGCCCCCAGCCATATGTAATCAGCCCCCAGTCATATATATAATCAGCCCCCAGTCATATGATCAGCCTCAGCCATTATTCAGCAGCCCCCAGCCTCAGATCACAAAATAAATAAACCACTTACCTCTCCTGCTCCTGGACGCCGCCGCTCCTCTCCTCCAGTAAGATCCTCTTCCTCCTGCTGTTGGCTGTGCTATGAACTGTGCACACAGCGTGAGGTCACAGAGCGCCCTCACGCTGTGCGCAGCCACTGCACAGCCGACAGCCGAGGACACGGAAGCGGTGAGTACAGAGCCTCCAGCACTTTCTGGTCCTCCGGTAATAGAAGCGCTCATTAGTATTCACTCCATAAGACACAGGGGCATTTTTTACCCAGTTTGGGGGGGGGGGAAGTGCGTCTTATGGGGCGAAAAATACGGTATTTGTGATGGAGGCCTAAAACATACGAAGAAGTGTTTCACTGGATATTACAATTATTAAGAATAGTAGTAAGTCCAAATAGATGTATAATAACAATGTAATAAAAATTATCTGTAGTATATAAAAAGAAATCTAAAACACCAGCTACCTCTTGTAACCAGAGGAATGTACAGTGGCTTAAGCTGCTGGTATTAGAAAAGGTCAAGAAAATTAATAAAATCATTTAGAGACTATAGTCTTATCTGAATCTTGGTCATGTATAATTAAATATGTAAATTGGCATGGACATACCATAAATAGAGATCAGGACAATCTGCTAAATCTAATTTGTAGCTGTATGTGGGTTAACTATTTTGACCTTATTTGCTTAATTGCGAGACTTGGTGATGATGTGAAATATAGGTAACAAATAAGATTTGTTCTTCTTTCTTTCCTGTCTACCTTCTCTTGGTATAAAATTACTGTCAGAGCCTGGAATATATAACCATGTACAACATGTTTTACTTGTAAAAGGGACTTGTGTTCATTTGAATTATAGCCCAGACATTTATTTCACATGACATTTGATCAGTTTGAAAAAAATTATTGGCAGTCTGTGCATCTAATTGGTTAAATATATTGCCTATTTTTAAAAAGAGAATAGTTAATATATGTACTTTTTTATTTGGCATAACAAATATTTTTGCCACAGTCATGATCGATTGCATATTATCAAAAAGATTAAGTGAATAGCTTCAGAGTTTTGAGCCTTGGTGTACCTGTGGCAAACTTACATGTAAACTCGCTATACTCATCATTGATTAAAAACACTTATGAATGCAGTCACCACCTCTGAATCACAACATACAAAAGGTTTATTTTTTTTATATTGTAAAGGTGGCCATACACCTTAGTAGATTTTTAACCTATAGCTATTCCTTCCAAAGTATTCTCAATAGGGATAGAGAATTAAGCAATGGCTTATCTCATGTGAGAAAAGACCAAAAGGTATATTTAAATCCAACATGCTTGATCCTTCTTTGCCACCGGCATGGGACAGAAGAGACACCCCCGAACACATCAGATAGTTCAGACTGGTCATGCTTAAATCTGTGGGTTCGGCTCATGTTCATCTAATGTGTGTAGCCAATATTACATAAGAAAATGCACAAACAGGTAATTATATGCTGTTACTGAAATATAAACACACAAAAAAGAATAATGTTGGCATTAACCCCTTAAGGACCTGCACTGTACATGTACGGCGCAGATGTCTATGACTTAAGGAACAGCGGCGTACATGTACAGCGCTGTGATCGGTGCAGGAGATGTGCCCGCCCAATCTGCAGCAGTGGTCCAGCAGTCACTAATAGCCGGACCCCTGCTGCATGCGCCGGCATTGGTGAAATCACCTATGCCGACATTAACGTGCGATGTCCTTGCGGGGATCAGAGCTTCCATCGGGTCCCCGTGCTGCTGTGAAGGAGCTTCCTTAGGCATCTTGGCTGCCTTCCATGACAGCCTGTGAGATCCAGCCCCCTGGATCTCACAGGCAAACAGACTGAAGTGTATTACACTGTGTATTACAAAAGTGATCAAAAAGGCATATGCCCCCCAAAATAGTATCAATCTAACCGTCACTTTATCCCGAAAAAAAATATTATACCCTACCTAAGACAATCGCCCAATATATAAAAAAATAAATAAAATGTCTCTCAGACTATGGAGACACTAAAACATTTTTTTTTGGGTTTAAAAAATGCTGTTATTGTGTAAAACTTAAGAATATAAAAAAAAGTATACATTTTAGGTATCGCCGTGTCAGTAACAACCTGCTCTATAAAAATACCACATGAACTAACCCCTCAGGTGAACACCGTAAAAAATAAAAACGGTGTCAAAAAAGCCATTTACTGTCACCTTACATAATAAAAAGTGAAATAGCAAGCGATCAAAAAGTCATATGCACCCCAAAATAGTCCCAATCTAACCATCACCTCATCCTGCAAAAAATGATACCCTACCTAAGACAATCGCCTAAAACATACAAATATTATGGCACTCAGAATATGGAAACACTAAAACATAATTTTTTTTTGTTTCAAAAATATTATTGTGTAAATATTATTATAATACATTATAATTATTCGTTAATAAATAAAAAAAAGTATACATATTAGGTATTGCCACGTACGTAACGACCGGCTCTATAAAAATATCACATGATCTCACCCCTCAAGTGAACACCGTAAAAAAAAATAAAAAAATTGTGTCAAAAGCCATTGTTTGTTTGTTACCTTACATCACAAAAAGTGTAATAGCAAGCGATCAAAAAGTCATATGCACCTCAAAATAGTGTCAATCAAACTGTCATCTCATACCCTACCTAAGATAATCTCCCAGATAATGAAAAAACTATGGTTCTCAGAATATGGAGACACTAAAACATGATGCACATCCTCCTTGCAGCCTCACCGGCATCCGGCATCTGTGCAGGAGCGAGGAAGCGGCCTGCGGCCTCGTCTCCATGGGTACAAGGGGGAGGGGAGGACCCGGCTGCACATGCCTCCTCTGTGTGGCCGGCATCCTCCTAGCTGAAAGAGGTACTGAGCGCCGATCGCAATTTATCGGCGCTCAGATGGTTTGGGCTGGACTTGGGTCACGTGACGGTGGCCATGTCATGTGACCCACTTGTTCTGCTATTTAAACAGGCAGCCTGCTGGCCACAGGTTGCCTGTGAATGGTCTTGCGACCCTCACCAGTATTTTTGTATTGTGCCTTCTGTGTGGTTTGTACCTCGATCTTGTGACCTCACTGGAATTGACGTGACCTTTTGGCTTCTGACTCCGGATTGTGTTTTGACTTTGTTATCGGATTGCTCCCTGTGTACCTGTGTGACCTTCTTGCTAGTGATGGACAAACATTGGTTGGGACGAACGCGATCAAATGTTTGCGAACCGCAAGTTCGCGGCGGGCCCCATTCACTTTAATTGCAGGCGAACCTGAAAAGCCTTCAGGTCATATTTGCAGCCACCAAATACTTACTAGTGTTGATCAGAAATATTCAAATTGTTAATTTTTATAGCGAATATAGGCACTTCGAGAATTCGAGAATATTTAGAATATAGTGATATACACTCACCTAAAGAATTATTAGGAACACCTGTTCTATTTCTCATTAATGCAATTATCTAGTCAACCAATCACATGGCAGTTGCTTCAATGCATTTAGGGGTGTGGTCCTGGTCAAGACAATCTCCTTAACTCTAAACTGAATGTCAGAATGGGAAAGAAAGGTGATTTAAGCAAATTTGAGCGTGGCATGGTTGTTGGTGCCAGACGGGCCGGTCTGAGTATTTCACAATCTGCCCAGTTACTGGGTTTTCACGCACAACCATTTCTAGGGTTTACAAAGAATGGTGTGAAAAGGGAAAAACATCCAGTATGCGGCAGTCCTGTGGGCAAAAATGCCTTGTGGATGCTAGAGGTCAGAGGAGAATGGGCCGACTGATTCAAGCTGATAGAAGAGCAATGTTGACTGAAATAACCACTCGTTACAACCGAGGTATGCAGCAAAGCATTTGTGAAGCCACAAGACGCACAACCTTGAGGCGGATGGGCTACAACAGCAGAAGACCCCACCGGGTACCACTCATCTCTACTACAAATAGGAAAAAGAGGCTACAATTTGCAAGAGCTCACCAAAATTGTACTGTTGAAGACTGGAAAAATGTTGCCTGGTCTGATGAGTCTCGATTTCTGTTGAGACATTCAAATGGTAGAGTCCGAATTTGGCGTAAACAGAATGAGAACATGTATCCATCCTCTGATAGCTACTTTCAGCAGGATAATGCACCATGTCACAAAGCTCGAATCATTTCAAATTGGTTTCTTGAACATGACAATGAGTTCACTGTACTAAAATGGCCCCCACAGTCACCAGATCTCAACCCAATAGAGCATCTTTGGGATGTGGTGGAACGGGAGCTTCGTGACCTGGATGTGCATCCCTCAAATCTCCATCAACTGCAAGATGCTATCCTATCAATATGGGCCAACATTTCTAAAGAATGCTATCAGCACCTTGTTGAATCAATGCCACGTAGAATTAAGGCAGTTCTGAAGGCAAAAGGGGTCCAACACCGTATTAGTATGGTGTTCCTAATAATTCTTTAGGTGAGTGTATATTTGTAATTTTGAATATTCAAGATTTTTTTAAATCAGTACATATGATCACTCCCTGCTTCTAACTTGTGGGCCAATGAGAAGGCTGCAGTATCTTTGACTTTAGGAGTAGTGATGAGCGGCAGGGCTCATATTCGTATTCACGATAATTCACAAATTTTTTGTAGAATATTTGTTGAATATTCGCAAATTAGAATATTCGTTATATTGTACAATTTTTTTACTTGAAAAATCGCCAAGGTAATGATTGCGTAATATGCAAAAATGTGAATTTTCGTAATGCAAATTTTCGTAATGGGAATTTTTGTAATGCAAATTTTTCAATTGCCGAGTAAAAACATGATTCCTCCCTGATTCTTGCTTGTGGGCCAATGAGTCATTGGCCTACAAGCAACCTAATATTCGTAATATTCTAAAACAAGAATATATAGCAATATAGAGAATATTCAAAAAAAATTAATGTAGAGAAATTGAGCTAGTATAGTTCTATAATTTTTTT
The DNA here is from genome assembly GCF_905171765.1 of Bufo bufo. Taxonomy (NCBI): domain Eukaryota; kingdom Metazoa; phylum Chordata; class Amphibia; order Anura; family Bufonidae; genus Bufo; species Bufo bufo. The sequence continues at coordinate 139,690,673 of NC_053390.1, read as the reverse complement.
TTTATAGTTGCAATTTTTTTCCAATCTGAACTTCAGATAAGAAAAAAATTACACCTATTAGACAAAGAAGATTATAGCACTATATTAGCTAAATTGCTCTATATTTGTTTTTTTCGAATATTCGCTATATTGCTATATATTCTTGTTTTAGAATATTACGAATATTCGAAAAACGAATATATTCGATATAGTGCTATATATTCGTTATTTAGAATATTCTTCATTTTTCCCATCTAAAGTCATGATTCCTCCCTGATTAGGTTGCTTGTGAGCCAATGACTCATTGGCTCACAAGCAAAAAGCAGGGAGGAATCATGTTTTTACTCGTCAATTGAAAATTCGCATTACGAAAATTCGCAATCAACACTACTCCTAATACTTAATAGAAGTGCACAAATAGTCACAAAACATGGACAGCTACCTACTAGAGGGGGATCAATGAGAAAAATTCAGACAAAAAATATGTATTTTAATCATGGGCTATTTTAATGCGTCTTAAAGGGAAATTCTCAAAAATGTGCCCTGCTGGAGCCTAGAAATTTTTTATTTTAGGGCACAGGAGTATAGGCCTAAAAATTTGACATTAACCTGACATAAAAGAAATTGTGATAATGTGGCTCGAGGTACATTATGCCGTCACTGAATAACAATTTTACTGTAGCCTACTGGAGTACAGGCACTAAACATTAGGCATTCACCGTACAGAAATGATCAAGAGATTATGTGCTGGAGGTATATTAGACGTTCATTCAAAATCAATTTAACTGCAGGCCAGTGGAGTACAGGCCCCAAACATTAGGCATTCACCGGACAGAAAACATCAAGTGATTATGTGGCTGGAGGTATATTAGACGGTCATTGGATATCAATTTTACTGCAGATCAGTGGAGTACAAGCCCCAAACATTAGGCATTCACCGGACAGAAAACTGTGGAACACTCCCTGTCAATATAGAGTTTGTAAATATCAGAAATAAGGGTCTGGCCATGACATTACTTAATTCTCTTAGGATACTGGGGTGTATGCCATCTGATCCTGGCGATTTGTCTATTTTAATCTTTTTAAGTCGCTGTTGTACTTCTTCCTGGGTCAGACAGGGCACTTTTAATGGGGAATTTACTTTTACATTCTGCCTTTTATCTGACAGTTTATTTTCCTCAGTGAATACAGTGGAGAAAAAAATATTTAATAGCTTTTCTTTAGATTTTAGGATGCTTTTAAAAATATCCCATTTTGTGGCAGTATTTTTATTTTTGAGGACTTTGTCCCAGTTAGTTACGCCTATGGCTTCTCTTAGTTGGCTAAATTTAGCTTTTTTGAAGTTTGGTATTTTTGTTGCTCCCTGTAGAAACGCTCGTTTGAAGGATAATTGGAAGGTTATTACTTTATGGTCACTATTTCCCAGGTGTCCCCCAACCTGCAGATCTGTTGTTCTGTCAGGTCTATTGGTTAATACTAAGTCCAGTATGGCCGTCCCTCTAGTCGGGTTCTGAACCAGTTGGGAAAGGTAATTGTCTTTGGTTATTGCCAAGAACCTGTTTCCTTTATGAGATGTACAGCTTTCAGTTTCTCAGTCTATATCTGAGTAGTTGAAGTCCCCCATAATAACCACCTCATTATGATTTGCCGCCTTGTCTATCTCGTTTAGTAGTAGATATTCTGTGGACTCTGGTATATTAGGTGGTTTATAATAAACTCCTATTAGTAATTTATTATTATTTTTGCCTCCATGTATTTCTACCCACAGTGACTCCACATGTTCATGTCCCTCACTTATATCTTCTCGGACTGCATACATCAGACAAGATGTGCCCTGGACTGCGCTGTCAATAATGGAACACATACTAAATGGGGATTACACAACGAAAGCGAAAAATACAATATAATGCAGTAATAAGAAACTGATTTACTGCAGTCCAGTTGAGAACAGGCCCCAAATATTAGGCATTCACCGTACAGAAAAGAACAAGTGATTATGTGGCTGGAGGCACATTAGGCGGTCACCGTATAACAATTTTACTGTTGGCCAGTTAGATTACAGGCCCCAAAAATTATGCATTCACCGTAAAGAAAAGATCAAGTGATTATGTGGCTGGAGGTATATTAGACGGTCATTGGATAACAATTTTACTGTAGGCCAGTGGAGTACAGGCCCGAAACATTAGACATTCACCGGAAAGAAAAAATCTAGTGATTATGTGGCTGGAGGTATATTAGATGGTCATTAGATATCAATTTTACTGCAGGCCAGTGGAGTACAGGCCCCAAACATTAGGCATTCACCGGACAGAAATCATCAAGTGATTATGTGGCTGGAGGTATATTAGACGGTCAATGGATATAAATTTTACTGCAGGCCAAGGGAGTACAGGCCCCAAACCATAGTTATTCATCGGACAGAAAAGAACAAGTGATTATGTGGCTGGAGGTACATTAGGCGGTCACCGTATAACAATTTTACTGTTGGCCAGTTAGATTACAGGCCCCAAAAATTATGCATTCACCGTAGAGAAAAGATAAAGTGATTATGTGGCTGGAGGCATATTAGACGGTCATTGGATATCAATTTTACTGCAGGCCAGTGGAGTACAGACCCCAAACATTAGGCATTCAGCGGACAGAAAACATCAAGTGATTATGTGGCTGGAGGTATATTAGACGGTCATTGGATAACAATTTAACTGCATGCCAGTGGAGTACAGGCCCCACACATTAGGCAATCACCGTACAGTAAAGATCAAGTAATTATGTGGCTGGAGGCATATTATACGGTCATTGGATATCAATTTTACTGCAGGCAAGATGAGTACAGGCCCCAAACATTAGGCATTCACCTGACAGAAAAGATCAAGTGATTATATGGCTGGAAGTATATTAGACGTCATTGGATACCAATTTTACTGCAGGCCAGTGGAGTACAGGCCCTAAACATTAGGCATTCACCGTACAGAAAAGGCCTTTTATGCTGCTGTATTTACATAAGACAGGGACCATGCTTTGTTCTGGGTGGTAGCGGATATGTGTGGGCTGGCATGAGGAGATTCAATTACACGTGGTCGTCACAGGTGTTGAGTTCCTCCGAGATCCATGCCTCATTCATTTTTAGAAATGCGAGGTAGTCCTCACTGTCGTGAGCTAGGCGAGTGCGCGATGAACGTCCTTTCGGACAGGACACTCGAGGAGGGGCAAACCAAGAGTTCCATGGCAAATTGTGCCAGCTCTGGCCACAGATCAAGCCTGCACACCCAGTAGTCCAGGGGTTCCTTGCTTGTCAGAGCGTCCACATCGGCATTTAACCCGATGTAGTCAGACACCTGTCGGTCTAGGCATTCCCTGAGGCTGGATCCTGAGGGCGGCTCTCGATGGGCTGGTTGCAAGAATGATCTCATATCTGAAGTGACCAACAGATCTTCAAAACGCCCTCTTCTTGCATGTGCGGTAGGATTGATACCCGCAACTGTTTCTCTGTGGGTGGAAATTCCTCTGCCAGCGCCCGTAACAGCAGAATGCAGCATTTCTTGCAGCAAGGCCTGGAAATTCTACATTCTGACAGCCCTCTGCGATGCTGGTAACAAGTCTGCAATTTTATGTTTGCACCAGGGGTCTAAGTGCGTTTCCACCCAATACTGGTCCTTGCCCTTTATTATTTTTATACAGGGGTCCCCCTTCAAACACTAGAGCATGAAGGCCCCCATTTTCACTAATTTGGAAGCGGTGGAGCACCTGGCTCCTGCTCATCGCCCAGAAGAATGTCAACCTCGGTCTCCTCCCCCCATCCACGGATAACACCAGGCATCCCCGAAAAGTTTAAAGCCTGTACTTCTTGCTTCTCCTCCTCCTCCTACCCCCAGCCACCATCCTCATCTGACTCCTCTTTAGACTTCTGCTAAATTGTCTCAGATGGATTAGCTCCTCCTGGGAATTCATTCAGCATTGCGACTTCCTCATCTTCCAGCTCATGCTCCTCGACAGCTTGAACAATGACACGACGCAATGCATGCTCCAGAAAGAAGGCGTAAGGTACGATGTCACTGATGGCGCCCTGGCTGCGACTGACCAGTTTGGTGATCTCATCAAATGGCCGCAGAAGTCTGCATGTGTCACGCATGAGCAGCCACTGGCGTGGTGAAAAGAAACCAAGCTCCCCAGAGCCTGTCCTGCTGCAGAGTTCATACAGTTAGTTGTTGAAGGCACGTTGCTGCTGGAGCAGCCTATCAAGCATATACAAGGTGGAGTTCCAGTGCGTCAGGCTGTGACAAATCAGACGTCTGACGAGCAGGTGTTGTTGCCGCTGAACGTCAGCAAAACGAACCATGGCCATGTAAGATCTTCTAAAATGGCCAGAGATTTTCCTGGCCTGCTGCAAGACGTCCTGGACATCGGGGTATTTGGCAACGGATGGCTGCATGACTAGTTCAGGACGTGTGACATGAACAGTATGTGTGTTATTTTGCCCTGTTTCAGCACGCTCAGCAGATTGGCACCGTTGTCGCACACCAATTTACCAACTGTCAAATTCAGTGGGGTCAGCCACTGATCGGCCTGTGACCGCAGAGCTGAAAGGAGTGCAGAACCGGTGTGGCTCTTGGCTTTCAGGCACAGCAAGGCAATGTCTCACCTGGCACGTCGAATAGGTTCTGCGGAGCTTGGGGGGTGCAGCGGAAGAGGCGGTAGCAGTTTAAAAGGAGGAGTCAGCCAAGGAGGAGACAGAGGATGGAGTAGGAGGAGGAGAAGAAGAGGCAGGCCTGCATGCAATCCGTGGCAGTAACACCAAATCCACACAGGTGCCACGGGTTGCATGATTGACAGCCGTCAGAAGGTTCACCCAGTGGGCAGTAAAAGATATGTACCTTCCCTGCCCGTGTTTGCTAGACCACGTGTCTGTGGTCAGATGTATCTTGGCACCGACACTGTGTGCCAGAGATACATCCACTTGCCGCTGAACGTGGCCATATAGCTCTGGGATGCCCTTCTGGCAGAAATATTTTCTAAAGGTCTCCGAGTCCACCAGTTTATATGGCAGTAGTTGGCGGACAACCAGTTCTGACAAGCCAGCGGTCAGCCATTGGGCAAGAGGGTTATCAGGCATCTTCAGATTTTTACGTTCGAACATTTGGGCCATGATTTTGCCAGATGTACGTGACGACGGCACGGTAGAAGGTGAAGTGGAGGACAAATGAGAGGAGAGAGGAGAAGGAGAGGAGGAAGTATGAGGAGCATCGGGAGTGTGGCTTTGTGGGTTCTGACGGTGTTGCTCCCACTGGGCTCGGTGATTGGAGGCCAGGTGCCTTCTTAAGGCGGTCGTCCCTAGGTGAGTGTTGGGCTTACCGCGACTTATGCGTTGACAACACAGGCTGTAGATGGCAACACTATTGTCAGCAGCTGACACGTTAAAAAAAGCCCACACTGCGGAGCCATGTCCCGGCATCCTGGGAGAACCAGATGTGACCGTGCATGGGGGATGGCTCGCTACAGATACATTTGCAGTCTGCTTTTTGCCTCCTGTGTACTGCGAGTTCTGCCTGCTTCTCCTCCTTCTACCCCCTACTGCTGCTCTGTCTCTCCCTCTGAATTCCCCTCCTCTTCCTCTATTGTGAGCACCCACGTGACATCCATCGACACGTCATCATCGTCACTTTCACCACCACTGACATTAGAGATCTCATAGTAGGCAGCAACAGCGGGGACCATCCTCCTTGTGCTGATCTGGGTACTGTTGTCAGACCACTGGGTGGTGGCCGTTGCTACCTCCTCTTCCTGATCTGATATTCCAAGAATGGCTGCGCATCGGTAAGGTCTGGGAATGGATGGAAAAATAATTCCTTTGACTCGAGTGGAGGGGCTATGGTGGTGGTGTCTTTGGGGGTGCACACTGAAGAGAGTGAGGAGGGGGCTGATACAGAGGATGAGGAGGATGCAGAAGCGGTAGGCTGAGTGAGCCACTCAACCAACTCTGGTGCGTCCTTTGACATAATCACATGCACCTTCTCCAACTTCCCACTTAGGCTCTGGCCTGGTGCACCTGCCCTATGTGGAAGCCGGTGTATCGCAGGCCTCAATCAATATTTGGTGGAAGCTGATATATCAATTCCCTCTATCAGTATTTTGTGGAAACAGGTATATAGGACCCCTTAATGAGTATTTGCAGGAAGCTGGTAGATCAAACCCCGTAATCAATATTTGGTGGAAGCTGGTGTATCACAGGCCTCAATCAATATTTGGTGGAAGCCGGTATATCAATCCCCTCTATCAGTATTTTGTGGAAATGGGTATATAGAACCCCTTAATGAGTATTTGCTGGAAGCTGGTATATCAAAACCCTTAATTAATATTTTGTGGAAGCGGGTGTATCGCAGGCCTGAATTAATATTTGGTGGAAGCTGGTATATCAATCCCCTCTATCAGTATTTTGTGGAAACATGTATATAGAACCCCTTAATGAGTATTTGCTGGAAGCTGTTTTACCAAACCCTTAATCAATACTGTTGAAGCATTTTTTTAGTTCTTAGGGGTACTCTATGACGATTCCAATAGGTCAACAGTGGCAGAGTCCCAGTTAAAGTCGCTTTGTCAGGGGGACAGACCTGTTGAGGAGTACTGCACCTAAATCCGGAGATGGTGCGTTTCATCTGGCTGGAATGACCCAACACTTAGGTGTCAATTCAGGACTGGACTCTCCGATGAACTGAAGGACATGTTGGACTGTTATCCCACCCCTGACACTTTAGAACAGACTATGACCCTAGCTGTCAGACTAGATCGACGTATTAGGGAAAGACAGCGAGAACTTATGACTTTTCCACAGGTGGTGGTCAAACCAGACTCTTCACCCTTGAGAGTCAAGTTGGAAAGTAACCCAGAAGAACCTATGCAATTTGGGATGACCAGGAGGGATCTTAGACGTCAAAAGGGTGCCTGCTTCTACTGCGGAGAATCTGATCATTGGGTATGCCTTTGCCCCAAAATTCATCCCTCCAAGAGATCCTCCAGGCCTGATGATCAGAAGGATAAGGTACTCCCAGAGGTAGTAAAAGAAAAAGTATTGTTGCCGGTAATTATTTCTTTGGGCCTGTGTAAAGGGTCTGGGAAGGAATTCATTGATTCTGGGTCCGCCTCTAATTTTATCGACTATAATTTTGCCTTGTCATTGGGATTACCTATTTTGCCTCTTCCCAAGCCTATACACATTATAGCTATTGATTCCACTCCTTTGGTGGGCAGTACTGTGAAATATTCTATGCCTGAGGTAACCTTGACGGTGGGGGTTAGCCATATGGAGAGTTGTTCCTTTTTTATATTAATAAAATTTACCCATGGAAGTAGTTTTGGGCATGCCCTGGCTTCAAATTCATAATCCAATTATCAACTGGTCCACAGGTGAATTAGAGAAATGGGGACAAAAGTGTGAGTCATGCTGTTTACCGGTTATTCAAGCTGGAATCGCTTCTGAATCGAATAACCTGCCCCCTTACATCAGTGACTTCGGTGATGTGTTTTCCAAGTCTGATGCCGAGTTCCTTCCTCCTCATAGACTGTATGATTGTGCTATCGAACTTATTCCAGGATCCAAGTACCCTAAGGGTCGTATTTATAATCTATCTGGCCCTGAATGGAGGTCTATGAGGGACTATCTGAAGGAAAGTTTACCAAAAAGTCATATTAGACCTTCGGTTTCCCCTATGGGGGCAGGATTTTTCTTTGTTGAAAAAAAAGATAGTGGATTAAGACCTTGTATTGATTATCGAGAGCTAAACAAGATTACTATCAAAAATCAATACCCTTTGCTGTTGATTCCAGACCTGTTTAATCAGGTCCTTGGAGCCCAAGGGGTATTATGAATACCTAGTGATGCCATTTGGTTTAAGCAATGCCCCAGCGATTTTCCAGAATTTTGTCAATGATATTTTCAGGAAATTTATTGGAAAATTCTTGATCGTTTATTTAGACGATATTTTGATTTATTCACCCGATTCGGATTCTCATGTTAACCACACTAGACAGGTTCTAGAGGTTCTTTGAGAAAACCAACTATTTGCTAAAGGTGAAAAATTTATATTTGGGGTACAGGAAATTTTGTTTTTGGGGTATGTTCTCACTCCCCAATCCTTTAAGATGGATCCAGGGAAGATGCAGGCGATTCTGGAATGGGTGAGGCCCTCCTCTCTAAAAGCGTTTTTTTTTTTTGTGTTTTTCCAATTACTACCAGAAATGAATAATAAAAAAAAAACAGTTGTCGTTAAGCCTCTCACTGACCTAACTAGAAAGGTACCAGATTTAGTGAATTGGTCTCCAGAAGCCACTTAGGCTTTTGAAATCCTCAAGAGATGCTTTGTTAGCGCTCCTATTTTGGTCCAACTTGACTAAGAGAAGCCTTTTGTGGTCGAGGTCGACTCCTCTGAAGATGGGGTAGGAGCTAGACTCTCCCAGGGGTCATCAACTTTCAAGAACCTGAGACCTGATATTGGGAACCGAGAATTGCTTGCTATTAAGTGGGCCTTTGAGGAGTGGTGTCATTTTTGGAGGGGGCCCTACATTGTGTTACAGTACTGACCATAAAAATCTCATGTTTTTGGAGTCTGCTAAACGTTTAAATCCCAGGCAGATCCCAGGCAGACTAGGCATTGTTCTTTACACGTTTTAATTTCTGTATTACTTTCAGGCCACGAATTAAAAATATTAAAGCTGATGCCCTGTCCTGAAGTTTCTGTGCTTTCCAACCTCCTGACACTCCACCTGAATCTATATTGCCGGCAGGAGTCATGGTGGATTCGGTCTCTGCTGATTTGACGACTGAAATTTATGCGGAACAACGCTTGGCTCCGGTACAATCTCCCAGTGACAAATTACTTGTCCCTGGTCATTTACATCTCTGACTGTTGGGTGAGTGCCACAACTCTGTTTTTAGTGGACATCTGGGTATTAATGTCACCAAGGATCTTGTTTCCAGGTTTTATTGGTGGCCTTTCTTGTCTAGAGATGTCCACTCATATGTTTCCGCATGTGAGGTTTGTGGCAGGTCCAAGACTCTTAGGTCCCATCCTGTGAGTGATTTACAACCACTGCCCATCCCGAATAGACCATGGTCCCATATTTCTATGGATTTTATCACCGACTTACCGATTTCTGAGGGTAAGTCAGTTGTGTGGGTGGTGGTGGACAGATTTTGTAAAATGGCACACTTCATCCCTCTGTCAAAATTGCCTAGGGCCAAGACTCTGGCTTCCCTGTTTGTTGCTCATGTTATACGTTTACACGGAATCCCAGAGAATGTAGTTTCGGATAAAGGTGTTGTGGGGATTCGCTCTGGTAGGCAGATTAGCGGACGCAGAACAGAGGCAAAAACAAAGTCTTTGACTTAAACAATGCAGTGTTTATTCACACATAAACAAAAATGACAGCTCGTCGTCTTGGTATTCATTTAGGGCTTTAGGGCCTGCTTCCCAGCAATGCGGCTCTCAGCCCTTTAGTACGGCATACATCATGCAGATCTTAAACCACAGAGACTCCACAGATTCACTGTTAAATGGAGGATAATCCACACCCAGCTGAGACTGCTGGCTTGGTTTTATATCCCTAACCAAAACCTGGCCTGGAACGTGGGGACCAGCCACCCACCCTGCACTTTGGCTGCTCCCAGTAAGAGCCGGCCCGGATCGACTTTACAGCCACACTAAATAACCAATAGTGTCAGACAGCACTAGCTGCCGCTGACACTTAAAATTACCAGCTCTTACCTCACCGAGGCCAGGAACCTTGGTGATACATATCGTCCGTCAATGACGGCCCCTTGCACTTTCCTACAGTGTCCAATTTGTTAAAAGGTTTTGGAGGGCTTTTTGTCGTAAATGTAACATCTCTTTGTCTTTTTCTTCGGCCTTTCATCCGGAAACCAACGGTCATACTGAACGTTTGAACCAGTCTCTAGAGCAGTATTTAAGGTGCTATGTCTCCGATAACAAATAGCTGTGGGCAAAACATCTGCCTCTGGCTGAATTCGCCAATAACAACCAGGTGAATTCATCTATGTCTCCTTTTTACTGTAATCTTGGTTTTCATCCGCGATATAGTTCGTTTTCGCTGTCCTCTTCGCAAATTCCAGAGGCTGATGTAATGGCTACAGAACTGTCCACAGTCTGGACCTAGGTTCAGTCGAACCTAAGAAAAGTCCAGGAGATTCAGAAAAGTAAAGCAGATAAAGAGGAGGAGTAGATTTTGGGTTGGGTGATAAAGTGTGGATGTCCACCAAGAATTTGTCTTGGAAGGTACCTTCAAATAAGTTTTCGCCACGGTTCATTGGGCCTTATGAGATTGTGGGGATTATTAATCCTGTATCTTTTAAGTTAAGATTACCCAACTCCTTTCGTATCCATAATGCTTTTCACAAGTCTTTACATAAAAAGTATGTGCCGCCCGTATCTCCTTCACAGGAAGCTTCACCACCAGTGGAGGTGGCCGGTCAACCAGAATTCGAGATCTCTATAATTATTAATGCGAGAAAGGTCCGGAACTCTCTGCAATATTTGGTCCATTGGAAGGGCTTTGGTCCTGAGGGGAGGTTTAGGTTCCATCGTACTCACCCGGAAAAACCCGCTCCAGTAATTATGGGTCCGTTGGCCCCTCGTGGAAGGGTGGGTACTGTAATGGGGAGCCGGCGACGCGCTTGCTTCCTCCTTGCGGCGCTGCCGGCATCCCGCATCTGTGCAGGAGCGAGGAGGCGGCCTGCGGCTTAATCTCCATGGGGACCCGGGGGCGGGGAGGGCCCAGCCATGCACATCTCCTCAGCGCGGCCGGCAGCCTCCTAGCTGAAAGAGGTACTGAGCGCTGATCGCAATTTATCGGCACTCAGATGATTTGGGCTAGACTTAGGTCACATGATGCTGGCCACGTCATGTGACCTACTTGTTCTGCTCTTTAAACAGGCAGCCTGCTGGCCACATGTTGCCTGTGAATGGTCTTGCTACCCTCACCAGCATTTTTGTATTGTGCCTTCTGTGTAGTTTGTACCTCGGATCTGTTTTTGATCTCGACCTTGTGACCTCCCCGAAATTGACATGACCTCTTGGCTTCAGACTCCGGATTGTGTTTTGACTTCATTATTGGACTGCTCACTGTGTACCTGCGTTACCTTCTGGCTTTGACTTTGGCTTGTTAGACTCTGTTACAGTACTTCTGTTATCTTCTTAGGCCCCTGCACATATCTAAGCGAGGGACTGCCGCCAAGTGTTGTACAGTGTCAGTTAGGACGGGCTGTGTAAATAGGCAGGGACAGAGGTGGGGTGGAGTTTAGGGTTGCACTTATCCCTACCCTCTTTCATTACATGTTTTTTTTTTTTTTTTTATGATATTATTGTGTAAAACTTACATAAATAAAAAAAAAGTAGACATATTAGGTATTTCCACGCCCGTAATGACCGGCTCTATAAAAATATCACATGACCTAACCCCTCAGATGAACACCGTAAAAAAATTAAAATGGGCTAAAAAATAATATTTTTTGTCCCCTTACATCACTAAACGTGCAACACCACGCAATCAAAAAGGCATATGCCCTCCAAAATAGTACCAATTTAACCGTCACCTCATCCCGCAAAAAATGAGCCCCTACCAATCGCCCAAAAAATAAAAAATACTATGGCTCTCAAACTATGGAGACACTGAAACATATTTGTTTTGTTTGAAAATTTATATAATTGTGTAAAACTTACATAAATAAATAAATTGGGTATCTTCGCGTCCGTAAGAACCTACTCTATAAAAATATCAAATGATCTAACCCCTCAGATGAACACCGTAAAAAAATTATAATAAAACGGTGTCAAAAAAGCAATTTTTTGTCACCTTACATCACAAAAAGCATAATAGCAAGCGATCAAAAAGTCATATGCACCCCAAAATAGTGCCATCATTTCATCCCGCAAAAATGATACCCTACTTAAGACAACCCCCCCATAACTGAAATAACTATGACTCTCACTCATTCTGAAAGCTTTGAGTGGGACTTTAAACTTTTCGGGGATCCCTGGTGATGTCCGTGGCTGGGGCGAGAAGACCGAGGTCGAAATTCTCCTAAGCGATGAGCAGGAGTCAGGCCGCTCCACAGCTTTCAATTTAGTGCAAATGGGGGCCTTCATGCTCCAGTGTTTGAAGAGAAACCCCTGTATAAAAAGAATAAAGTGCAAGGACCTGTACTGGATGGCAATGTACTTAGACCCCAATACAAACACAAAATGGCGGACATGTTACCACATCACAAAGGGCTGTCCAGGCCTTGCTGCGAGAGATGCTGCATTCTGCTGTTGCTGGCGCTGGCAAAGGAATTTCCATCCACAGCGAAACAGGTGCGGGTAACAATCCTACCGTGCCTGCAAGAATAGAGCAGTTTGAAGATGTGTTGGTCACTTCGGATATGAGATAATTTTTGTAGCCAACCCATTGAGAGTTGCCCTCAGGATCCAGCATCGAAGAACGCCTAGTGTTGTGGACACTCTGAGAAGCAAGGAACCCCTGGACTACTTGGTGTGCAGGCTTGACATGTGGCCAGAGCTGGCACAATTTGCCATAGAACTCTTAGCTTGCGCCTCGTCGAGTGTCCTGTCTGATAGTACGTTCAGCGCAGCAGGGGGGATCGTGACCGATAAGCGCACTCGCCTAGCTCATGACAGTGTGGACTACCTCGCATTTCTAAAAATGAATGAGGGATGGATTTTGGAGGAATTCAACACCTGTGTCGACCACGTGTAATTGAATTTCCTCATGCCAGCCCACACATATCCGCTATCACCCAGAACAAAGAATGGTCCTTGTCTTATGCATATATAGCGGCATAAGAGGCCTTTTCTGTCAGGTGAATGTCAAATTTTTGTGGCCTTTGCTCCAGTGGCCTACAGTAAAATTTTGATCCAGTGAATGCCTAATCTACCTCCAGACACATAATCACTAGTTCTTTTCTGTCAGGTGAATGCCTAATTTTTGGGGCCTGTACTAGCCTACAGTAAAATTTTTAGCTGGTGAACGTCTATTGTGCCTCCAGCCACCTAATCACAAGTTCTTTTCTGTCAGGTCTGTCATACAGCCAATGCATTCCAATACAGAAGTATTGGAGTGCATTGTAAAGGATTAGACCCCCAAAAGTTGAAGTCCCAAAGTGTGACAAAAAATAAAGTGAAAAAAAGTTGAAAAAATAAAGTTTCCCCCCCAAAAATTAAAAGTTTCAAGTAAAAATAAACAAAAAAGGCATTTTCCCCAAATATAGTTAAAAACAATTGGTAAAAAATAGGGGAAAAAAAAAAGTATACATATTAGATATCACCGCATCCGTATCGACCGGCTCTAGAAACATATCACATGACCTAACCCCTCAGATGAACACCGTGAAAAATAAAAAATAAAAACTGCGCTAAATAAACCCTTTTTTTGTCACCTTACTTCACAAAAAGTACAACAGCAAGCGATCAAAAAGGCGTTTGCCCACCAAAATAGTACCAATCTAACCGTCACCTCATCCCGCAAAAAATTAGTTCCTACCTGAGACAATCGCCCAAAAAAAAAAAAACTATGGCTCAGAATATGGAGACACTAAAACATAAATTTTTTTGTTTTAAAAAAGCTGTTATTGTGTAAAAATTACATAAAAAAATAACTGTATACATATTTGGTATCACCGCGTTCGTATCGACCGGCTATATAAAAATATTAAATGACCTAACCCCTCAGATGAACACCGTAAAAAATAAAAAATAAAAACTGTGCTAAATAAACCATTTTTTGTCACCTTACATCACAAAAAGTGTAATAGCAAGCGATCAAAAAGTCATATGCACCCCAAAATAGTGCCATTCAAACCATCATCTCATCCCGCAAAAAATGAGACCCTAACTAAGATAATTGCCCAAAAACTGAAAAAACTATGGCTCTCAGAATATGGAGACACTAAAACATGATTTTTTTTTTGTTTCAAAAATGATATTATTGTGTAAAACTTACATAAATAAAAAAAGTATATATATTAGGTATCGCCGCATCTGTATCGACTGGCTCTATAAAAATATCACATGACCTAACTCCTCAGATGAACACCGTAAAATTTTTTTTTTTAAACTGTGCTAAATAAACCATTTTTTGTCACCTTACATCACAAAAAGTGTAATAGCAAGCGATCAAAAAGTCACACGCACCCCAAAATAGTGTCAATAAAACCACCATCTCATCCCTCAAAAATCATACCCTACCCAAGGTAAATGCCCAAAAACTAAAAAATTATGGCTCTCAGATTATGGAAACACTAAAACATGATTTTTTTTGCTTCAAAAAAGAAATCATTGTGTAAAACTTACATAAATAAATAAAAAGTACACATATTAGGTATCGTCGCATCCGTGACAACCTGGTCTATAAAAATATCACATGATCTAACCTGTCAGATGAATGTTGTAAATAATAAAAAATAAAAACGGTGGCAAAACAGCTATTTCTTGTTATCTTGCCTCACAAAAAGTGTAATATAGAGCAACCAAAAATCATATGTACCCTAAACTAGTACCAACAATACTGCCACCCTATCCTGTAGTTTCTAAAATGAGGCCACTTTTTTGGAGTTTCTACTCTAGGGGTGCATCAGGGGGGCTTAAAATGTGACATGGTGTAAAAAAAAAACAGTCCAGCAAAATCTGCCTTCCAAAAACCGTATGGCATTCCGTTCCTTCTGCGCCCTGCCGTGTGCCCGTACAGCTGTTTACGACCACATATGGGGTGTTTCTGTAAACGACATAATCAGGGCCATAAATATTGAGTTTGGTTTGGCTGTTAACCCTTGCTTTGTAACTGGAAAAAAATTATTAAAATGGAAAATCTGCCAAAAAAGTGAAATTTTTAAATCGTATCTCTATTTTCCATAAATTCTTGTGGAACATCTAAAGGGTTAACGATGTTTGTAAAAACAGTTTTGAATACCTTGAGGGGTGTAGTTTCTTAGATGGGGTCACTTTTGTGGAGTTTCTACTCTAGGGGTGCATGAGGGGGGCTTCAAATGGGACATGGTGTAAAAAAAAAACAGTCCAGAATAAGCTGCCTTCCAAAAACCGTATGGCATTCCTTTCCTTCTGCGCCCTGCCGTGTGCCCGTACAGCGGTTTATGACCACATATGGGGTGTTTCTGTAAACTAAAGAATAAGGGCCATAAATATTGAGTTTGGTTTGGCTGTTAACCCTTGCTTTGTAACTGGAAAAAAATTATTAAAATGGAAAATCTGCCAAAAAAGTGAAATTTTGAAATTGTATCTCTATTTTCCATTAATTCTTGTGGAACACCTAAAGGGTTAACAAAGTTTGTAAAATCAGTTTTAAATACCTTGAGGGGTGTAGTTTATAGAATGGGGTCATTTTTGGGTGGTTTCTATTATGTAAGCCTCGCAAAGTGACTTCAGACCTGAACTGGTCCCTAAAAATTGGGTTTTTGAAAATTTCAGAAAAATTTCAAGATGTGATTCTAAACTTCTAAGCCTTGTAACATCCCCAAAAAATAAAATATCATTCCCAAAATGATCCAAACATGAAGTAGACATATAGGGAATGTAAAGTAATAACTATTTTTGGAGGTATTACTATGTATTATAGAAGTAGAGAAATTGAAACTTGGAAATTTGCAATTTTTTTACTTTTTTTGTAAAATTGGTATTTTTTTATTTAAAAAAATGATTTTTTTTTTTACTTCATTTTACCAGTGTCATGAAGTACAATATGTGACGAAAAAACTATCCCAGAATGGCCTGGATAAGTCAAAGCGTTTTAAAGTTATCAGCACTTAAAGTGACACTGGTCAGATTTTCAAAAAATGGCCATGTCCTTAAGGTGAAATAGGGCCGAGTCTTTAAAGGGACACTGACAGGCCCAAAAAGCATATTTAGGTATATATATATGACAGTACAGGTCTTATAAAGTGTATTAGAATCATCTAAGTATCCCCCTGTCCACCTTATAAATACAGTAAAATGAAGTTTTATAACCTGCTTGAACCGTGTTCAATCTGCCCAAGGGGCGGTGTTTCATCTCAACTTGCGCCCAGCCAGCCTCGCCACAACTGCCGTTTGAAGCGCCGCCCAGCTCATCAATATTCACTTCGCTGGGCGGCTACTAGTGTCCCCGGCCATCTTCAGCGCATGCGCCCGGCACCCTCACTGGCCGGGATCGCATCGCGCCTGCGCACAGTCTGATTCTCAGAGGCCGATGCAGCCTCTGCTTTATGCGCATGCGCCGGGCACAGTTCAGAGCAGCGCTTCAGAGTAGCCGCCCAGCGAAGTGAATATTGATGAGCTGGGCGGCGCTTCAAACGGCAGTTGGGGCGAGGCTGGCTGGGCGCAAGTTGAGATGAAACGCCGCCCCTTGGGCAGATTGAACACAATTCAAGCAGGTTATAAAACTTCATTTTACTGTATTTATAAGGTGGACAGTGGGGAGTTTTATAACCTGCTTGAATCGTGTTCAATCTGCCCAAGGGGCGGCGTTTCATCTCAACTTGCGCCCAGCCAGCCTCGCCCCAACTGCCGTTTGAAGCGCCGCCCAGCTCATCAATATTCACTTCGCTGGGCGGCTACTCTGAAGCGCTGCTCTGAACTGTGCCCGGCGCATGCGCATAAAGCAGAGGCTGCATCGGCCTCTGAGAATCAGACTGTGCGCAGGCGCGATGCGATCCCGGCCAGTGAGGGTGCCGGGCGCATGCGCTGAAGATGGCCGGGGACACTAGTAGCCGCCCAGCGAAGTGAATATTGATGAGCTGGGCGGCGCTTCAAACGGCAGTTGTGGCGAGGCTGGCTGGGCGCAAGTTGAGATGAAACACCGCCCCTTGGGCAGATTGAACACGGTTCAAGCAGGTTATAAAACTTCATTTTACTGTATTTATAAGGTGGACAGGGGGATACTTAGATGATTCTAATACACTTTATAAGACCTGTACTGTCATATATATACCTAAATATGCTTTTTGGGCCTGTCAGTGTCCCTTTAAGGGGTTAAATTTCTAAGCCTTCTAACGTTCCCCAAAAATAAAATGGCATTCACAAAATGATCCAAACATGTAGTAGACATATGGGGAATGTAAAGTAATAACTATTTTTGGATGTATTGCTATCTATTATAAAAGTAGAGAAATTGAAATTTAAAAATTTGCTACTTTTTCCAAATTTTTTGTAAATTTTGTATTTTTTTTATAAATAAAAATTATAATTTTTTTACTCAATTGTACCACTGTCATGAAGTACAATTTTTGACGAGAAAACAGTCTCAGAATGGCCTGGATAAGTAAAAGCGTTTTAAGTTTATCACCACATAAAGTGACATATGTCAGATTTGCAAAAAATGGCCTGGTCCTTAAGGTGAAATATGGCAAGGTCTTTAAGGGGTTAAGATATGTATGAGTACATTTTACTTCTGAAATGTTGTTTGTTTACATTGCAATGTAGGAGGAATTAAAAATTGACTGTTAACATTGCTGTAGAAAATTAAATTAAACATTTTTGACCTTGGTAAGACTTATATAAACTATAGCTTGGACAGTTGGGACATATCCTATTGGTGTCCTTGGTGGAAAGGATTTTTAAATATATATCTCTGCCTTTGGCCCATAAAGTTTAGCATGGTAGTTGTCTAGCGGACATTCATAAATTTACCTTTCTCTCCCTCTAATTCCTTGCCTTCCAATCTATAGACTTCATGATCATAATGCAAACTTTCCATTTCTCTTTTTGCACATGTGCATCAATGTTTAATATGGGTACCCTACAACCATTACATATATTTTTATGAAAAGTACAATTTCTCCCCCCAATATACTGAAGGGATTGTACAATGGACCACATCAGCTGTAATAAATGTTAATAGCTTTGATACAAACTCCATTTGGTTTTAAATTAAACCATAAATTTCCTGCCCTATAATGGTGCTATAGGCAGCTGCCTACTCTGCCTAATACTATCCTGGTCCTGGATGGCTATAATAACTATAGTACCCTTCTCCAGAAGGAAAATTCTATTTGAAAGAGATCACCCTTGAAAAGCTGATAATGTCATTAATTTGGTGAAACCTTATGGTTGGGTTTCCACATCCCATCTTAAGGCAGTTTTTGAAGCCAAAGCCAGGAGTGTATCAAAAAAGAGAAGACTCAGTCCTTCCTTCATTTATGCACTCGTTTATGATCTACTACTGGCTTTTGCTTCAAAAAACGGAATCAAGAAACCTGAATGTGGAAACTCAGCGTACCTCTTTTTACAAACTGAGTTTAAAAATAATTTAAATGGGTCCCACAAAAATTATTATCATCCGAAATAATCTAAATCAAACCTTGGATGGTAAGGACTCTACAGGCAATAAGCCACATGTTTAATTAAACAGTAATGATTCTCCCTTTGAAATGGGCCTTTTTTATTTCTGTTAGAAGAGAATCTGTTTTTTAGTTTGTTTTAGCTTGTAGACACTCAAGGCCTTAGTTGTTTTGATTAAGTTGTGACTGCAGTGAAGCCTGCCTTCTGTCTCCTGTGATGTATCTCCGTGTTAACAGCTCTGCTGTTAGCTATTATGTACCTATTAAGCACTGATTATCTCCTAAAAGCCAAGAACCAGTTGGTTCCACTCACTTTGACACACTTGGTGCTTTGTTTAACCTTTAAACTAGTAGGGCAATGACACTGTTGACAGAGCTGAAGAAGTGGTGGTGAAGCAAAGAGCAGGCCTACAGTAAGAAAACAACTTCCTATCACTTTATGTGTCCACTTTCTCTTGTAATACATAGCACCAAAAATAGTAGGTATTACAGATAATATGTGATCCATCATGAGACCTCTTGATTTGTATCTTCTGATCAGACACAAATATCTAGTGCTATAGAAGATTTCATAAGAGAGTAAGAGGTTAACAAAGGGCTGGTCTAGATAATAATTAAAGAAGAGCTGTCTCCTCCCCTGACATGTCTAGTTAGTAAATACTTGTATTTTTCATAATTAAGTGTTTTGCTACTGCACAGCCAGATTATCATTATTATTTTTTATTTGAAAGCGCCATTAATTCCATGGTGCTGTACATAAATAGAGGGTTATACATACATAATATTACAAATATAAATACGATAAAAGTGATAAAAGTGAAACATGAAAATTATTAAACTAGTACAAAGGGGGAGAAGACCCAGATGAGCAGTTTTTGCGGACAGGGTCCTCTACCCCTCTGTATGTTAATAGTTTCATGCCTATTGTATTTGTGTTTTCATATTATGCATGTGTAACCCCTCTAAAATATATAATGTCATGGATTAATTGCACTTATAAATAAACAACAGTAATAAAATAATATATCAAATGTCCCATGATGTCTGATAAATTTGGGGCGTCTTTACGTCACTTCTGTCTTGATATGTTTGTTCACTTTTTACGCCACCCCTTTACCGGAGTAGGATTGCAACAATTGTAGTGACTTTTTAAAACACTGCAATTGACAAATCTGGCTTAAATTAGCTCAACAGGTGAAACATGGCCTCTTCCCAATGCACTTTTCAAAACTATGGTGTAAAAATGCATAATTTAGCAATTTTTTGTGTGCAAATACATTAAAAAAGTTGCAAAGCCCTATTTTGTGAATTTTTCAAACCGTAATTGATAAATTCCCCTGTGTTGTGCCAGTCTTCTGTTTATCCTTTAGAAACTTATTTAAACAGTTCCAGGAGGATTGGCTGAAGAATGAAGAGTCCTATGAAAATATGCGCCATGATGTCATGGGAAATACAAGACATGTCATCTTTGTAGTGTTGTGACATTACATTCTGCTTTGCATCAATAGGAATATTTACCTAAACGAACCAGAGTTCTAGTACTATCTGCACAAAAAATAATAAAAAATAAAAAACAAGTATACATACTTTGCCCCATCTGTTAAGTGTTCACTTGTTTGACAAGGGGCTGTGGCTTAGTGAAGGGGTGTGGTCTACCATAAAAAAGTATGCAACAATAGGCAGCAAAAAATGCGCCAATATTTAGGAGCATGATTCTGGCGTAAAATAAGCCAACTAACAGGCGTGGTAAGCTTATGTATGCTCTTGCTCTAGGTTTATCATGCAGCATTAGCCATTGTGGTAAATCTGCTGCATGTTTATACTATCTAAAAATGAGATAGCATTTGTAAATCTACCCCATAGTGTGCTTAAATAAATTAGCGATTGTCAACCCAGTCCATTGCTTATTTCATTTGGTATTTACATTACTAGTAGTATTTACATTACTATGGGGAGGACCCCTTTCCCATATGCATTTGCATCTTAATTTGAAAGATGTGACAAAAGGTTCACATAGCAGTGTGGAATATACACCCATAAATGTGCTATCTACACCTACAGAACAACCCCTAGCCAGATCCAGTAAATACCTGTTAAGGATACTACAATACCCATTCACCCTATAGTGGTGAGATAGAGGGGCTGAGAAGAAAGTGATTTTTTTTTGTATGTTTGAGAACATTTGGGGGTGTGCATCTGTGCAGGTATAAGAGCAAAATCCAAAAGTGTCAGTGGCTTCCTATTAGTCACAATCCGACTTTTTAACAAGCCTTAGAAGAGGACAAGGGAAAATAGCCAGGCCAGATATCAATCCGAAGACAGCTATTTCGGGGTGCTTGCCCCTACTCAGTACAGAGTAGGATTCTGGCTGTATGGAGGGCACTGGCTCTCCTCAAAGAGACCATCCCTGAGTGGAGACTTACTGGACACTTACTGGAAGTGCTTCATGGTATGGAGACTTATTGGCGATGTATAAGAGCGAAAGCATGTATAATAGGGAAAGTAAAAGGTAATCTTCTGCAGCTGGCCTTCTGGCTGCCTTCTGTAAGTTCACAAGTCAAAGCATGTTAGACTTCACTTTAAAATGTACCAGACTGCTGGATGTCATTTGAGACCTGAGATGAAGTCCAGGTTTTACAACTCATATCCTATTGAAGTGAGGAATTTATTGTCTCACTTAGACTTAGATAATCACTGCTACAAATCAAAGCGCACATATGTGTACACAGCTTTAAAGAAGCTTTCCACAGATTTTATCTAACAATGTCAAGATTCAAGATTTGGAATGTTCATAATGAAATCTGCTCTCTAATTATGAAAGCTACATGGAAGTAATGTAGAGAAAGAACGCAGGAGTATTACCCATATTTATAGGACATTAGAATGGACAAGGGTGCTGTACAAGCAACTGGGTCTTGTTACATAAAAATATAAAATTACTTAGGACAGGACCAGACATGGTGGTCTGTGGGTGCTTGAGACTCCGCAAGGATGTGGCCAAAAACTGCATGGCCAAGTCGCTGCTGTTTTCTATAGATCATTAAAAATTGATTGTCATTTGCTTGCTTATTCTTAGTGGCAGCGCGGTTTACAGGTAAATCTACAAAACTGTGCAACAAAAAGCAGGCAACTGCGAATTTTCTACAATTTGCAAAAAAAAAAATGCTGTGACATGCATGACTGCCAAACAATCTGGTCCTACCCTTAATATTGTTTTAATAATCTGTCGTTCTACCATATAGTTCTACCATAGAGTTGGTGAAAAGACATCATAGGTAGAGTAGGTAGTATGCAAAGCTTTACTCATGGATCTACATATGAACAAGATAATAGCATAAATATACACACATAGAGGGTTGAGGGTTAGGGTTATATGTATTAAGTCCAGCATATTACACGCTGCTCCTAATGTATTCTCCGCTGGCGTCGGGAACACCACATTTACTAAGAGACGCATGCCTTTTAATAATTGTAGTCGGTCTGTGTAGGTCTGTCTGTGCATCGAAACCAGCAAAGGAGCTGGTGTAGATTTCTGCTATTATCTACACCAGTTTCCTGGTGTATGTTTTATAATAAATCATTGGGACCGGTTATAGCAGCCACTGCAGAGCCGATTCCCTAATCATCTATCTATTTTCTGGAAAAAGTGGCAAACAGGGCTCTAAGCCCCCAAATAGTTGCAAAATTGTGTATAACCATGACATAAGCAACACAGTGGCTCAGTGGTTTGAACTGGTTCCTTGCAGCGCTGGGGTCCTAGGTTTGAATCTGACCAAGGATAACATCTGCATAGAGTTTGTATGTCCTCCCCGTGTTTGCGTGGGTTTTCTCTGGGTTCTCTGGTTTCCTCCCACACTCCAAAGACATACTCATAGGGACCTTAGATTGTGAGCCCCATTGGGGACAGTTGGATGATAATGTCTGTAAAGCGCTGCGGAATATAGTAGTGCTATAGAAGTGGGATATCAATGTCTCCGATATAGCTCAGGCTGAATAAGCATAACACACGATATGATTTGTATAGTTGACTACTCATAAGACAAAGCATTTGAGATAAAAAAATTTTTTAACATAGGCTGGTAAAATAACTTTTTCAGCTAATAGCTACAGTCCTGATCAAAAGTTTAAGACCACTTGAAAAATGGCAAAAAATCATATTTAGCATGGCTGGATCTTAACAAGGTTCCAAGTAGAGCTTCAACATGCAACAAGAAGAAATGGGAGTGAGACAAAAAAAAATTTGAGCATTCAATTTCAGCTGATCAAAAGTTTAGGGCCACACCTCCAAAACAAAAACTAAACCCCCAAACATGAACTCAGTAATGAGTAGCTCCGCCGTTATTGTTTATCACTTCCAAAATTCGTTTCAGCATGCTTGATGCAAGCGTTTCCATGAGGTGAGTGGGAACGTTTCTCCAAGTGGTGAAGATGGCCGCACGAAGGCCATCTACTGTCTGGAACTGTTGTCCATTTTTGTAAACTTCCCTTGCCATCCATCCCCAAAGGTTCTCAATTGGATTTAGATCAGGGGAACACACAGGATGGGCCAAAGGAGTGAGGTTATTCTCCTGGAAGAAGTCCCTTGTCCTGCGGGTATTGTGTACTGTAGCGTTGTCCTGTTGAAAAACCCAGTCGTTACCACACAGACGAGGGTCATGAGGAATGCTCTCTGCAACATCTGGACATAGCCAGTGGGCGTTTGACACCCCTGCACTTCCTGAAGCTCCATTGTTCCACTGAAGGAAAAAGCACCCCAGACCATTATAGCTCCCCCTCCACTGTGGCGCGTAGAAAACATCTCAGGTGGGTTCTGCTTGTCATGCCAGTAACGTTGGAAACCATCAGGACCATCAAGGTTAATTTTTTTCTCATCAGAGAATAAAACTTTCTTCCACCTTTGAATGTCCCATGTTTGGTGCTCTCTTGCAAAGTCCAACCGAGCAGTTCTGTGGCGTTCAAGGAGACGAGGTCTTTGAAGACTATTTTGTTTTTGAAGCCCTTCAGTCTCAGATGCCATCTGATAGTTATGGGGCTGCAGTCAGCACCAGTAAGGGCCTTAATTTGGGTCGAGGATCGTCCAGTGTCTTAACGGACAGCCAATTGGATCCTCCAGCTGAAATTTTTTTGGGTCTTCCACTTGACTTTTTTGTTCCATAACCCTCAGGATCATTTAAGATATTCCAAATGACTGTCTTACTGCGTCTCACCTCAGCAGCGATGGGGCGCTGTGAGAAACCCTGCTTATGCAGTTCAACAACCCGACCACTTTGAAAAAGGGAGAGTTTTTTTGCCTTTGCCATCACAACGTGTGACTACCTGACAGAAAATGACAATGAATCCACATCTTTGCACAGATTTGGCCTTTTAAAGGCATGTGGTCCAAAAATTTGGATCAGATGAAAAACAGCCTGTTTCAGTTAAATCGTTTTTTTCAATTAATTGAATACTCAAATTTTTTTTGTCTCACTCTCATTTCTTCTTGTTGCATGTTGAAGCTCTACCTGGAACCTTGTTAAGATCCAACAATGTAAAATATGTTTTTTTGCCATTTTTCAAGTGATCTTAAACTTTTGATCAGGACTGTATCATTCTAGACACTCCAGATCTCGGATCTCTGGTATCTACTAAATATGCATGTGTATTTCAATAAGTAGTTGGAGATAAGTATTGAAAAGCATCTCCAAGAAAAAAAGAAGAATGCAGCATCAACATCATCACTTCCCTATTACACATTAGCTTGTCAGCTGATCTGACAAAATTGGTAGGATTGCCCAACATTAGGGAGACTCACAGACTATAATACACAAAATCACTACTCTTTCTGACAAAACAAACATTTTCAAAAGTACTAATTCAGAAAGCAGTTATTAGTTTATATTTTTTTTGTTTATTTCTATATTATTATTATTTTTATTATATTAGCTTATATTTTAATATAATTTATCCAGTGAATAATATAGGTATTTTGTTAAAATTTACTTCAGATGATTATATATATATATATATATATATATATATACACACACAGTACAGACCAAAAGTTTGGACACACCTTCTCATTCAAAGAGTTTTCTTTATTTTCATGTGAAAATAAATGCCTATGAAGGCATCAAAACTATGAATTAACACATGTGTAATTATATACATAACAAACAAGTGTGAAACAACTGAAAATATGTCATATTCTAGGTTCTTCAAAGTAGCCACCTTTTGCTTTGATTACTGCTTTGCACACTCTTGGCATTCTCTTGATGAGCTTCAAGAGGTAGTCACCTGAAATGGTCTTCCAACAGTCTTGAAGGAGTTCCCAGAGATGCTTAGCACTTGTTGGCCCTTTTGCCTTTACTCTGCGGTCCAGCTCACCCCGAACCATCTCGATTGGGTTCAGGTCCGTTGACTGTGGAGGCCAGGTCATCTGGCGCAGCACCCCATCACTCTCCTTCATGGTCAAATAGCCCTTACTTTCAAAGTTTTCTCAATTTTTCGGCTGACTGACTGACCTTCATTTCTTAAAGTAATGATGGCCACTCGTTTTTCTTTACTTAGCTGCTTTTTTCTTGCCATAATACAAATTCTAACAGTCTATTCAGTAGGACTATCAGCTGTGTATCTACCTGACTTCTCCTCAACGCAACTGATGATCTCAACCCCATTTATAAGGCAAGAAATCCCACTTATTAAACCTGACAAGGCACACCTGTGAAGTGAAAACCATTTCAGGGGACTACCTCTTGAAGTTTATCAAAAGAATGCCAAGAGTGTGCAAAGCAGTAATCAAAGCAAAAGGTGGCTACTTTGAAGAACCTAGAATATGACATATTTTCAGTTGTTTCACACTTGTTTTTTATGTATATAATTCCACATGTGTTAATTCATAGTTTTGATGCCTTCATAGTCATGAAAATAAAGAAAACTCTTTGAATGAGAAGGTGTGTCCAAACTTTTGGTCTGTACTGTATATATATATACAAAATTTTGACTGATAATTTAATAAAATGTACCCAAAATTATTTGTAACAATTTCCATTTTTTTTTCCGGTGAATTGCTTTTTATGATTTTAATGTAGTCTACTGCAACTCTCTCAAATTAAGTAATGGTATTTGTTTGTAGCCAGCTTTACAGTGGCTTAATTCACAGCCATGACATTTTTCCTGGTCTCTGGTTACAAATAAAAATAAATAAAAATAACACCAAAAACTGCGGTAAAAGATTTACAATTTCACATAATATGTATGGGTTTGATTGATTATATTGTTCTAATTGATTATATTGTTCTAATCTAATCCTAATTGTTGGGAGAAAACACATTGCATTGATGATCTACTTACATGATTTTACAGATAGCACAAGCATAGTCTTCCAGTATTAAAAATTGTGGTGATTGAAAAGTGATTTAAAAAAAATATTCTCTTGTTTCCTGATACATCACAATGTTTTAATATAGTTGTTACAGGGGAATAAAGTTTGTCCTTGTGGAGATTACTAACTTGGTGTAGCTAGTATTATAGGCTAGGCAATGCTTCCTGGGGAAATAGGTATGCAGAGTATGGTAGCTGTCCTTTAGCTGTCCTCCAGAGTAGCTGTCTGTAGTGTCACCAATTGGGGTAGCTGTTCTATGACTCATATGACCCAATGTACAGGCCTTGCAGCGGGACCACACTAGGATCTTCTCTAATATATCTTCTCTGTAATGAACAGAGTTGAAAAGAGACACATCCTCTGACCTCTGACATCTGGTTCAGGCTTATGCCCCTTGTCAGTGTATAGCGCGGTACTGGTTGGCTGGGGAGGGCAATAGTTATACAGCATCAAGGCATGCTCCATTGGATGTTATACCATGAAAATCTTCTACCCTAAAAAAAATTGGAGAATATCCATAATATTATATTCTACAAAAGCATCATAGGGTAACACATAGTTAGAGATGTATCTTGAAGCTCATGATCCCTAACACAAATCCGTAACCTCTATCATGTAAAGTACTGTTGTATTTTTAGAGCTACAGTGCTGAATGACATGCCTATAGCTCTATGGTCTGGTGCCATACAGGATTTGGGAACACTGCATAAGGTTTGCATATTATTGCATATTAACATTGCTGCTGTCCATTTTAGTAACATTTATTAAGGTTACAACTTCCAATTTTATTGTTATGCAAAGGGCATCTGTCAGCAGGATCAACCTTATCACCATGATTAGAGATGAGCAAATTTCTCAAAAATTTCAGAGAAGTCTCCTCCATATTCATATAGACAGCCACCAGACACCCACCAGCTCCAGGTACAGAGGCAGGGCCAGCGTTAGCACCCAGCCAACCAGCGTAAAAGCCGGAGCCCACTTGCTCCTGAGGGGGCCTACTGAGCTGCTATGAGCACTTCCATCAATACAGATGGAAGCACTCATTGCTGTCATTTCACTTACGCAGTACCCATCTGGTGAGACCTCTGAGTCACATGAGGCCGGCTGCTGCAGAGCTTCACACACGCCCCCTCTTCACTCCATTCAGCAGAGCAGCAGGTTACCTTACCAGCTTCAGACACGCAGAGTTTGTCAGTAAGTCTGCACTGTGACTGTCTCTTCTCTGGGGGACAGGAGTTGTTTTACTGCTTCATTAAGCAGTTTGCCTTCTTGCCACATGCCCCCCTCATGGATCCCCTTCTGTCTCCTTTCCTCCCTCATGTATCCAGAGCTCCTGTTCCACCCTCCTATCTTCTGTTGCTGCCCTGCACAGACCTTCTGCCACTACTTCTAAATCCCCCTCACAGCCCCTTCTACCTACTTGCTGCGTTCACTACTCCTGTCCATCCAGGACCCCAGGCCCCTGTCTCACTCCTCTGCCTCTTATTATGGTGTCGTCTGAACCGCATTCACCATAAGGACCTTCTAACGTCACAGGGTCATGTGACTGTGCCCCCCACCCCCTACTGTGCCACCCACCCCGTACTGTGCCCCTCACCCCATACTGTTCCACCTTATACCCTAAATTGTGCCCTCTTACCACACCCTGTACAGTGCTTCTAGTCATTCCCTGTACTGTGCCCTCTTATACCCTTTTATCCGATCACTGTGTGGCTGTGTTATCCGGTCACTGTACAGAGGTGTTATTCAGTCACTGTATGGCAGTGGTATCCAATAACTGGATGGCCATACCTGTATCCCTGCCCACGCCACCTTTGTTAGACCTGGCATGAGCGGGAAAAAGATGCAGATGGCGGTGCTAAGGACCTTTGCGCCACAATCTGTGTCAGAAATATGCCTAATATAGACGTATTTCTATATAATAAATGACCCCCTAATTGTATTATTATTCGGGGGTAGGGCTAATATCTTTATAGTATATAGATTTTAGTGTATTATACTTTGCCCTGTATTTCCCAGTAGATAAATGATCCTTGGGAAACACAGTCCTCACCCCTGACCACCAGGACCAGGTAACACTCGGTCAGTACATGGCGGCCTCCCCTCTCCGCTCTGCTGCTCCGCTGTATACTGGTGCTTATTCTGACACTAGGGCTGGGTTCACATACTATTTGTGCCATCCATTTAATGAATACCAAAAATTTATGCGTTAACAGATGCCTCAGACTGATGCCGTACAGTGGCGCCCGTTCACCATACAGGTCCATTGTAAAAAAAACATACAGTATACGTTAACGTATGCATTTTTTTTTACTGGACTCTGCAGGATAAAAAACGTGGAGTGCTGCACATTTTTATACATCAAACCGGTAGGAAAAACGTGATGTGAAACCACTGGGGCGGCGGGGGGGGTGTACTAAAATTTTCTGTGGGGCCCAGTCAGTTCTAGCTACATCACTGCACAGCTCCTTTTCTCCTCCAGGACCGGCCCAGCAGTGACGTCATGACGTGTGTCTCACTGGTGCAGAGGGTCGGAGGAGAGAAGAAGTGCAGGGAACAGAGGTTAGTGAATGACAGGACCGCCGGCTCCACTGCGCTCCAGCAATGATAGGTATGTGAGGGGGCCGCTGGGGGGGTTATTACACTCTTAGGGCCCCTTACACAGTATGATGACCTCCAGTGCCACCCATTTAGTATAATGAGCCCCAATGATCCTCCATTCAGTATCATGACCACCAGAGCCCCCATTCAATATAATGACCCCCAGTGCCCCCTCGATACAGTATAACCCCTAGTGTGGGGGCTACTGGGGGTCATTATTCTGAATGGGGGGCAACTGAGGGTTATTATCCTGAATGGAGGGTCACTGTGGGGGTCAATATACTGTGTGGGGCCACTGGGGGGTCATTAAACGGTGTTTGGGGGCATTGGGGGGTTATTATACTGTGTGAAGGGCCACTAGTGGTTATTATACTATATAGGGGCTACTGGTGCTCATTATACCATGTGGGAGCCACAGAGGGACATGAAAATGCCTCAAGGGGGCCCACTGGGATTTATCACCCAAGGGCCCACATGAACCTAGAGCCGGCCCTTTACAGAGGCTACCCTGGACAGTGGTTTCTTTCTATTCCCAGCAAATAGCATTTATTATGCAGAGAAAGTTTCCATGGTTACGACCACCCTGCAGTCCAGCAACATGGCTGTGCTTGTACACTATAGAAAAAAGCACCTGTTTATGTGAGCTCCCACACTCCTGGCCACCAGAGAGGCTGACGCTTTTTCCTATATTGTGCAAGCACGGCCACCACTGATGGATTTGCAGGGTGGTTGTAACCATGGTAATGAGCAGTGTATAATGTGAAAAATGAACCAAACCAGCAAAGGAAGCAATAGGGATAATAACAATACATTAATAAGTGGCTTGTATTAACTTCGTCTACATGATAAATGCCACTTACTAAAGTGACATAACCCCTTTATGACCGCCGCCTGTAAACTATCAGTGACTGAGAGCTATGTACATATGTATACACACTTAGGCCTCATGCACACAAACGTATTTTCGGTTTGCATTTTTTTGCACAACGGCCAAGTATCAGAACAGCTTGAAAAAGGGCTCCCACCAAAGGGCTCGAAACGTTACACTGATAAATATATTGCACTGAAATGTACTATTTACCACTGGTGTCGAAAACAAGAATCAAATAAAAAAAACATTTATAAGAATCCTCTGGCATGTTGTCTAGTAATGGACGAACATCCTACAATTCGCGAACGTGAAAAAGCAAGCCCCATTCACTTTAATTGCAGGCAAACCTGAAAAACCTTCAGGTCATATTTGCAGCCACCAAACACTTACTAGAAGTGCACAAATCATCCCACAACATGGGCAGTGACATACCAGAGGGGGGATCAATGGGAAAAATTCCCACTAAAAATATGTACGGTATTTTAATCAGGGGCCATTTGTATGAGCATTAAAGGGAAACTCTCAGAAAATGTGCCCTGCTGGAGCCTAGAAATTTTTTATTTTAGGCCAGTGGAGTACAGGCCCCAAACATTAGGGATTCACCGGACAGAAAACATCAAGTGATTATGTGACTGGAGCTATATTAGACGATCAAAGGATATCAATTTTACTGCAGTCCAGTGGACTACAGGCCCCAAAAATTATTCATTCACCGGACAGAAAAGAACAATTGATAATGTGGCTGGAGGTACATTAGGCGGTCACCGTATAACAATTTTACTGTTGGCCAGTTAGATTATAGGCTCCAAAAATTATGCATTCACCGTACAAAAAAGATCAAGTGATTATGTGGCTGGAGGTATATTAGACGGTCAATGGATATCAATGTTACTGCCGTCCAGTGGAGTACAGGCCCCAAAAATTATTTATTCACCGGACAGAAAACATCAAGTGATTATGTGGCTGGAGGTATATTAGACGGTCATTGGATAACAATTTTACTGCAGGCCAGTGGAGTACAGTCCCCACACATTAGGCATTCACCGGACAGAAAACATCAAGTGATTATGTGGCTGGAGGTATATTAGACGGCCATTGGATATCAATTTTACTGAAGGACAGTACAAATACATGTCAAATACATATGTTTAACCCCTTAAGGACGCAGGGCGTATCGGTACGCCCTATTTCCCGAGTCCTTAAGGACTCAGGGCGTACCGGTACGTCCTAACTTGAAATCATTATTGCGGCGCCCCAGGGGTTAATCGGAATGGGATTTCGGCTAAAATCAATCAGCCGGCATCCCGTAACAATGCAGGGTGGGGGGGTCATTTGACCCCCCTGCATCGACGATCGCAGAAAACCGCAGGTCAATTCAGACCTGCGGTTTTCTGCGTTTCTGGTCCATTCGGGTGTCCTGTGACCCGATGAACCGGAAAATTATACACCACCTATCGCAGTCCGAGGATTTGGAGAGGCGGTGCTGGCCCTGGTGCTGAACACTGCTGTCCAGGGTGCTGATTGGTGCAGGGGAGAGAGGCGCGAGATTCAAACTTCCTGCGCTCCTCTCTCCCCTCCTCTTCCTGTTCTGCACGAGCACCCGGCAGCATCGTCCAGCACCAGCTCCTGAGTCCCCCCTAATCGCCATCCATCACCCTCCTGCACCCATCGCCACCCAGGTAGGTTAGGGTCAGCGAGGGAGAGGCACCGTTAGGCAGGGAAAGAAGGGAAAAGTTAGTTAGGAAAAAAAAAAAAAAAAACTTTTATTCAAAACTTTCTTTGATCCATCCATCAGACCCCAGACCACCCCCTGCCACTTGCCCCCCCCAAGTGGGTATCGTCGACTACAATCGGTATATGGGAGGAGTTGATCTCTCTGATCAAGTCCTCACGCCATATAACGCCATGCGCAAAACCCGGGCATGGTACAAAAAAGTTGCGGTCTACTTGGTGCAGGTTGCCATGTACAACTCTTTTGTACTATCCTGAAGCGCTGGCAGCACAGGGACATTCCTCCAATTCTATGAGGCAGTCCTCAAAGACCTGATCAGGCAGGCCGGAGTACCTTGGGAATTGGAGGCGCCCGGATGGTCCCTGGCCAACACTTTCCAGGTGTGGTCCCCCATACTGGAAAGAAGGGACGAACCCAAAAAAAAGTGCAGAGTGTGTCGCAGGAGGGGGATACGGAAGGACACCACCAGTCAGTGCGACACTTGCCCCGATCATCCGAGCCTCTGCGTTATCGATTGCTTCAGGGAGTATTACACTTCCATGGAGTACAAAATTTTTATAATCCCCAACAGTCCACTAGAGAACATAAAAAACTATGGCTCTCAGACTTTGGAGACACGGAAACAATTTTTTTTCCCCAAAAAAATATTAGTTTTAGTGCAGGCATCCTCAAACTGCGGCCTTCCAGATGTTGTAAAACTATAACTCCCAGCATGCCCAGACAACCTACAGCCATCAGCAGGGCATGGTGGGAATTGTAGTTTTACAACATCTGGAGGGCTGCAGTTTTAGGATGCCTGCTTAGTGTCTCCAAAGTCTGAGAACCATACATATTGGCCATCGTCGCGTGCGTAAAAGTCGTCGCTATAAAAATAACTTTTGACCAAACGCCTCGGATGAACGGTGTTAAAAATATAAATTAAAAACGGTGCCAAAACATCAATTTTTGGGCAAAATTTCCATTTGAATCCTTTTTGCCGGTAATAAAGCAAGGGTTAACAGCCAAACAAAACTAAATATTTATTGCTCCGATTCTGTAGTTTGCAGAAACACCCCATATGTGGTCGTAAAGGCTATATAGCCGCACGGCAGGGCATAGAACGAAAGGAACTCCATACGGTTTCTGGAAGGCAGATTTTGATGGACAGTTTTATTTTTGACACCATGTCCCATTAGAAGCCCCCCCTGATGTAGCCTAGACTAGAAACTCCAAAAAAGTGACCCCATCTAAGAAACTACACCCCTCAAGTTATTCAAAAGTTACTTTACAAACTATGTTAACCCTTTAGGTGTTCCACAAAACTAAATAGCGAATGTAGAAACAATTTTAAAATTTAATTTTTTTGTTACATTGCCTCAAAAAAGAGTAATATAGAGCAACCAAAAATCATATTTACCCCTAAAATAGTCCCAAAACAACAACCACCTTATCCCGTAGTTTCCTAGATGGGGTCACTTTTATGGAGTTTCTACTCTAGGGGTGTAAATAAACCAGTCCAGCAAAATCTGCCTTCCTAAAACCATATGACGTTCCCCTTCTTCTATGTCCTGCCGTTTAGCCAAATAGTAGTTTACGACCACATATGGGGTGTTTCTGCAAACTACAGAATCAGGGAAACCCATTTTGAGTTTTGTTTGGCTGTTAACCCATTTTTTCCAGTAATAAAGTAAGGGTTAAAATGGAAAATTTTCCAAAAAAATTTAAATTTAAAAATTGTTTCTCCATCTGCCATTAACTCTTGTGGAACACCTAAAGGGTTAACAAAGTTTGTAAACCCAGTTTTGAATACCTTGAGGGGTGTACTTTCTTAGATGGAGTCACTTTTTTGAAATTTTCATTCTAGAGGTGCAACAGGGGGCTTCAAATGGGACATGGTATAAACAAAACCAGTCCTGCAAAATCTGCCTTCCAAAACCCATATGGTGTTCCCCTTCTTCTATGTGCTCCCGTTCGGCCAAACAGTAGTTTACGATTACATATGGGGTGTTTCTGCAAACTACAGAATCGGGGCAACTCATTTTGAGTTTTGTTTGGCAGTTAACCCTTGTTTTACTCCTGGAAAAAATTGATTATATTGGAAAATGTTCCAAAAAATTGAAATTTCAAAATTGTTTCTCAATCTGCCATTAACTCTTATGGAAGACCTAAAGGGTTAATAAAGTTTTAAAAAACTGTTTTGAATACCTTGAGGGGTGTAGTTTCTAGAATGGGGTCATTTTTGGGAGGTTTCTATTATCTAAGCCTCACAATATGACTTCAAACCTGAACTGGTCCATAAAAAGTGGGATTTTGAAGATTTCTGAAAAATTTGAAAATTTGCTTCTAAACTTCTAAGCCTTGTAACATCCCCAAAAAATAAAATATCATTCCCAAAATGCTACAAACACGAAGTAGACATATGGGGAATGTAAAGTCATCACAATTTTTGGGGGTATTACTATGTATTACAGAGGTAGAGAAACTGAAACTTTGAAATTTGCTAATTTTTCAAAATTTTCGGTAAAAATGGTATTTTTTTATGGAAAAAAATGTACTTTTTTGACCCAATTTTAGCAGTGTCATGAAGTACAATATGTGACGAAAAAACAATCTCAGAACGGCCTGGGTAAGTCAAAGCGTTTTAAAGTTATGCGCACTTAAAGTGACACTGGTCAGATTTGCAAAAAATGGCCAAGTCCTTAAGGTGAAATAGGGCTGAGTCCTTAAGGGGTTAAAGAACAAAAATATAAAATTGGATTAAAAACCTGGCTAACGAAATTCCCCCTCTTAAATAAACCCCAAATGGTAATAGGTGAAATTCTATAACACGTGGTCGTCACAGGTGTTGAATTCCTCCGAGGCCCCAACAATTAGGCATTCACCGTACAGAAAAGATTAAGTGATTTTATGGCTGGAGGTAAATTAGACCGTCAATGGATATCAATTTTACTGCAGTCCAGTGGACTACAGGCCCCAAAAATTATTCATTCACCGTACAGAAAAGAACAAGTTATTATGTGGCTGGAGGTATATTAGACGGTCAATAGATATCAATTTTACTGCAGTCCAGTGGACTACAGGCCCCAACAATTATTCATTCACCGGACAGAAAAGAACAATTGATAATGTGGCTGGAGGTACATTAGACGGTCACCGTATAACAATTTTACTGTTGGCCAGTTAGATTATAGTCTTCAAAAATTATGCATTTATCTGACAGAAAAGAACAAGTGATTCTGTGGCTGGAGGTATATTAGACGGTCATTGGATATAAATTTTACTGCAGGCCAGTGGAGTACAGGCCCAAAAATGATTCATTCACCATACAGAAAACAAGTGATTATGTGGCTGGAGGTACATTAGGCGGTCACCGTATAACAATTTTACTGTTGGCCAGTTAGATTACCGGCCCCAAAAATTATGCATTCACCATACAGAAAAGATCAAGTGATTATGTGGCTGGAGATATATTAGCCGATCATGGGATATCAATTTTACTGCAGGCCAGTGGAGTACAGGCCCCAAAAATAATTCATTCACCAGACAGAAAACAACAAGTGATTATGTGGCTGGAGTTACATTAGGCGGTCAACTTATAACAATTTTACTGTTGGCCAGTTAGATTAAAGGCCCCATAAATTATGCATTCAGCGTTCAGAAAAGATCAAGTGATTATGTGGCTGGAGGTACATTAGGCGGTCACCATATAATAATTTTACTGTTGGCCACTTAGATTACAGGCACCAAAAATTATGCATTCACCGTACAGAAAAGAACAAGTGATTATGTAGCTAGAGGTACATTAGGCGGTCACCGTATAAGAATTTTACTGTTAGCCAGTTAGATTACAGGCCACAAAATGTATGCATTCACCATACAGAAAAGATCAAGTCATTATGTGGCTGGAGGTGCAGTGGATATAAAAAGTCTACACACCCCTGTTAAAATGTCAAGTTTCTGTGCTGTAAAAAAATTAGACAAAGATAAAATAATTTCAGAACTTTTTCCACCTTTAATGTGACCTATAAACTGTACCACTCAATTGAAAAACAAACTGAAATCTTTTAGGTAGAGGGAAGAAAAAATATAAAAATAAAAAAATATTGTTGCATAAGTGTACTTGCCCTTAAACTAATACTGTGTTGAAGCACCTTTTGATTTTATTACAGCACTCAGTTATTTTAGTTATGAGTCTCTCAGCATGGCACATTTTGACTTGGCAAGATTTGCCCACTCTTCTTTGCAAAAACACTCTAAATCTGTCAGATTGCGAGGGCATCTTGTGTGCACAGCCCTCTTCAGATCACACCACAGATTTTCAATTGGATTCAGGTCTGGGCTCTGGCTGGGCCATTCAAAAACTTTAATCTTCTTCTGGTAAAGCCATTCCTTTGGTGATTTGGATGTATGCTTTGGGTCGTTGTCATGCTGAAAGATGAAGTTCCTCTTCATGTTCATCTTTCTAGCAGAAGCCTGAAGGTGCTGTGCTGAACGTCCTTTTGGACAGGACACTCAACGAGGGGCAAGCCAAGAGTTCTATGGCAATTTGCGCCATCTCTGGCCACAGGTCAAGTCTGCACACCCAGTAGTCAAGGGGTTCTTCGCTATCAGAACGTCCACATCGGCTGTTAACCCGATGTAGTTGGGCACCTGTCGGTCTAGGCGTTCCCTGAGGCTGGATCAGGAGGGCAGCTGTCGATGGGTTGGCTGCAAGAATAATCTTATATCCGAAGTGACCAACACATCTTCAAACCGCCCTCTTCTTGCATGCGCTGTAGGATTGGTACCTGCAACTGTTTATCTGTGAGTGAAATTCTTCTGCCAGCGCCCACAACAGTAGAATAGAGATGGCCTTGCGGTTCACCCAGCGGTCGTTTCTCTGCGAACTTTGCTCGTTCGCTGTTCGCTGAAAATGCGAACATATGGCGATGTCCGCCGGTGCCATATTCTTTTGCATTTTGCCGAACTTTGGCCCATGACACATCCATCAGGTGGGACAGGACAGCCAATTGAGACGTTTTAGCACATGGACACACCCCCTACCCTATAAACCCGATCTGGCCGCAATTTTACATTAAGTCTTCTGCCAGTGTAGTGAGAGGTTGCTGTGTGGAGCAGGGGCAGACATTTAGAGGCACCAAACTCTAGATAATAGGGCCACAAAAGTCCTTTTAAGGACTGGTATAGGTGTGCTATCGATAGGTGTGACATATTGAGATGTGTGATATACTTATAATATACTTTCTAACATAGAAAGCATATGATATACCAGTTGTTACAACTAATTGCAATTTGTGTGATATACTAGTTGCCCCCAAAAAACTGATTGAGGCAGGGGTGTGATATACCTATAATATACTTTCTATATAGTGCATTTGTATTGTCCAGCATTTGTGTGTGGTTCTGCTGAGATACTGCAGCTATA